>NW_016107362.1:959611-987790 GCF_001604975.1 Cebus imitator
TTTTTGGTTTGTTTGGTTGTTCTGGTAGACCTTATCGACTGTGGTTGCTATTATGATGGGGAAAATGTAATTAATTTTTAGACTGTACCCTTTTGTATGAAACCACTAGAAACTGTGTGTTTTGAAATGCACAGCTGTTTCTGAGCAAGGACTGCTGGAGTCCACCGGGATTACAGTTGTGACAAGCACTGTTTCCTGGGACGGTTTCCATCTCTGTCTGGGTGTCCCATAAGCCAGACTTAGAAACCTTTCCTGATTTATGGTTAGGCACACTGATCACTGTAGCCATGCCTCGTGGTCTGGAGGCTAGGGAGACTCGACCTACAGAAACAAGGAGGCTGCTTCAGGAAACTCTGAGGAGACGAAGGGTGGCGTATAAAGAAGCCTTTGTGGGCTGGGAATGACTTAGTTTTTCATGAGTAAATTCATTCATCACCTAAAATGCTCCCAGAGCTATGCAAGGTATTGAAGCAGCAACATCACAGCTCCAAAAATAAGTATGAAACAGAAGACATGGTCACTATCCTTCAGAAATGAATCGCGTGTTTGAGGAGCTAACCCAAAAGAGTTAAAAAGTGATGCAAGGCAGCATAGCAAATCAAGGACAGATGTGCCTGAACTAGACTGACCCTGTGTAAGAGAGAACCTTGAAAGTGGCTTTGATGTGGTGATTCAGGCCTGGCGGGATGAGAGCATGTGCAAACGTCCAAGCATCAGGGATGGATTCTAGTGATTCAGAACAGGCGTCGGAGAGGCCAAGACAAGAGGCTGCGTGGAGGAGTAATGAGAGGAGGGAGTGACGGTATTCTGAGGTGGCAAAAGTTGTGCCTTGCAGGGGTCAAGAAGTGTGGCCTCCAGTCCCCGTATCTCTGTGGGCACACAACTCGCTCATTCTTGCTGCACTTCCTCGCCTGCTCCTCTATAAAGTAAGGATGGACAAACTGATCTAGATGCTTTTATTTTCCAAACCCCACCTGCAGGACCAGGGGCAAGTTGTGATGACAGAGAAAAATGAGGACAAGATCGCAAGTTTTTCATAAATCTAAATTTATTAAATGTAAAGGACTGCCTTCATCTCGCAAGTGTAGCCTTTATGCTTCTCCTTGGTATTAAAATGCCTTTCATTTTATGAAATAGTGGAGACAGTGGATGGTTTTTATAAAAACTGGCCTCAGTTGGCAGAATAAATATTTGATGACATCCTGTGTGGGATCACATCCCCCAGTTTTTTTTTTTTTTTAAAGTGCCAGTCAGTGAAGGACCAGGAATAAAAACTCTGGATGAGAGACTCAATCAGGTTGTAACACTTTGTATGAGGCTTGGCAAGTCTACATGCCCAGGATCCAGTCTAGTCTTTGTGGGCTGCCAGGCATTTTGGACCTATTTACTCCCCTCTTTAAAAACCACTAGGTGTGAATACTTTCACACAGCCCTTCGTAAGCCGGCTGCAATCTCTGTCCACCCTTTGTAACTCCCAGTACCCTCCACTCCTGTCTCACCAGTCTTTCTCTGTTTCCCATAACTCTTCCCACCACCCTGCCTTTTCTTACGCTGGTTCCTCTGTTTGGGCTGCCTTTCCTCCAGCTGCCTGGCAAAATCCTATTCCTCTAGACACCCAATGTCTAATGTTACTTTTCATTCTGATTTTTTCCGTAATCTGCCCCACTCCTTCCAAACAATGAACTGCTCCCTCTTCTCTGTTTTTGACATTTTGCACAGATTTCTATTGCCTGTATTTATGGAGTATTTACTTCTGCCATTCTGTCCTCCAGGGCTGTGACCAACAGCACCTAGCTTGGTTTCTGTCCCTCAGATAGTTACTGAATTGAAAGATATCACGTTTGAGATTAATAAAAGAGAAACTGTTTGGTATAAGCCCAGTCAAATAAAGAATGAAAAGGTCACTTATACGGTCTGAATTGCTCAGATTCAAGAAGGCCCCGTCCCACCCTCAAATTCCTTCTGCACTGCCTCACTTGTGCCTCAAAGCCACCCCTAATGTCTCATTCCTTCACTTAAAGGTTACAATGTAAGAAGTTTATCAGATTCTCTCCCAAGCTCAGGCTTGATGGAAGAAAGTTGGGGAGGAGGCGCAGGCACACCGGTGGGGTCGGAAAGGAGCCACTAGGCTGCAGAGACGGCAAAAAGAGGGTCTGAAGTTACAGCCTGTCTCATTCTCAGTTATCGCAGGTTGGCGGAGGGCACGGGAGACATTGATTTAAAAAGCCACCTGCCTGTGTCCTTCAACATGTTTAGGATGGGAACTGATGGGATCAGCAGGGCATAGCTAATGGTCTCACAGCCCATAGAGAGATGTCTTCCTACTTAGGAAAAGGCAGTGACTTTCAGGCGCCTGGTCCGAGGTGCCTGGAAATACTCACCGGCTGGCAGGGCGAGGGCTAGCCGACTGGGTGGAGGGCGTCTGGGGAGCTGGGATAGGGAGTGGGACCCAACCCAGGGGCTGCGAATGGAGGCGGTGCCTGCTTAGAGTGTTGGCTGGACTGGAAGAGCAGGCCGGGCAGGGGTCGGCTGCCGGGGGAGGAGTGAGGCGAGGGGAGCTGGGAGGTCAAGGCCTGAGCTTCCCTGAGCCCAGGCCGAGGGCAGGCGCACCCCGGGACGAGGCTTCTGTCTTACAGGGACCTGCTCCCTCCGTGCTCGGGCTGGGGGACCCTGCAGCCCGCCTCTACCTTGGCCCCGAGCCACTGGGGGCACTTTTCCAGACTTGCTTGGTGCCCGGACTGGGTACTTTGGGGAATCGAGGCAGGCTCCGCGGAGGTTTGCGCCGGCCGAGGGGGCAGACCCTGAGTGCGGGCGTGTGGGTGTGTGCATGAGCGTGGACCCGGAGCGACACACACTCACACACACACACTCACACGCCCGCACCCACGCAGGGCCCTCGGCCGCGCCGCCCCGGACCCTCACCCCGGAGCCCGGTCCTCCCTGACCACGGCTTCTCACTAACGCAGAGGGCATGATTCGTGGGTCTCCGACGAGGCGCCACTGTAAGGTGTTCCCACCCCCCGGGGTGGCGGCCCCCGCGCTCGCCCGCCCGCCGGGAAGGGGATGGGGATCGGGTGCCCGGGGCTCTTACCGCTCAGGCCGCCGAGTGCGCGCGGGAGTGCCCGGCGGGTCCCGCCCCGCCACGTCTACAGGGCCGGCGGGGACGCGGCCGGAGGGCGGGCGGGGATCAGGCAGGGGGCGGGCGGCTGGAGAGGGGGCCCCGCCCCGCCTGCGCCCCGCCCCGCGGGGACCGCGGTGGGGACGCCCGGCCGCCGCCACTCTGCAGGGACCCGGGACGCGCTGGGCGAGCCTCCTTGAAACTTGGCTTGTCCCACCCCCTGTGCCAGCGCGGAGAGCCAGAGCACGCCCCCTGCCCACCCCAGGGCCGGTCTCGGGGTTCATCAGATCCCTTTCCTTTTCTTAAAAGCGCTCGGAAAACCCCCGCCGCGTCACTGCAAAGAGGTCGCTCAAGTTCAGCCAGAGTTTGAGCTCCTGATTCTGCGTTAAGCAGCAGTCCCTGGCCCCGTGGGTGGGAGTGTGATAGATTTAAGACAAACAACGAAAACCCACTTTCCAGAAGGCCAGTTTGGAACTGTGGGTCAAAACTCCGATCCATTAGCTTTGGCCTAGGAAGTCCACATTTGCTCATTTGTCCTAAGTAGGCAGTCAAATATGCAAATATGTATGTACAAGGATGTTTGCTGTAGTTGTTTCTGTGGAGTGGGGCGGGGTGGGGAGCCGGAGACAATCTGAATGTCCCCCCAGTAAGACTGGTGAAGTAAGCTACAGTACTTTCAGACATCGAATACGTTGCAGCCCTTAAAAATTAGAATTCGTTGACGTGGAAGGAAGGCCACATATTAAAGCCTTCCTCAAATACGGCTTATGAACTCAAAGAGAGGGGGAAGCGCAGTGTGTTTAGTATGAACTAGTGTTGTAAACATACATGTGTACATCTATTTCATATAAAGGTCGGAGAAATACAATTTAAAAAGTGATTCTTTCTGAGCGATGTATTTAAGGCAGATTTGCTCCTCCTTCTCCCACTCCGCTTTCTCTTCTTTATAAAAAATTATAAACTCAAAGTTAACTAAAACAGCCTCATCCTCTCCCCTTCAATATCACTACCATTTTTTATAGTATGTGGATCCTACTGTAGTTTTCCTAAGCTTATATAAATACATGTACGCAGAAACAGCTTGTTTGCTTTTTTATAAAAATGGCAAGATGTTGACATATTTTGTAAATGTCCCCCTATTTATTACATATTATAATCATCTTTCTTAGTCAATACATATCAACCACAACCATTCTTCTAAGACTTGTCTTAGATATTGTAATATGTAATTAAGTATCATTCAATCATTCTCCTATTGACAGATAATTGGGTCGTTCCTTATATTCCTCCTCCTTCTTCTCCTTCTTCTCCTTCTCCTCCCTCCCCCTCTCATTCCCCCTCCCTTCCTCCTCATCCTCCTCCTCCTTTCTTCTTCTGAAGTCTCACTTGGTGGCACAGGCTGGAGTGCAGTGGCCTGATCTCAGCTCACTGAAACCTCCGCCTCCTGGGCTCAAGCAATTCTCCTGCCTTAGCCTTCCGAGTAGCTGGGATTACAGGTAATTGCTACCACGCTTGGCTAATTTTTGTATTTTTTGGTAGAGACAGGATTTCATCATGTTAGCCAAGCTGGTCTCGAACTCCTGACCTCAGGTGATACACCCATCTTGGCCTCCCAAAGTGCTGGGATTACAGGCATGAGCCACCACACCTGGCCATATTTTTTATTTAATATTTTTGTTAAATATTTTTATAAATATTTAATATAATTTTTTTTTTTTTTTTGAGACGGAGTTTCACTCATGTTACCCAGGCTGGAGTGCAATGGCACGATCTCGGCTCACCGCAACCTCCGCCTCCTGGGTTCAGGCAATTCTCCTGCCTCAGCCTCCTGAGTAGCTGGGATTACAGGCACGTGCCACCATGCCCAGCTAATTTTTTGTATTTTTAGTAGAGATGGGGTTTCACCATGTTGACCAGGATGGTCTCGATCTCTTGACCTCGTGATCCATCCGCCTCGACCTCCCAAAGTGCTGGGATTACAGGCTTGAGCCACCGCGCCCGGCCCTAAATATAAATTTTTATAATAAATTTTAAGCTACCAAATATTTGTTATTTTATTTATTTATTTTTTTAGGGGGACAGAGTCTTGCTCTGTGGCATAGGCTGCAGTGCAGGGATGCCATCTCCATCTCCCGGTTTCAAGTGATTCTCCTGCCTCAGCCTCCCAAGTAGCTGGATTACAGGCACCTGCCACCACGCCTGGCTAATTTTTGTGTTCTTAGTAGAGATGGGGTTTTGCCATGTTGGCCAGGCTGTTCTCGAACTCTGACCTCAAGTGATCTGCCCACCTCAGCCTCCCAAAGTGTTGTGATTACATGCGTGAGCCACCACACCCAGCCTGTTATTTTTAAAGTCATAGAAAAACTGGAAAGTTATCTTAATGTGAGAGTGGGTAGAAACTGCTTTAAATTGAGATCAACAGCCTTTTTGAATTGAGCAAGACTTTGAACCTTAACTAACACTTGGCTTCTGTACCTCAGTTTTTCTACCTGTAAAATAGAGAGCATTGCTCTGCACTATCCCTTCCAGTTCTCGCTTTGTGAGTGTTATCAAATTACGTTCCAGATGCAACAGGTGTGTTCTGGTGTAGCGTATACGCAAACGTCTGTGTCTTGGACTTCTGCCTGCCCAGAGACAGCAAGCACCTTTGCTAACCTGCCTTCCCTGCCCTGCTGAGCAGTAACAGCCCAATCAGACATTCCCTTTTTAAAGGGCTGAGTTCCTTTTGTCCTTTGACCCAAACCACACCTATCCAATAAAGAAAATAAACCAAGCTATCCCGGCAACAAGTTTGTTTTTAGTTTTGCCAATTGCAAATTTTGCCCTTTTACTCATGTAGCTGCTTCCAGGCCTACCAGATTTTATCTCAGACATTTTACTTTTTTGCCTCATAAAGTTTTTCAGTTCATTAAAAAAACTCTGGAGTATTTAAAACATATGGAAAAGTAAAGAATAATATGACAAATACTTATTTGTGTAAAAAATATAGTGAATATTGTGATGACGCCAAGATTTAACAAAATTTTTTTGCAGTATTTATTTTAGACTTCCTTTTCACAGAAAACACTGTTACAGGTATGTCTGAAACCCTGTCCCTTCCGTTCTCTGCCATCTCTGCAGGCAGCCATTGTCTTGAGGCTGTTGGATATCCCTCCCACCCATATTTCTTTCTTTCTTTTTTTAGGGATAAGATCTTATTCTGCCACCCAGGCTGGAGTGCAGTGGTGTGATCACTGCTCAGTGCAGCCCCAAACTCCTGGACTCAAGCAATCCTCATGCCTTAGCCTCACAAGGAGCTATAACCACAGGGTGCCGCTGCACCCAGCTGATTTTTAAATTTTTTCTAGGGTCATGGTCTTGCTGTGTTGACCAGGCTGGTCTCAAATTCCTGGCTTCAAGCAGTCCTCCCAAAGTGCTGGGATTCCAGGCAAAGTGCTAGGATTCAGCCTCCCAAAGTGCTGGGATTACAGGTGTGAGCCACCATGCACAGCCCCATCCCACTCATATTTCTGCACATTTACTGCATATGTCCTCACCTATAATTGCATATATAGTTGTTTTTCAACGTTTTAGAATATTAAGAACATCCTGTACATTTGTTAACTTGCATTATATTTTTGAGAATCATTCATATTCGTACATGTAGCTCTAGCACATGATTTCAGTCTTCATAGGATTGTATAAATGTGCCACAATTTATTTTCCTGATTGAGATACTTTTTTTTTTTTTTTTTTGAGAAAATCAGTGTCTCGGTCTGTCACCCAGGCTGGAGTGCAGTGGTGTGATCTCGGCTCACTGCACTATTCACCTCCCAGCCTGATTCTACTGCCTCAGCCTCCTGAGTAGCTGGGACTACAGGCATGCGCCACCATGCCCAGCTAATTTTTTGTAGTTTTAGTAGAGACGGGGTTTCACCATGTTGACCAGGATGGTCTCGATCTCTTGACCTCGTGATCCACCCGCCTCGGCCTCCCAAAGTGCTGGGATTACAGGCATGAGCCACTGCACCTGGGACCCTCATTGATATACTTTAATGTGTTTCATATTTCACACAATTACATGTAATGCTACAATTACCATTTTTAATATATTTTCTAGTATCCCAGGCTAGAAATGGAATAGCTGGTTCCCCTTTACTAGACATTGCTGAATTGGCCTTCATTATGGGTCTACCATTTATTCAACACAACTTTTCTGAAAGCATACGCTATGCACCAAATACTGCTGTAGTGTTCAGAATACAAAAAGAGCAAAGCAAACTCCTGGTTCTCAAGAACTTACACTCCATAGAAAGGGAGATAGACCCTAACTAGATCACATATGAGGTGGTGGAGTAAAGCAGGCTGTAGAATCTACAGGGTCTAGTTCAGGGAATGATGGGTGGGGCCAACTGTGGTCAAGGAAGTCCTTACTGGTAAAGCAACATTGCAATGCAGACCTGAAGGAAGAGATGAACAGTGGCCATATCTATAGACAGTCTCAGGCAGAGGGCACTACAGGAGCAGTTTGGGAACAAGGATGATGCATTCACAGATAGGCAAGGTAGCCAGTGTGTCTGAAGCAGAGCAAGAACAGGGGAGAGTAGGACATGAGATCATAGACGTAGCGGAGCCTGAGAGCTGGGCAGACCAAGCAGTGCCTTGCAAACCACAATAGGCATTTTGGTTTATATTTTGAGTGAGATGGGCATTCTCATGGCTTTTTTTTTTTTTTTTTTTGAGACGGAGTTTCGCTCTTGTTACCCAGGCTGGAGTGCAATGGCGCGATCTCGGCTCACCGCAACCTCTGCCTCCTGCCTCAGCCTCCTGAGTAGCTGGGACTACAGGCATGCGCCACCATGCCCAGCTAATTTTTTGTAGTTTTAGTAGAGACGGGGTTTCACCATGCTGACCAGGATGGTCTCGATCTCTTGACCTCGTGATCCACCCGTCTCGGCCTCCCAAAGTGCTGGGATTACAGGCTTGAGTCTCATGGCTTTTGAGTATGACTCTAGTATCTGACTCTAGTCATACTGGGATCGCATGAAGGAGGGAGGGGAAAAGATGGAGGCTGGGATACCAGTTAGGAGGTTATTGCAGTTATCCATGTGAGAGACAAAGATGCCTTTGACCACCTTGGGAGTGGTGGAGGACATGAGAAGTGTTCGCTTATGGACATATTTCAAAACAAAAAATCTAACCAATTTGGCCTATGGGTTGGAGGTAGAGTTTGAGCAAAAGAGAAAGTAGTCATTAATTACTCCAAGGATTTTAGTCTGAGTCACCGGAAGAGAAGAAATGTTATGTATTGATATGAGGAAGGAAGCAAGAAGGGCAGGTTTGGAGTTAGAGACAGTAAAGATTCAAGCATTTGGTTTGCAACAATAATGGTTTAGCAAGTATTTAGCAGGCTATTGAATGTGAGAGTCTGAAGTTTAGGGAAGTCTGGGCTGGAGATCATAAGCGAGGAGATATCAGCAAGCAGATGGTTTTGAAGGACCAGGATGAGAGTGCATGGAGTTAGGAAAGTGGTCCAAGACTGTTTTGGGTGTTCCATGCCAGAGATGTAAAGATGACCCAGAAGGAGATTGGGAAGGAATGCCAATGAGTTAGCAAGAAATTCAGGAAGGGAGAATGGGGAGTGGGAGTATGGGGTCTAAGAAGCCAGATAAGAAAACTTTTCGAGATCTTTCAACTATGTTAAATGCTGCTAGTAGTTTAAATAAGCTAAACATTGAGAATTGATCATGGATTTAGCAATGAGGTGGTCATCAGTGACATTGAAAAGAGCTATGTCTTCTGACTAGTGGGGAAGGAAACCTGATTGGAGTAGATTTGAGAAAATGAGAGGAGGACAATCAGAGATAGTCAGTAAACAGCTCTTGGCAGTTCTAGTATATAGAGGAGCAAGGAGAGGAATGTTGTGGATTCAAAGGGAGGGATTTTTTTTTTAAGATGGGAGAAATTATTGCTTTAAAAGGTGATCGGGGCCCAGGTGTGGTGGCTCATGCCTGTAATCCCAGCACTTTGGGAGACAGAGGCAGGCAGATCATTTGAGGCCAGGAGTTCAAGATCAGCCTGACCAACATGGCGAAACCTCATCTCTACTAAAAATACAGAAATTAGCTGGGAGTGGGGGTGCACACCTGTAATCCCAGCTACTAAGGAGGCTGAGGCATGAGAATCCCTTGAACCTGGGAGGCAGAAGTTGCAGTGAGCCAAGATCGTGCCACTGCACTCCAGCCTGGGTTACAGGAGGGAAACCCTGTCCAAAAGGTGTGGGTGGGGGTGGGGTGGGGAAGAAAGGTGATTGGAATAATACATCACAGCAGAAAAATGTTGATGCAGTAGAGGGAGGATAATTGCAAGAGTGCCTTCCTTGAGTAGGTGAGCAGGAAGGGGATCCAGTGCTCAGTGGGAATCGGCTGGCTCTTGGCACAGAGAGTTCATTCCAAAGCACAAGGAAAGTGCAGGTAGAACGCATGCAGGGGAGGCTCGTAGAATTTCAGGGGAAGATGTGGCAATGTTCTTCTGGTAGCATCTATTTTTTTTGTGCAAATAAAGCATCATCACCGGAGAATGTTGGTTTTCAGCAAGAATGCTTTAGCAAATATTTAATAGGCTGTTGAATATGACCTTCTGGAGTTCAGGGAAATCTGGGTTGGAGCTAGTAATTGAGGAGACATCAGCAAGCAGATGGTTTTGAAGTCATAGACCCGGATGAGAACGCATGGATTTAGAAGAGAAGTGGTCTAAGACTGAGTCTTGGCTATTCTGTCAGAGAGATAAAGAGGACCCAGATAGGAAAAGGAGATTTTGGAAGTGTAAGCAACAAGAGGAGGTTTGAGAGAGGAAAACATGAGAGCGAAGGGTCTAGGGAAGCAGGATTGCTGTACTCTCTTGAGGCTGGAACCCAGTCATAAATTTCAAGCAAGTCAGTCAGCATGGGTGTGTATTGTCTCCAACTATGTACAGCCACTCAAGCTCAGTGTAGTCCAGTGGAAAGCTGGATTTAAACTGCGTCGAGGAAAGAGGAGTAGGTGGCTGCAGAAGAATGTTTAAGAGGATGGAGCATGATCTTTCAGTCCAGTGCAGTGAAGCTGGGGAATCGCTGACATCAGAGGAAGAGTTGGAGGTGAGAGATGGAAAGTGGGATTCAGGCCACTGAGATTATGAAGGGGGTGCAGCCATTGCTAATAATGATAACTAGGATATAATAAGGGAATGCATGACTGAGGTAGGGTGCAGGACAAGATCATTAAAAGAGAGAATTAAAGAGTCTCTATGTGGCTATTGAAATCACTAGAATTATGAAAGGGGTGGTATTGGATTTCAATAGTGAGTAGTGCTAGAATACTTGATGAAGCAATGGGGCTCAGAAGATGACTTCAACCAGAAGGAGCAGGTTTGGGGGAAGGAACAGTGATCTGGAAGTAGCAACGAGAGTCAAGAACACCTGCACCAACTCCCAGGCCCTGGGGTATGAAGGGTGCAGCCAAGAACATGTAGACCACTAGAGGGTGCTGTGCTCAGGCCAGCGTGTAGGTCTCAGTGCCCTGATCTTCACGGGGTTAGAATGGAATGAACTCACCTGAAGAGCTTTAGAAATAAAACGTATGCCCGGCCCCTCCCAGATCACTTAGATCAGAATCTCCAGACATGTATGTGCGCTCCTATTTCTTCATGTTCTAGCCACTATTTGATATTATGAGATGTTTTAAATTTTGTCCACTTTAGGGGTGTGCAGTAGTGTCTCCTGGTTGTCTTAATTTGCATTTTCCCATGTTCTAATGAGGATGCATAACTTTCCACGTGTTAGAGGTAGTTCTATTGCCTTTTCTCTTATCCATCTGTTGATATCCTTTGCTCACTTTCCCCCACTGGGGTTGTTAGTCATTTTAAAATTGATTCGTAGGAAATCTTTATGTATTTTGTACATTAACCCTTTTGTGATTATACATGTTGCAGATACCTTCTCCCAGTCTATGGTTTGTCTTTTTTTAAAATTCAGCAGAGAAGTTTAGTTTTACTGTCAATACTTAATATATAAATTATCAACATTGTTTTGAGATGAGTCTCGCTCCGTTGCCCAGGCTAGTTGTCGTGCAGTGGGATCTCAGCTCACTGCAACCTCCGCCTCCTGGGTTCAAGCCACTCTTGCGCCTCAGCCTCCTGAGTAGCTGGGACTACAGGCACCCGCCACCAGGCCCAGCTAATTTTTGTGTTTTTAGTAGAGATGCAGTTTCACCATGTGGGCCAGGCTGGTTTTGAACTCCTGACCTCAGGTGATCTGCCTGCCTCAGTCTCCCAAAGTGCTGAAATTACAGGTGTGAGCCACTGTGCCTGGCCAAAATTATCAGCCTTATCTCTGTCAAATGTGTAGCTTATGATATTGATAATTGTCACAGAACTTATTTTAAAGCTGTTGGTAGGCACAAATATTATTTATTAATTGTCTGGGGAAAGACAAATAACATTTTTTAAAATGTAAAAATCATCAAAATAATGTGTTGCCTGTGTCTGTATTGGGACAGTATATTTGCTGGCCTTAGATTATGTTTATGATACTTATTCCACTGTGACACTATTTTAAAAAAATTCATATGTATAGTAAAAAAAAGTAATATATGTGTTATACATATAAAAATAATATATATAGTAAAAAAAAATTTAAACAGAAAAAAAGCATAAAATGGTGAAGAGGCTGGGCAGGGTGGCTCAAGCCTGTAATTCTAGCTCTTTGTGAGGCTGAGGTGGGAGGATTGCTTGAGCCCAGGAATTCCAGACCAGCCTGGGCAACATGGCAAAACCTTGTCTCTGTAAAAAAAAAGATATATAAAAATTATCTGTGCATGGTGGTGCGTGCCTGTGGTCTCAGGTACTTGGGAAGCTGAGGTGGAAGGATCACCTGAGCAGGGGAAGTCAAGGTGGCAGTGAGCTATGACTGTGCCACTGCACTCCAGCCTGGGCAACAGAGCAAGACCCTGTCACTCACACACACACACACACACACACACACACACACACACACACACACGCAAAGGCGAATAATTTCTTTCTCTTAGTTCTCCTGCTCAAAGGTAAATATTTCTTATGTATCCTTTGAGAAAAAAGATTCATATGCCTGAATCAACATAAGTATGTAGACCCTTGTGTTAAGTTTCCTATAGCTACCATGACAAGTCACCACAGCCTGTGTAGCTTATAACAACAGAAATTTGTTCTCTCAAAGTTCTGCAGGCCAGAAGTTCAAAATCAAGGTGTTCATACGGTGATGCTCTCTCCAGCCTCTGGTGGCTCCAGGCATCCCTGGCCTTGCCTTGTGGCTGCAGCACCCCAATCTCCGCCTGTGCAAATGTTCCGCTTCTCTTTGTGTCTCTCTGTGTATGTTAGGAGGACACAGAGTGTCTTATAAGGCAGCATGGTGTGATGCTTAAGTGCATGGGCACTGGGGCCAAACTGCCTCGGTTCGAACCCCAGCCCCACTACTGACCAGCAGTGCAAGCCTGAACCATTACCCAGCTGCTCCTGCCCCGGCGCTAAGTGGAGATGGTGTGACAGTACTTATCTCATAGCACTTTAATGAGTGAATGCTTGGAAAGTAGTCACAGCAATGGCTGGCAAGAAGATAACCTATGTAAATGTGTAATAGGCTAGATTTTATACAATTGATGCCATACTCTCCTTGCGGTTCTGCACCTTGATTTTCTCCTTCCTTTCTTTCTTTTTCTTTTCTTTTCTTTCTTTTTTCTTTCTTTCTTTCTCTCTCTTTCTTTCTTTATCTTTTTTCTTTCTCTTTCTTTCCCTCCCTCCCTCCCTTCCCCCCTCCCTCCCTTCCTTCCTTCCTTCCTTCCTGGAAGAAGATAACTTACGTAAATGTGTAATAGACTAGATTTTATACAATTGATGCCATACTTTCCTTACGGTTCTGCACCTTGATTTTCCTCTCCCCTCCCCTCCCCTTCCCTTCCCTTCCTAGAAGAAGATAACCTATGTAAATGTGTAATAGACTAGATTTTATACAATTGACGTCATATTCTCCTTATGGTTCTGCACCTTGATTTTCTTTCTTTCCTTTTCTTTTTTTTTCTTTTTTCTTTTTTGCCAGAGTCTTGCTCTGTTGCCCAGGCTGCAGTGCAGTGGAGCGCTGTCCACTCACTGCAACCTTTGCCTCCCGATTCTCCTGCCTCAGCCTCCCGAGTAGCTGGGATTACAGGTGTCCACCATGATGCTCAGCTAATTTTTCTACTTTTAGTAGAGACGGGGTTTCACCATGTTGTCCAAGCTGATCTGGAACTCCTGACCTTTGGTGATCATTCTGCCTCGGCCTCCCAAGTGCTAAGATTACAGGCATGAGCCACCATACTTGGCCTGCACCTTGATTTTCTTCACTTCATAGTATGTCCTGAAATCTTTACCCCTCAGTATACAAAAAAGCATATGACTTACGTAGAATTCCAAACTCCTTACTATTAGGACTTCTCTTCTGTATCAGTCACTACTCCAGCCCCTTTAAATTCATCATCTTTCCTAAAAGTACTCCCATTTTGTGGATAAATAAAGGGAGGTTAAGGAACTTGTCCCAAGCCTCACAGTAAGTGGCCAAGTCGAGAGTTCGGCCCAGTACTGTTTCTTTGTTTGCTTAACTGTCATTGCCGTCTTCCCTATTACTTGATTTTTGTTTTTGTCATCCTCTTGCAGACATTTCTGAGTTATGACAGCCTTGACAAAATAGTCTCCTTGTTCACAAACGTTGGTGTTGTGATGCAATTTCCTAAAGATACACGTCAGTGTGCCCAGATCTGCAGTGAAGGTGTGTGTTTTCTTAAGATTTTAGTCTACGGTTACTTGAAATTCCCTCAAAGCCACACCCAGCCCCTTTCCTTGGCTTGTTTTGCAAATCTGGTTTCCCAGGGTCACAGATACCTGCTGTTTTCTAGCTGTCTGTCTCCTTTTGCCAGTGGAGCAGAGACCCATCCACTCCTTACTGAGCCTCCCCAGGCCTGAGGAGACTTCCTGTTATGTTTGATGAGTAAGGATGAATCATAAGAAGCTGGCCTTTCTCTTCCTCCTGAAAGCAGAAGTGAGTCTTACTGAGATGTCCAACTTTGTCATTAGCCAAATTGTAAGGTTTTAACTTGTTTTTTATTTTTTATTTTTAATAACGATGAGATTGTTCCAGACAGTGAGATTAATTATAGAATGATTGTTTCGCTGATGCTGTCTGTTCTTTGCAGAACTTCAGTTCGGTGAGAAGTCTGGGAAAAGGGTTTACTGGCCACCAGAAGTCTCTGCTTAACCAGACACTTCTGGTAATCAACTTTTGTTGATGTCCTTCTGAAATTCTTCTAAATGGTCTTTAGAAAATTGATTTTTAAATTAGTCCTGCAGCATTTCAGTGTTATTTATTATTCATAAATTAAAATCTAAAGCATTTAATAACACCAAATGTTGATCAGAATGTGGGTGTGATTCCTCCTAGATATGGCTAAATATGTAGCCATAAATATGTAGCCATAAATATGTATCAATCAGTAAACTTTCCTTAGAAGTTGATTTTTTTTTTAAAAAAAACCCCAAATTGTAGAGCTATACTTATTTTATTTTAAAGTATCCCATTCAGCTAAAATAATGCTCAGAATCACATGATAATGGTAATTGCAATTGTTCTTGAAATGTTAAATATGGTGATATTAGAAAACAGGCTGTTTAAAACAACTTTCCACTCGGGTAACAAATGTAATATCCAGGCTGCAAACTCTTACAGAGACATATTACCTTAGAAAAATATTTATGTTCACATTGAAATGTTTGTAAGTTGCTTACTCACATGAATTAGAAAAGTTGATTGCTGGTTTAGTCTGTAGCCCAGAAAAAGCTGCTAAGTCATAAACCTCCTGACCTGTGAAAGGGAAATACACAGGTAGGAGTAATTCCAGTATGGGCCAACAGATGGCACCAATCTGTTTCTAAGGTATCGCTTTACTGTACTTTAAACTAAGGACTTGTATTTGTCAAGCATTTCCCGTTGTGTTTCCGCGCATTTACAAGTTATTTTCTCTTCTTCTGAAAAAGAGACCTTGGTAAGTAAAAATATTTCTGTGGTTTTTTCACATTATGGCACAGGTGCTTCCAAATAAGCAAGTTTGTTAACCACTGTATAGGAAATAGGTAATGTTTCCTTTTGCCGGTCCTTTTGCAAAATGGTTTGAAGTGGTTTCTTTTCGCAGATGTTGCAAATGTCCTTTGAATTTCACAAGCAGATAAAAAGCGGTGTCTTTACAGCTGTCTTGAAAAGATAGAAAACAGCTAGCACTTGTGATAATTAAGAAAAACACCGCATGTTCTCACTCATAGGCGGGTGTTGAACAATGAGAGCACATGGACACAGGGAGGGGAGCACTACACACTGGGGTCAGTTGGGGGGAAATATGGGAGGGACGGTGGGGGGTGGGGAGTTGGGGAGAGATAGCAAGGGGAGAGATGCCAGATGTAGGTGATGGGGAGGAAGGCAGCAAATCACACTGCCACGTGTGTACCTATGCAACAATCTTGCATGTTCTTCACATGTACCCCAAAACCTAAAATGCAATAAAATAAATGGGGGGGAAAAAAAAGAAAACTAACTCATTTATTTCTTCTGCTTTGGTCTAGTCAATGTTCTCTTTTCTTCTTTCTCTAGTTTATTGTTTTCAGAAACATTTAATAGTATTTTATATATACCACTGATACGGCACCTATATATGATATGTTTTTATAGCCGACGTGTGTTTGATCACCCTTGTCGCATGGTGCTGCAATAGTTTGCTGGTCTGTCTGCCACTAATTCATAAGCTTTTCGAAAGCAGGAATTATGTCAGTCCTATTCATATTTATATCCCCAGTGCCTAATGCCTAGCACGGCTCTGGCAGAAAAATAGGCTTTGAATAGACATTTATTAAATGGAGGAAGTGGCCGCGACCAAGCCCTTCACAACCTTGAATCTGGCACAGTCTAGCAATTGCATTCCTCCAGGTCCCTCACCTTAAGTTTGACAAATGAAACAATGTTTCTCTTGTCTATTTGTTGATTATGTGATCTTTCCTCTACTTATCTCACTTAATTCTGTTTTCTGATGGCTTCTTTTTTTTGTAGTTTTAATTTTCATAGGTCTTGTCTACTTTTTTTTCTGAAATATAATTTTTTCATCTTTTACCTCACCCTTTTCATTTGATGCACTTAAAAAATAAATGGCTTTTACCTGTTTATCTCTTTTTACTTTCTTTAAAAAAACTATGAACTCTCTAATCTTCCACTCTCATCTTCCCATGTTTCCTCTTTTTATCTCCCATAAATATAAAAGTTACTGTTTTGTTCATTTAGTGTATATGCTAGGAACTGCCTCAGAATATGAACACCCCTGGAGGAATATTGCGTGTTTGTGGCAGGGTGCTGTAAGGACAGCTGATCAGCTTTTCCACCTGGTGGCTGAATTTCAGTCCCATGAATCCAGACACCGTGGGTCTGGGTGCCAGGGACCTGTAGGGTGGGTCCTCATCTGTGAATGTCAGTTATCTACTATTATCTGAAAGTTCTCTGTCTTTATATTTTAATATTCCAAATAAAACAACCATGTTTCTTTTTCTTTCTTTCTTTCTTTTGAGTCTCACTCTGCTGCGAGGCTGGAGTGCAGTGGTGCTATGTCCGCTCACTGCAACCTTCGCCTCCTGTGAAGTTCAAGTGATTCTCCTGCCTCAGCCTCCTGAGTAGCTGGGATTTACAGATGTGTGCCGCCAGGCCCGACTAATTTTTGTATTTTTAGTAGAGACCGGGTTTCACCACATTGGCCAGGATGGTCTCAATCTCTTGACTTCGTGATCCTGCCTCGGCCTCCCAAAGTGCTGGGATTACAGGTGTGAGTCATTGCGGCCAGCCTGCATGTTTCTGTAAGGATAAAATATAAAATATTTTTACACAGCTATAAAGGCAACTATTAGATTGTCTTAAAATAACATTTATGGATTATAAAATATGTTCATAATGAGACATTTTAAGGATTTGAAAGTATAAGAAAGAAAATTAAACTCATCTATAATTCAGAGATTCAGAGAACTACTATTAGTATTTGATATATTTCATCACATTTTTTGTCCTCTAGACTTTATGTATGTCATGTTTTAATCATATTTTGCAAAATTAGAGTCCTACTACATATATAATTGTGTATTACTGTATTCATTTAACATTATCATTTATTCAAAGTACAATATTTGAGGCTGCATATTATTTATGTATAACTGATTTAGCCATTTTCTACACTAGAGATTCTGATTTTTTCAATATTTTATTATGTCATGAGTATTCTTATAGTCATATCTTTTGTGTACATTTTTGACTATTTCTTTAGAAAATTCCTTGTAGTGGAATTGCTAAAATAAAGGGAGGTATTTTTTAAGATATTTATATAAATTACCAAATTGCCCTTTAGAAAGGTTGGAATAATTTTTTAATTCTACCTAAGTAGTAAGTGAGGGTTCTTATTTTAGTTTCCACCTACCAACCTGGATATTATATTTTTTAATTTTCCTGGTTTGATAGGTGAAAATAAAATCTTGCCTTTTAAAACATCTTTGAAGAAACAAGAATCCTCCTTTGACTCCCTTTATCTTTTTATGCTTAAATATCTTACAGTAAAAATTACAGGCATTCTGGAAACCTATTCTAAATAATTTATTCTCTATCTCTAAAAAAATTACGTTTTCCTAAAATAGCCAAATAACATTATCAAAAATTAAAATGTATTTCTTAATAGCATCTAGTGGCTGGGCTGTCATGGAATCTGCCTCTCCTCCTGTTACTATGTTTTATAGCAAGTCTGTCTTAACTGAGATCTAATCCAAGATCATGAGTTTCCTCTAGATGTTATGTGCTTTTTTGTTTTAATATGCAGTTTTATTTTTTGTGAGATTGGACACTATTCATTTTATTGGCAATTTATTTTTTGGTAAATATTCAGTAAATAATATAGTAAACTTAATTTCAAATGCTGAAAGTTTGAAAAATCTAAATAAAAACTAAGAGGAAAATAAAATTCCATTGTGATCTTACTGTGCAAAGATAATCACTGTTTGTATCTCGGCATGTATCTTATTAATTTTTCTACATGCATAGGTACATATTTACTTTGGTACTTTTTAAATAAACTGCTTTATGTCACTTACATAAAGTGAAAATTTTTTCATGCAATTCTATTTTTATTATTTTTAAAGGCTACATAGTACTATTTAATTATACAGCGAATCTAAAATTCATTTGACAACCTGCTATTTTCGGAAAATTGAGGGGTTTTTTTCAAAATAGAATTTATTTTTACCAGGAGCAGTGGCTTGTACCTGTAATCCCAGCTCCGTGGGGGGCTGAGGTGAGAGGATGGCACGAGCCCAGGACCTTAAGCTAGGATTGTGCCACTGCACTCCAGCCTGGCCAGTGGAACAAAACCCCATCTCTTAAAAAAAAGTGTTTAAGAAAATAATAATGATAATAGTTTGTTTTGTGCCAGCCGCTTTATTGTATTCTTTTACTTGTGCTAACACTTTTTCAGTGACTTCTGTTTGGTTTTCCACATTGACAATCTTATCTTCTGAAAACAATAATGTTTCTCTTTCTTCGTTTCAACGTTTCTTCTTGTTATTTTTTATTCTGTATTGCAGTGGCTAGAAATAGCCATGTGTGCACTCTTTTTTTTTTTTTTTTTTGAGACGGAGTCTCGTTCTGTTGCCAGGCACCAGGCTGGAGTGCAGTGGCGCGATCTCGCTCACTGCAATCCCCGCTCACTGCAATCTCCGCCTCCCGGGTTCAAGCAATTCTCCTGCCTCAGCCTCCCGAGTAGCTGGGACTACAGATGCGTGCCACCACGCCCAGCTAATTTTTTATATTTTAGTAGAGACGGGGTTTCACTATGTTGGCCAGGATGTTTTTGATCTCTTGACCTCGTCATCCGCCCGCCTCGGCCTCCCAAAGTTATGTGTGCACTCTTGATGTTGACTTTAGCAGGAATGCCTTGGGGTGGGATATTGATCAAAGTTAGGTATTTGAGGTATTCTTTATTTTGGAAACGGAGGCTCGCTCTGTCACCAGGCTGGAGTGCAGTGGTACAATCTTGGCTCACTGCAACCTTGGCCTCCCGGGTTCAAGCCATTCTCCTGCCTCAGCCTCCTGAGTAGCTGAGACTACAGGCGCGTGCCACCATGCCCAGCTAATTTTTGTATTTTTAGTAGAGATGGGGTTTCACTGTGTTAGCCAGGATGGTCTTGGTCTCTTGTCCTTGTGATCCACCTGCCTTGGCCTCCCAAAGTGTTGGGATCACAGGCGTGAGCCACCACTCCTGGCCTGAGGTATTCTTTATCAAGTTTTCAAAGTATCTTTTAAATTATCTAGTTTAAAGTTGTATTTTTAATCAAAGATGAGGATTGAAGTTGATCAAATGAGTTTTTCACCTTTTTGGGATGCTTATCTATTTTTCTTGTTTGACCTACTCGTGTGAATTATTGTTAAAGACTTGTTAATGATAGACCATTTCTACAATTCCAGAAACATCCTAATTACTCATTGTGTTATTTCTTCAGGACACAGCTAGATTGATTGGGGTTTCTTTATTCTGAGCTCTATCCCTTCCCCACAAATGACTGACATTTATTCCTTTCATTTGTATTTTCTCATAATTACTCTTAATTTTATAATATATATACGTATGAATATTTTTCTAACAATATCAGGAGTTAATTGGCATCTCTAGCTTCCTTTCAATCAGGCAAGTGTCTTACATGGTTTTAGCACACTCTCTCCCTCCTTAGCCCACGTTCAGCCAATTCACTTGTTATCATTGGCAGTTTTTAGCATGAGATTTTTATGAAGAGTTTTGTCATAAATACTTTTTTGGTACTTAGCACTGAATTTTACTACTTTCTTTTGCTAAATAATCCTCCTTGTATCTTATGATTTTGGAGTCAATTTCTTTTTAAACTCTCCATCCTCTGGGAATTCAGATATGGATCTGTCTTCCATGTCTTTTAATATGTTTTCTATCTCTTTGGCCTCCTGTGCTGAGTTTTGGAAAATTCTTCTTGGTCATCTCTATCATTAATTTTCTCATTAGTGGTGCTATTTGCAACTCAACTCATCCAATGAGTTTTCCATTTTGATAATTGTCTTTAATTTCCATGATTCTTCCTCTATTTTTAGAAGAATCTTGCCTCTTTCTGAGGCTATTATAAATGCCTATTCTGCTCTTTTATTTCTGTTTGTTGGGTGTTAACTTTTTTCATATCTTGAGTTTGGCTCCTTTCTGTTATGGCATTTGATTTCTGCAGTGTCATGCTTCTTGCTTGTGCAACCCAAACTCTGTTTAAGGCTTCCTGTGAACGTGCTGTTGATCTATTTTCATAGCCTGCTTGTTGGGATTGTGGATCAAACCAGTCTCTACTAATTTCCTTTTTTCTTTCTTCTTCTTTTTTTTTTTTTTTTGAGACGGACTCTTGCTCTGTGGCACAGGCTGGAGTGTTGCAGCATAATCTCAGCTCACTGCAACCTCCACCTTCTGGGTTCAAGTGATTCTCCTCCTGAGTAACTGGGACTATAGGTGCCCAGCACCACACCCAGCTAATTTTGTTTTATTTTTAGTGGAGACAGGGTTTCACCATGTGGGGCAGGCTGGTCTTGAACTCCTGACCTCAGCTGATCCACTCACCTTGGCCTCCCAAAGTGCTGGGATTACAGAGGTGAATCACTGCACCTGGCCCCAGCCTCTACTAATTTTCTACTGATGCTGTAACAAATTACCACAAACTGTGGCTTAAAGCAATATACATTTATTATCTTACGGTTCTGTAGGGTAGGAGTGTGACACAGATCTTGTTGGGCTAAAATCAAGGGATTGGCAAGGCTGCATTCTTTCTGGAGACTCTAAGAGAAATCCAGGTACTTGCCTTCTCAGACTTCTAGAGGCTGCTCCCATTTCTTGACTCATGTTCCCTTTCCTTATCTTCAGAGCCAGCAAGGGTGGGCCAAGCTCTTCTCATATCCCGTCACCCTGGCATCCTCTTCTGCCTTCCTCTTCCACTTTAAATGATACTTGTGATTATACTGGGGCCATCCAAATAATTCAGGATAATCTTCCTATTTTATGATCAGCTGATTAGCAACTATAATTTTATCTGCAACATTAACTTTCCTTTGCCATGTAACATACCATATTCACCAAGTCTGGGAATTAGAAAGTAGACATCTTTGGGAGGCCAGCATTCTATCATAGGTGAATCCAATTCTGGATTTCAGAGACTTCTCGGTTTTAGTCCCCTAAGGGTCCCCTTGCCTTTTAGTGTGTTATGGATCTATCTATCTATTGATCAATCCATTGATATAGCTCTAACTGTAATAGATATAGATATAACTTAATATTTTTTAAAATATTTGGTCATTTCAGGAATTTAAGGCAAGAAGAGAAAGCTGGAACATATACAAACCACCCTTTTGTCTATCATAATTTTTAATTTTTTAATTTGAAAATGTGGTTTTGTCACCCAGGCTGGAGTGCAGTGGCACAATCTTGGCTCACTGCAACCTCTGCCTCCCGGGTTCAAGTGATTCTCCTGCCTTAGCTTCCCAAGTAGCTGGAACTATTGGTGTGTACCACCATGCCTGGCTAATTTTTTTTGTGTGTGTGTTTAGTAGAGATGGGGTTTCACCATGTTTGCCAGGCTGGCCAACTCCTTACTTCAGGAGATCCACCTACCTCAGCCTCCCAAAGTGCTGGGATTACAGGTGTGAGTCACCACACCCAGCCTCTTAGAACACTTTTAAGTGTGATTTTAAAGTTTCTTTTATAGTCAGAAATATGACTTTTACAATTTCCGTTTGGGGATATTTAATTTAAGATGTATATATTTGACCTAAAAAACTATTGATTTTAGTAAATGCTCCATGAACTCTAGGGAATTAGATACATGATATACTCTTTTTGTAGGGTACAGTTTATGTCTCCATTAAATCCTTTAATAATTAACTCATTCAAATTTCCACATATTTATTTTTTGCTACTTGATCTAACAATGACCCAGATAAATATGCTAAATACTTATATTCACAATGTCTCCCTGTGTTTTGTAACATTTTTTACTTTGTAAATTTTGATTCAATATTATTTGCTGCCTAAGTGTTCTTATCTGTTATATCTTCATTGTGAGCTATTTGTTTGGATCATATAACCAGTATAAATTAGTAGCTTCTTCTGTCATTGCCCAATTCTCTAGTACTTTGACCAAGTGGAGTATTGTGTATACAAACTGCAATTCCCGATGAACACAGCTAGCAGTATTCCAGTTGCTGCCCATATTAAGTATCATTATCTGAGTTACACATCTCAGAAGGCCGTGTGCTCCCTAAAGTGGTTCCCTGCCCCATGTCCAGCTCTTACCTGGTAGCATCCATCGCTAAATGTAAAGTCTGGGGAGAATGGAGTGTGGCAGTTGATGAAAGGAAAGCTCTGTGTGCTGATCCATTCATATCAGTACCATTGGGGTAAAAGGGACACTGCCTAGTTACTCGTTAAGTACCAGTTGAAGCTCATACTCAGTGTTTGAATCAGAGACAAACAGAGAGAGGGACAAAATTTCTTCCAGTGTTTCATCAGGGAGTCTATTTTCCTGAGACAAAGCTTGAATGTGGCAGGTTTGCCCTAACACAGCTCTGGTTACTTTTTCATGAGTGAAGCTGCTCCTGGATCCTGCCGTTACGTTTCTGTGTTTCTTTGTTTTCAGTGGTAAAGTGGATTTTCAAATGTATGTGTGTCTCAGTGGGTGTTCTGATGGGCAGTTGGGAAAAGTTATGTGGGTCAGTGAAGAGCTTTTAAGCATATGCTGTTCTGTAATAAAAGTTTCCTAACTCAGAGTTTTCCCTCTTCCAAAGAATGGTTGGTTGAAACTCTACTCATCTCTTGCTTGTTTTACAATTTCCAATATATCCTCTGATGATAAAAAGTGGATCCTTTGTAAATAAAGGACTCATCTCTTGACCGTTTTACTATTTCCAGTATATCCCCTGATGGCGAAAAGTTGGTCCTTTGTAAATGGAACTGAGCGATGAGCAGTGCTTATTTTGGTAATCTATACTCTCAGTTATTCCTGCAGCTCAGAGGCCTACTTTAAAAATGTTGGTGCCTGCTTTTGTCCCCCCAGGAACTCATAGATGCTTTCCTGTGCAGAACAGGGCCTCAAAAGGTTCTGAGCCCCCCTAACAGTTTCAATCCTTTGTCTCAGTCATGATCATGGATGGGGTCTGCGGGCTCGCGCACCTGCCTCTATGCCTTAGCCAGGTAATCTTTTCTTGTTTGCTCAGCATCATGGTCATGAACATCAATGTTTATAATCTGTTGTAATGCAGTGATGCCTTCTGGGCCCTGAGGAAGTAGTTGTCTCTTCCATACAGCAGCTTTAGCCTGACAAACTTTATTTCATTTCGTCAGTGTGTTAGCTGTTGGAACTTGATGTTTTCAGATGATCTTGTGCTGAATCCTGTCTCTCTAAATTTGTTGCTTGTGCTCTAATGTAGGTTGGAAAAATACCCATTGTAAGAGGAATTGTGTCAACAATGAGCTCCTATGACTGAAAACACCCCTGGGATTAAAAAGAGCACAGTATATGAGTCATTGCTATGGCCTGAATGTTTGTGTCTCTCCAAAATTCATATGCTGAAACCTAATTACCAACACAATGGTATTAGGAGATGGCGGCCTTTGGAAGGCGATTGGGTCCTGAGGATGGGTGGTCAGGATGCCACTGTGGGAACTGGGTGGCCATGGAGACTTGTGTGGCCTTGTGTGCTGGTACACAGAGGCATGCTGGATTTTGCCCCCTGTGGGGGCTCACAGATGCTTTTCTGTGCAGATCAGAGCCCGGAGGGAGTAAACTCCTGAGCATATGTCTGAGTTTCTGAGACTGTCTCCTTGCTTTCTCTTTAGAATAATTTTAGTCCCACCCCTTTTCCCAGTCACCAACATGGGATCTGTGGGCTTGTGTGCCTGCTACCAGTCCCCAGCAAGACACAAGTGCCCAGTTTGGCCTGTGTTAATTACATTTTCTCAGTGCCTCCATGAATGGTGATATCATTTCTGCCAGGCCACTTATAGCTAGTTTTGGTCAGGTCCAATTCATGAAGGTGGAGTGAGTAGGTAGTTCCTCCTTAAGATATAAATGTAGCCTCATTCCAATCCTCATTTGCCCTCCCAAATGGATTGATCCCCTCATCTTCCATAGGGCTTTGGCCATCACGCTGTAGGCAGATCCACCTCCTGGCTAGGCCTCAATGTCCTGCCAACCACCGTCCTCCCCTTCCTTTTCTTTTGATGTCACCTTGACCAAATTGGGCTGGGAACAGAATCCTGAAAGTCGGGTTTGGGTCAGAATCCTGAAAGACACAATCCCAAGTGCCATAATCCTGAATGTTGAAATCCTGGAAGATTGAAATCCTGAAAATATGATTCTGAAAAAAATAAATTTAAAGATTCTTTAAAAGACATTCATTTACATTTTTGAAATGAAACATACAAAAACATGACAATAGTTTACAAGTCACTTTATGCAATAAAATAGACAATAATGACATACATATTTTTGCAAGTATGAACACTTAGATATGCTAAGGTCAGTGGCATGGTAAACACTCATGAACAGATGAACCATACTCACAAATAAATGACTTATATAACTGCTGCCACCCACACCATCAAACCATGATGGACAACCTAAGTCTTTTGATACAATTGATCAAAAACTGTGATGGGTCACCACCACATATATAGTAGCTCAGAGAGCTGAGAGCTCGAGAAATTTTATCTGTCACAAATGCAGATGGACAAAAAGAACTTCTCTTTATTTATTGAGAAAGTTCAATGTTTTCTCTCTTTCTCTTTCTTTTTAATTCCTGCTCACTGCAACCACCTCTGCCTCCTGAGCTCAAGCCATCCTCCACTTCAGCCTCCCAAGTAGCTGGGACTACAGGCAGGCAACATCCCAAAGTGCTGGGATTACAGAGCATGAGTTCTTTTTATTGCATTGATCCTTTTACCATCATGTAATGTCCTTTTTGTCTCTTTTGATCTTTGTTGGTTTAAAGTCTGTTTTATCAGAGACTGGGATTGCAACCCCTGCTTTTTTTTTTTTTGCTCTCCATTTGCTTGGTAAATCTTCTTCCATCCCTTTATTTTGAGTCTATGTGTGTCTCTGCTCATGAGATGGGTCTCCTAAATACAGCACACTGCTGGGTCTTGACTTTTTAATCCAGTTTGCCAGTCTGTGTCTTTTGATTGGGGTATTTAGGCCATTTACATTTAATCTTAATGTTGTTATGTCTGAATTTGATCCTGCCATTTTGTTGACACCGTTTCTTGATTGCATCATTGGTCTTTACCATTTGGTACGTTTTTGAAGTGGATGGTACTGGCTGTTCCTTTTCTTGATTAGTGCTTCCTTCAGTAGCACTTATAAGGCCGGTCTAGTGGTGATGAAATCTCTCAGCAATTGCTTGTCCATAAATGATTTTATTTCTCCTTCACTTATGAAGCTTAGTTTGGCTGGATATGAAATTCTGGGTTGAAAGTTCTTTTCTTTATGGATGTTGAATACTGGCTCCCACTCTCTTCTGGCTTATAGGGTTTCTGCTGAGAGATCCACTGTGAGTCTGATGGGCTTCAATTTGTGGGTGACCTGTCCTTTCTGTCTGGCTGCCCTTAGCATTTTTTCCTTCATTTCAACCCTGGTGAATCTGATGATTATGTGCCTTGGGGATGCTCTTTTTGAGGAACATATTTGTGGCATTCTCTGCATTTCCTGGATTTGAATGTTGGCCTGCTTTGCTAAGTTGTGGAAATTTTCCTGTATGATATCCTGAAGAGTGTTTTCAAGCTTGGATTCATTCTCCCCATCACATTTAGGCACACCAATCAAGCGTATATTAGGTCTTTTCACATAATCCCATATTTCTTGGAGGCTTTGTTTATTTCTTTTCACGCTTTTTCTCTCATCTTCCCTTCTCATTTTATTTGATTGAGTTGATCTTCAATCTTTGTTATCCTTTCTTCTGCTTGCTCGATTTGGCTATTGAGATTTGTGTATGCTTTGTGAAGTTCTCGTGTTGTGTTTTTCAGCTCATCAAGTCATTTATGTTCTTCTCTAAGCTGGTTATTCTAGTTAGCATTTTGCCTAACTTTTTTCAAGTTTTTAGTTTCTTTGCATTGGGTTAGAACATGTTCCTTTAGCTCAGAGAAGTTTGTTATTACCCACCTTCTGAAGCCTGCTTCTGTCAATTTGTGAAACTCATTCTCCATTCTGTTTTGTTCCCTTGCTGGTGAGGTGTTGTGATCCCTTGGAGGAGGAGAGGTGTTCTGGTCTTTGATGGTTTCATTCTTTTTGTGCTGGTTTCTTCCCATCTTCATGGATTTATCTATCTTTGATCTTTGAAGTTGGTGATTTCAGATGGGATCTGAGTGGACATTCTTTCTGTTGATGTTGAAGCTATTTCTTTTTGTTTTTTAGTTTTCCTTCTAACAGTCAGGTCCCTCTGCTATAGGACTGCTGGTGGTCCACTTCAGATCTTCCTTGCCTGGGAATCACCCGTGGGGATTGCAGAACAGCAATGATGGCTGCCTGATCTTTCCTCTGGTAGCTTTGTCCCAGAAGGGTACCTGCCAGGTGTCAGCCAGAGCTCCCCTGTATGAGGCATCTTTTTGGTTATACAGGGGTCAGGGAGTCACTTAAGGAGGCAGTCTGTCCCTTGTCTGCCTGCAGAGGCACTGCTGGGCTGTCATGGACTCAGTCTAGCTGCTGCGTAGGCTTCCTCTAGCTTTTGTTTACACAGGTAGGTTTAGACTCACCTCAGCAATAGTGGACACCCTTCCCTCCACTGAGCTCCATTGTCTGGGGTGGAGCTTGAACTGATGTGCTGGCTGGGAAATTCAAGAGAGAGGGTTTCAGTTTGCTGGTCTTTGTGGGAGTGGGACCTGCCCAGCCATATCACCTGTCTCCCTGCTTTCAGCTCCCCCTCTTTCTGGGGAGCAGGTATCTCTGTCCTGCAGGTGCTCTTGGTGCTAGTCAGAACATCCACCCAGATCTGTGCTGACAACCCGAGGTGCTGGCCAGAGCTGCTGCTCAGATCTGTGCAGGTAACTCGTGGCACTTTTCAGCCCAGCAGGGATCTCCTGCACTGTGAGTTGCAGAAGCCATGGGAGAAGCACAGTATCTGAACCCGAGTGCTGGGATGGGGCTAAGTCCCCGATCCTCTGATCAGTTGTACTTCCCGGGTAAGGCAGTGCCCCTGCCTGCCTCGGTTTG
This sequence comes from Cebus imitator, assembly GCF_001604975.1. Lineage (NCBI taxonomy): Eukaryota > Metazoa > Chordata > Mammalia > Primates > Cebidae > Cebus > Cebus imitator. The sequence goes on from NW_016107362.1 coordinate 987,069, forward strand.
CCCTCCTTGGGCTACACCCATGGTCCAACCAGTCCCATTGAAATGAATGTGGTACCTCAGTTGGAAATGTGGAGATCACATGCCTTCTGTGTCTCTCTCACTGGGAACTATGCTCTGGAGCTGTTCCTATTCAGCCATTTTGGCAGAATACCCATTTCTATTAATTTTTTTTAATTAATAAACTTTATGTTGTAGAGCAGTTTTTAAAATTGTCTATTTAGTTTTGCCTTTCCCAGAATATCATATAGTTGAAATAAAATACTATTTAGCTTTTTCAGACTGACTTCTTTCACCTAGCAAAATGGATTTAAGGATCTTCTATGTCTCCCTCCTTTCCTTTCCTTCCCTCCCTCCCTCCCTCCCTTTTTTCCTTTCTCTCTCTTTCTTTTTTCTTTCTTCTCTCTTTCTTCTTTCTTTCTCTCCTTCATTCCTTCCCTCCCTTCCTTCTTTTCTTCCCCTCCCTCCATCCCTCTCTCCCTCCTTCCCTCCCTTCCTTCCTTTCTTCCCCTCTCTACATCCCTCTGTCCCTCCTTCCCTCCCTTCCTGCCTCTTTCCTTCTTTCTTTCTTTCTCTCTCTGTTTCCCTCCTTCCCTCCCTCCCTTCTTCCCTTCCTCTTTTGTTTCCTTCCTACCCTTCCTTCCTGCCTCCTCCCTCTCTTTCTTCCTTCCTTCCTTCCCTCCCTCCCTCCCTCCCTTCTTCCTTCCTTCCTTCCTTCCTTCCTT
>NW_016107362.1:989015-1009115 GCF_001604975.1 Cebus imitator
TTTTTTTTTTTTTTGCTGTTGAGTTGTTTGAGTTCCTTGTATATTGTAGTTATCAGTCTCTATTGAATGATTAGTTTGCAAACATTTTCACTCATTTAATCCTGCTATCTCTTCACTCTATTGATTGTTTCTTTTGCTGTGTGGAAGTTCTTCAGTTTAATATAGTCCCATTTGTCTATTTATGTTTTCGTTGCCTGTGCTTTTGAAATCTAGCCATAAAATCTTTACCTAGACCAATGTCCTAAAGCATTTCTTCTGCTTTCTCCTAGTAGTTTTATACTTTTAAGTCTTACATTTAAGTCTTTAATCCATTTTGAGTTGATTTTTGTGTATGGTGAGAAATAGGGGTCTAGTTTCATTCTTATACATATGAAAGAATGTGAAGCCAGCACCATTTATTGAAGAGAGTAACCTTTCCCCAATTATATATTGTTGGCACCTTTGTTGAAAATTGATTGGCTGTAAATACGTGGATTAATTTCTGAGTTCTGCATTCTGTTTTCTTAGTCTGTGTATCTGTTTTTGTACCAATACCTTGCTAGTTTTTCTTTGTAATATCTTTTGAAGTCAAGTAATGTGATCCCTTCAGCTTTATCCTTTTTCCTCAGTATTGATTTGGCTATTTGGGGTGTTTTGTGGTTCCATACAAATGTTGAGATTATTTTTTATATTTCTGTAAATAATATCATCGGTATTTTGATGGGATTGCATTGGATCTGTAGATTGCTTTGAGTAGTGAAGTCATTTTAACAATATTAATTCTTCCAATCCATGAACATGGGATGCCTTTCGATTTTTTAGTGTTCTCAATTTCTTTCATCAGTATTTTGTAGTTTCTGTTGTAGGGATCTTTTGTCTTCTTGATTAAGCTTATTCCTAGGTATTGTAATTGTCTTGTAACTATGCAGATAGGACTGCTTTCTTGATTTCTTTTCTTTTTCTTTTATCTTGTCTTTCTTTCTTCCCTTCTTTCCTTCCTTCCTTCCTTCTTTCCTTTTCTTTTTTTTTTTTGAGACTGAGTCTCACTCAGTTGCCCAGGCTGGTCTCAAACTCCTGACCCTAGGTGATCTGCCTGCCTCAGTCTCTCAAAGTGCTGGGATTACAGGTGTGAGCCACCACAGCCAGTCCTTGTCTGGTTTTTGTATCAGAAAAATGCTGGCTTTGTAGAATGAGTTAGGAATTCCTTCAATTTTTTTGAATAGTTTGAGAAAAATTGGTATTAACTGTTTGTTAAAAGTTTTGTGGAATTCAGATGGGGACACCAGGCAGGCCTGTACTCAGGCACCAGTGATGGCAGCAGTGGACTGGGCTTGCCAGTCCTCAGGCCCCTGAGTGATGTATGTGGGCACTGGTGGTGATGGGTCCAGGCAGGAGGTCCTTCAGCCTCCAGGAGATTTATTTGGATACTTGCAGTGGCAGTAATGGACCAAATGGGAAGGCAAGTTCTTGGGCCCTTGCACAATTTGTGTGGCATCCACTGTAGCAGTAGAAAAAGTGGGCCAACCCTCTGGCCCCCAAGTGGCATACACAGGCAGCAGCAGTGGCAGCAGCAGGCTGGACAAGCCAGTCCGCAGGACCCCATGTGACATGCGTGGATGAGTGTTGGCCATGGCAATGTCAGTCAGGCACTAGCAGTACAGCACATGGTGGACCTGTCCTCAGGCCCCTTGAAGGCATGTGTAGGTGTGTGGTTGTCCTGCTGCTAGGGAAGGTGGGGTTGCTGTAATTGTCAGTGGCCCTGGGCGGGTAGCTCTTAGGCTCTGGGGCATGCATACTTTGACTCCCTTTGTCCCAGGGAGAGCCACTAGGTGCACTGCGCTTCCTGTTTCCTGGGATGTAGGGCATTGCATGTGCTAGAGTGCTGGGGACCTAGCTGCACTGCTGGGTTTAGCTGGCATTACAATACTGTAGCCCTCTAGGTGGATGTAGGAGAGTATCAGCAGGGCTTCAGGAGTATGGAGATTCAGGGTTGTTAGGCCCCAGAACAGGATGTGTATGGTGAAGGCTGGACTCTTAAAATAGCACTATGTTGAAGCTGTTTGGATCTCAGGGCATGGGTGATGTGGGACCCAATACGAAGTCCCATTGTGAAACAAATGCCATTGCATAGATTTCAGAAGTCTCAAGGCCTGCGAGGGCCAAGGTGCTAGCTCATGGCTAGGATTACAGGAGTCTATAGTGGAAATGGGGACCTCTGAAGATCTCTCAGTTATCCTTTCCCTGGAATGGGGACTTCCTCCTGGTTCAGAGCTAGTCCCAGCTAGGCTGCTTCCCTTCCCTTTTCTTCCATGCCTCAGAGGTCCACTGTCACTTCCCTACTGAATTCCAGTGTTTTCTCTTAGATGCTCATTTAATGTGTGATTATCTGCTCACTGTTTTAGTTCTTTGCAGAGGGGGTGGGTGCTAGGCGCCTCTATTCAGCCATTTGATAGCTTCTCCAGCTCATTTTTTAATTGTTGAATAATATTTTTATCGTGTGAATGTACCAGTTTGTTCATCTTTTTACCTATTGAGGGATATCTTGTTGCTACCAATGTTTGGCAGTTATGAATAAAGCTTCTATAAACATCCATGTATAGGCTTTTATGTGGACATAAATTTTCAGTTATTTTGGTTAAATACCCAGGAATGTGATTTGTTGGATCATATGGTAAGACTATGCTTAGTTTTATAAGGAACTATCAAACTGCCTTCCATAGTGCCTGCACAATTTTGCATCCCCACCAACAGTGAAAGAGAGTTCTTGTTGCTCCACATCCTCACCAACATTTGATGTTGTTTTTGTATTTTACCCATTCTCATAAGTGTAGTGTAATTTCATTGCTGTTTTAATTTGCAATACCCTGATGACATATGATGTTGAATAGCTATCTATATGTGTATTTGCTCTTTGTAGATCTTCTTTGGTGAGGTGTCTGTTTCGATTTTTGTGCCCATTTAAAAACTAGGTTGTTTGTTTTATTATTGTGGAGCTCAAAAGTTCTTTGCATATTTTGGATACAAGTCCCTATCATCTATGTGTTTTGCAAATATCTTCTCTCAGTCTGTGGTTTGTCTTTTCACTATCTTGCAATTTCTTTTGCAAAGCAAACATTTTAACTTTAATGAAGTCCAACTTAACAGTGTTTTCTTTCTTGGATTATGTTTTTGATGTGGTATCTAAAAAGTCATCACCCAAGCCAAAGTCACCTAGATTTTCTCCTATGCTATCTTCTAGAATTTTCATAGTTTTACATTTTACATTTATGTCTATGTTTAATTTTGAGCTAATTTTTGTGAAAACTGTTAAGATCTGTGTCTAACTTCCTCCTCCTCCTCCTTTTTCCTCTTCCTCCTCTTCTTCTTCTCCTTCTCCTTCTTCTTCATGTGGGGGTCTACTTTCTCTAGCACCATTTGTTGAAAACGCTATCCATTCACCACTAAGTTGCCTTTGCTCCTTTTTCAAACAGCAGTTGATTATTTTTGAGAGGGTCTATTTCTAAGCTCTGTATTCTGGTCGTTTGATCTATTTGTACATTCTTTCACCAAAACCACACTGCCTTGATTACTGTAGCTTTGTAGTAAGTCTTAATGTTAGCTAATGTCAGTTATCTGACTTTGTTCTTTTAATTTTTTTCCCCCTGTGAATGAACAGTACTTTCTTGTTTCTTTGCATGGCTAATTTTTTAAAAGCAAATAAATTGGAGATTCCTTTAATGCCAAGTTACACAATCAAAAATACAACAATCTCTTTCCATTTGCTTTTTGCAGTTTGTGTAACTTCAGGGCAAAATCCAGAGCAAGTCAACTGGCAAATCTGGGGGCTAGTGATTCTTTTTTTTTTCCCAGACATTTTAAACACTAGAATGAGGTAGCTCTAGAAATCAAATTCTGTCCCCTTTTCCCACAGGGTGTTTTTTTTTTGTTTGTTTTGTTTTGACAGGGTCTCATTCTGTCACCCAGGTTGAAGTACAGTGGTGTGATCATGGCTCATTGCAGCCTCAACTTCCCCAGCCCCAAACAATCCTCCCAACTCAGCCTCCCAAGTAGCTGGGACTATAGGCACATGCCACCATGTCCAGCTAATTTTTGTATTTTTTGTAGAGATGGAGTTTCGCCATGTTGCCCAGACTGGCTTTGAACTCTTGGCCCAAGCGATCGCCTGCCTTGCCTTCCCCAAGTTCCAGGATTACAGGTGTGCCTGGCTTCCCTTTCCCAGAGTGTATTGTTGCTTCTTGTGGCTTGTAGTTGCTTGTTTAATTACTTTTCTAAATATTTTTTATAAAGACTATTCTTTGTCCTGTGTGGCTATTAAATTCTCTGTCCAGTTAGCTTAGTGGTCAGCTAGTGACTTGAGATTTCTTTAAACATCTGGAGCAAAAACAAAAACAAAGCAAAATACCAAAAGCAAAACCAAAAACTCCCCTGATCTTTGCAGATTGGCTGTGTTGGAGCACTTTCTTAATGCTTAGCCAGGCTATTCACAACTCCACCTTAGCCTTCACTTTCTGCATGCATGGAAGCTAGAGATCAGCCAGGGGTGAAAGTTGAGGATTTTCTCAGGTCTCTTCTGAGCATGTATCCAGGCTTGGGCACCTTGGTGAACTTCTAGACTCCCTGGTATATACAGAGATTTCCAAAGCCTTTTTTCTCCCATATATCTTTGCATATTTTCCAGGGTTTTGGTTGTGTCCACTGCTTGCTCCCACTGTTAGCCCTTGCTCAGGAGTATATTTGCCTTTAAATGTTTACAACGAACACCACCCAGGAGGTTGCTCCAGCCCTAAGAAAGTTCTAAGGTGTGCAAAACAAAGGCAAACCCCTGAGTGTGACTCCCTCAGGCAGCAACCAGACAGGTCAAAACACACAACCACAGTTCTTTGATAATAAGGCCTGTATTGCTCCTTCTGGCATGAGCAAGCTGTACAACTGGTAATAAAAAGCATCATTAAATTATGGGGATGGCCAGGAGCGGTGGCTCACACCTGTAATCCCAGCACTTTGGGAGGCTGAGGTGGGTGGATCACGAGGTGAGGAGATTGAGACCATCCTGGTTAACATGGTGAAACTCCGTCTCTACTAAAAATACAAAATAATTAGCCGACGTGGTGACACGCACCTGTAGTCCCAGCTACTTGAGAGGCTGAGGCACGAGAATCGATTGAACCCAGGAGGCAAAGGTTGCAGTGAGCTGAGATTGGGCCAGTGCACTCCAGCCTGGGCCACAAAAGCGAGACTCCATCTCAAAAAAAAAAAAAAAAAATTATATGGACAGAAATGACTCTGCTAGTGAATGAATAAATCATTTAGGTTTCATGGTTAGTAAGTAGAATTTTGAAAGTAACCATCTGATCTTTATTAATCTCAGTGTATATTATATTTCTAGAATTTGGACTCATATCAAGATACTCTGAAGAATAACAACCCTTTAGGATAGCCACTGCAACATCATGACCAAAGACAATGAACCTATTGTGAAAAGCTCCTGTTTTGTTGGCCTTATGATCATAATAGTTGGAACCATCATCCAGTTCTCCGATGAAAGTGAATTTGCAGTAGACAAGTCAAAAAGAGGCCTTACTCAAGTTCCAAAAGACCTACCGCTGAAAACCAAAGTCTTAGATATGTCTCAGAACTACATATCTGAGCTTCAGGTTTCTGACGTGAGCTTTCTGTCAGAGTTGAAAGTTTTGATACTTTCCCATAACAGAATCCAGCTACTTGATTTCAGTGTCTTCAAGTTCAATCAGGATTTGGAATACTTGGATTTATCTCATAATCAGTTGCAAAAGATCTCTTGCCATCCTGTTGTGAGTTTCAGGCATTTAGATCTCTCATTCAATGACTTCAAGGCCCTGCCCATTTGTAAGGAATTCGGCAACTTGTCGCAACTGAATTTCTTGGGATTGAGTGCTATGAAGTTACAAAGATTAGATTTGCTGCCAGTTGCTCACTTGCATCTAAGTTATATCCTTCTGGATTTAAGAAATTATTATGTGAAAGAAAATGAGAAAGAAAGTCTACAAGTTCTGAATGCAAAAACACTTCACCTTGTTTTTCACCCAAACAGTTTATTCTCTATCCAAGTGAGTATATCAGTTAATACTCTAGGGTGCCTACAACTGACTAATATTAAATTGAATGATGACAACTGTCAAGTTTTCATTAATTTTTTATCAGAACTCACCCGAGGTCCAAACTTACTGAATTTTACCCTCAACCACATGGAAACAACTTGGAAATGCCTGGTTAGAGTCTTTCAATACCTTTGGCCCAAACCTGTGGAATATCTCAATATTTACAATTTAACAATAATTGAAAGCATTCACGAAGAATATTTTACTTATTCTAAAACGACATTGAAAGCATTGAAAATAGAACATATCACAAACCAAGTTTTTCTTTATTCGCAGACAGCATTGTACACAGTGTTTTCCGAGATGAACATTATGATGTTAACCATTTCGGATACACCATTTATACACATGCTGTGTCCTCATGCACCAAGCACATTCAAGTTTTTGAACTTTACCCAGAATGTTTTCACAGATAGTATTTTTGAAAAATGTTCCACGTTAGTTAAATTGGAGACACTTATCTTACGAAAGAATGGATTAAAAGACCTTTTCAAAGTAGGTCTCATGACTAAGGAGATGCCATCTTTGGAAATATTGGATGTTAGCTGGAATTCTTTGGAATCTGGTAGACATGAGGAAAACTGCACTTGGGTTGAGAGTATAGTGGTGTTAAATTTGTCTTCAAATATACTTACTGACTCTGTTTTCAGATGTTTACCTCCCAGGATCAAGGTACTTGATCTTCACAGCAATAAAATAAAGAGCATTCCTAAACAAGTCATAAAACTGGAAGCTTTGCAGGAACTCAATGTTGCTTTCAATTATTTAACCGACCTTCCTGGATGTGGCAGCTTTAGCAGGCTTTCTGTATTGATCATTGATCACAATTCAGTTTCCCACCCATCAACTAATTTCTTCCAGAGCTGCCAGACGATGAAGTCAGTAAAAGCAGGGAACAATCCATTTCACTGTACCTGTGATCTAAGAGAATTTGTCAAAAATATAGGCCAAGTATCAAGTGAAGTGATAGAAGGCTGGCCTGATTCTTATAAGTGTGACTACCCAGATGGTTATAGAGGAACCCCACTGGAGGACTTTCACATGTCTGAATTATCTTGCAACATAACTCTGCTGATCGTCACTATTGGGGCCACCATGCTGGTGTTGGCTGTGACTATGACCTCCCTCTGCATCTACTTGGATCTGCCCTGGTATCTCAGGATGGTGTGCCAGTGGACCCAGACCCAACGCAGGGCCAGGAATGTACCCTTAGAAGAACTCCAAAGAAATCTCCAGTTTCATGCTTTTATTTCATATAGTGAACACGATTCTTACTGGGTGAAAAATGAATTAGTACCAAACCTAGAGAAAGAAGGTATGCAGATTTGTCTCCATGAGAGAAACTTTGTTCCTGGCAAGAGCATTGTGGAAAACATCATCAACTGCATTGAGAAGAGTTACAAGTCCATCTTTGTCTTGTCTCCCAACTTTGTCCAGAGCGAGTGGTGCCATTATGAACTCTACTTTGCCCACCACAATCTCTTCCATGAAGGATCTAATAACTTAATCCTCATCTTGCTGGAACCCATTCCACAGAACAGCATTCCCAACAAGTACCACAAGCTGAGGGCTCTCATGACACAGCGGACTTATTTGGAATGGCCCAAGGAGAAAAGCAAACGTGGGCTTTTTTGGGCTAACATTAGAGCCGCTTTTCATATAAAATTAACACTAGTCACTGAAAACAATGATGTGAAATCTTAAAAAAAATTAAGGAAATCCAATCTAAGAAACCATTATTTACTTGAATTGTGTGAACAGTACAGTTCTAAGTAACTGTCTGGAGGTGTCTCGGTTATCCTCATGCCTTCAGGAAAGACTTAACAAAAAAAACAATGTTTCATCTGGGGAATTAGGCTAGGGGGTGAGGTGGTACTCAACTTGCCAGTGAGAGACAGCCCAGTCTCTTTTGGTTTAATCATTATGTTTCAAATTGAAACAGTCTCTTTTGAGTAAATGTTCAGTTTTTCAGTTCCTTTTCCAAATGGATTCTGTGTGAGCAACAGTTTATATGGCTTCATGGCTGCAAGAAAACAGTCAACTTCAGCATCATATGCTCTGGGCCTTAGAGTGCCCTGTGAATCCTATTGGTCTCTGGGTCAGCATCATTATTTTCTTCAACTTTGGGGCTTGGGGAAAAAATGAGATCAGCTATGACATATAAAAAAGTCTTTTGTTTCACGTATGTGTAATAGCTTATTTAATATTTTATCCTGCTACACAAATATATAATTAACCAATGAGGTCTCATGACATAATAGTGTAGGTATGTAAAGGAAAATATGGACTTAGTAATAAGCTGTTGAGGTGAAAGACGTAGATTTATATACTTTCCAAGAAAACTCAGGGCCAAATATATTTGTAACTAGATATTGAATGGGACTTTTCTGGTTGTCTCAGAATTCTGGCTGAAGCCTCAAAGCTGACAAAAGACAGTAAATGCACCCACATGATACTAGACACAGCTGGCCTAGACTTATAAAAAGATCAGAAAGAGACCAATGACTCCCAGTCCATCCTATCCATCTCTAGAAGACTAGAGTCAAAAGAGTGATTAAAGAGTCATTAAGTGGAGGTTCTAGATTAAGAGGGAGATTGCTTTGAATTTCTTGCAAAGACAAGTGTGAGGGGCTCTAAGCATGGTAGAAGGTAGCCTGGAATCCCACTCCAAGACTGAAAGCTTACAGATTAACAGGAGCATGCTGGTTCAGTGCAGCAGATGGGGGTGGCTTGAAAGCTCTTGGAAGAGCTTCATGAATGCTGGAGTTTGGGATGAGGATGGGCACTGGCAACACAAAAACTGGTAAACAGTGCTTGGCAAATACAAGTGCTTGATAAATATTTGTTGAATGAATATGAATGCTTCCCACCTTGGAAATTCAGAAGGTGAAACTTTGGCTTGGGCAACCCAAAATGGCAGGATGAGAGAAGAGAAGCAGTGATAGCAACCTGCCCTTCCGTTATTGGCATGGTAAGAGTATGTGAATTTCTTCATATGGCTTTGACTATGGGAGGGTAGCTGGGCTTGCATTGTCATGATGGGATGTCAGCCAATAGGGCGGCATGTTGTGCAAAGAGACTATAGCAGTAAGAGGACATGGGGTTGGGCAGAAGAGGAGTTCAGGGTGGAGGTTGCTGCAAGAGATCAGCTAGATAATGTGCCACTGCATCATGGAACTGTGCAATGTGGGGTACACTCAAGGCCTTCCAATAACTCACACATGTGCCCTGTGAAAAAGCCAGCATATGGACTCTGCCATGATAGCAGGCAGGAACATGTTAGCCTGTCTGCCTTATTCAATAGTTAACTACAGGAAGATCCACTCTTCTTTGTGTAATACTCTCTTCCTTTGCAATGACATGGGAACCTAGAATATAGAGAAGACAGAGACAGTGGAGAAAGAATAAAGAAACCGATTACATTCCTGCTTCATTTCACTGTAAGAAAGGCCAAGCGGAATTTTGAATGAGGTGTGACACTGCTGTTAAATTGGACTGGACTGGACATTTTAATCCCTTAAATAGAGGTGCAATGAGTAAAATGAGATTTGTCACTAAAATTTATGGTACCTGCCCAAGAGTCAGGAGTGATGATGGAAGGAGATCCAACAGAACTTTGTTGTAAGGCAGTGGTTAGAGAAGAATGAAGCCCTTGCTTTCTGGACTTAGCTCATTCCATTAACTGGTTTTGGCCAGGCACAGTGGATCACACCTGTAATCCCAGCACTGTGAGAGGCTGAGGCAGGCGGATCACTTGAGGTCAGGAGTTTGACACCAGCCCAGCCAACATGGTGAAACTCCATCTCTACTAAAAATACAAAAATTAGCTGGGTGTGATGGTATGCACCTGTAGTTCCAGCTACTCGGGAGGCTGAGGCAGGAGAATCGCTTGAACCTGGGAGACAGAGGCTGTAGTGAACTGAGATAGTGCCACTGCATTCCAGCTTGGGCAACAGAGCAAGACTCCATCTCAAAAAAATTAAAAGAAATGAATAAATAAACAGGCTTCATAATACCTGTAACAAAATAAGGCTTAATGATATTTTATTAGTGTCATCTTCTGTCTGTGTCAGCCCTTCCTTGCTCTTCAGGAGAACACTCATTTTCCTCCCTAGGCTCTATCCCGAAATGGCATATTCTTCCACAACCTCTATTGAACAGATTTGATGAACAGTTGCCTAATCTAAAACCAATAAAAACAACAAACAACCAAAAAAACTGCCACAGATTCTAAATGATCAAAACAATAAAACATAAAACAACAAAAACTGTCAAAGATTCTAAATGATCAAATATTTTTAAATGGTATCAATGTTTCCTACAAAATGTTGTTGACATTGAAAATATAGAATTTTAGCATTAACTTTTTTTTTAAAAACCTACATCCCCTTGGTGGAGGTGCCTCCCTGTAGTCGAAGGTAGAGTCCCCGCAGCCACTCTCTGTCACATTCCTCTACATTCTTTCCATTTCTTTTCTTCACAGCACACATCACTGTCTGAAATTGTCTTGCTTGCTTAGTTGTTTACTTGTTTTCTCTTTCTCTCCCCTAAAGTATAAGCTCCAGGAGAACGGGAGCCTTCTCCACCTGTGCCCTGCCTCTCCCCAGTGCCAAGGGGACCCTGCACACCACATTGTAGATGCGCAGTAAAAACTCATGGGATTAGCAAATGGCTCTGAAATGGTCCCATGCAGGACATGTCTGTGAAGTCCTGGATTTTATCTAAAAAGCCCAGGCAGGCAGGGGCGGGGGGTCAACAGGGCCACAGTTCCACCTTGATCTGCCCCCTGGGCGGCACTGCCATTGGCAGTGGACATCTTCGCCTTGCACACTGCTCCTCCCCATCCACCACTGGAAGACTGTTGGGAAAAGCCACAAAGGAGAAAGGACTTACAGAGTGCCTACATAAATTGGTTATGAGAGAGAGATCCAAGATGGCTGATCACTAGCAGCTTGGGATTGTAGTTCCCAGTGAAAGTGCAGAGAACGAGAGGACGCCACACTTTCAGATGGATTTTTGTTGCTCACACACCAGGAAATTCCCAGCGGAGGAGCCCCACGGGTCACCAGCGTGACTCTTGTGGCCAGTGAGGCAGTTTTGCCGCTGCCTTGGTGTGGTGGTTCTTGGTGCAGAGTCAGAAAAGCACCATCAATCATAACGCCGCTGTTTTGGCCGGCGCAGTGGGTTGCTCAGATTTTAGTGCTGGGAATCAACAAGTTAGACATCCACTCAGAAACCCAGTTATAAAGACAGTAATTATAAAGACCACAGATGGATAAATCTATAACAAAGGGAAGAAAACAGCCTAAAAAGGCTGAGAATACCCAAAATCAGAACGCCTCTTCCTCTACAGGGGATCACAGTTCCTTATCAGCAACAGAACAAGGCCTGATGGAGAACGAGTGTGTTCCATTAACAGAAGCAGCCTTCAAAAGGGGGATGATAAGAAACTTCTGTGAATTAAAAGAACTGTTCTAACCCAATGCAAAGAAACTAAGAACTTTGAAAAAAGGTTTGATGAAATGTTAACAAAAATACACAATTTACAGAGAAATATAAATGAATTAATGGAGCTGAAAAACACAACACGAGAACTTCGGGAACTATGCACAAGTTTTAACAGCCGATCGATCAAGCAGAAGAAAAGATATCAGAAGTTGAAGACCAACTTAATGAAATAAAACAAGATGACAAGATTAGAGAAAAAAGCATAAAAAGGAAAGAGCAAAGTCTCCAAGAAATATGGGACTATGTGAAAAGACCTAATCTACACTTGTTAGGTGTACCTGAATGTGACGAAGAGAATCAATCCAAGCTGGAAAATATGCTTCAGGATATTATTCAGGAAAACTTCCCCAACCTAGCAAGGCAAGACAATATTCAACTCCAGGTAATACAGAGAACACCACAAAGATATTCCTCAAGAAGACCAACCTCAAGGCACATAATCGCCAGATTCACCAGGGTTGAAATGAAGGAGAAAATACTGAGGGCAGCCAGAGAGAAAGGTCAGGTTACCCAGTAAGGGAAGCCTATCAGACTCACAGCAGATCTCTCAGCAGAAACCCTACAAGCTAGAAGAGAGTGGGGGCCAATATTCAACATCCTTAAAGAAAAGAACTTTCAACCCAGGATTTTACATCCAGCCAAACTAAGCTTCATAAGCAAAGGAAAAATAAAATCTTTTGTGAACAAGCAAGCACTCAGAGATTTCATCACCACCAGGCCTGCTTTATAAGAGCTTCTGAAAGAACCACTATACATAGAAAGGAACAACCAGTATCAGCCTTTCTAAAAAATACCAAAAAGTAAAGCACATCAACATAATTGATAATTTACATCAACTAATAGGCAAAACAGCCAGCTAACATTAAATGGCAGTATTAAACTCACATATATTATTATTAACTCTAAATTTAAATCGACTAAATCCCCCAATCCAAAGACACAGTCAGGCAAAAAAAGCCAAAACCCATCAGTATGCTGCATTCAGACCCATGGAAGGATACATAAAGACTCAAAACAAAGGGATGGAGAAAGATTTACCAAACAAATGGAGAGCAAAAATAAATACATACATAAAAAGCATGAGTTGCTTTAAAGCAACAAAGACCAAAAGAAGCAAAGAAGGATATTACATAATGATAAAAGGATCAATGCAACAAGAAGAGCTAAAGATTCTAAATATATACGCACCCAATACAGGAATACCCAGATATATAAAACTTATAAAGAGACTTAGACTCCCACACAATAATAGTGGGAGACTTCAACATCAATATTAGACAGATCAATGAGACAGAAAATTAACAACGATATCCAGGATTTGAGCTCAGATCTGGAACAAGTAAGCTTAATTAATATTTATAGAACTCTCCACTTTAAATACACAAAATATACAATCTTATCAGTACCACATCACATCTATTTACAGGTTTAAATGAAATATTGGTTGGCTGCTTGTTTGTTATTTTCTTCCCTCATTTTTTATTTATTTTTTTAATGTTTTTCATGTCTCTATTATTAAGCACAATTATAGGCATACCCATTTTTAGACTGCATTCTAGCCCGGGCAATAAAGCAACACCCCTGTTCTCTCTCCCTCTTCCTTTTTCTCTTTCTTCCTCTCCTTCATTCTTTTTTTTCTTTTTATTCTTTTTTTATCTTTCTTTCTTCTTTTTTTCTTTTTTTTTTTAAGAAAAAAAAAATTGGTTATGAGTAACACAAACAAGGAACAACAAACTGTAGAAGTCCGCAGGAGGCCTCTGAGGAGGAAGTCCTCTCCATTCCTCATGTTCCGGTGCAGGGTGACCTCGGCTCTGTTACCATAAACAATTGTGCTCAAGGATGTAAAACCCCTTTGTAGCACTATGACGTAGCCAGACTTGTAGGCACCTTGTAAGGCCCATGTTCCATCAGCAGTACATAGACAGTAAGCTAAAGATAACCACATGTTCTTGTTTTGTGAAACTCCCAAACTGCCAATGTTATCAATCCTTAGAATGATACATCAGTTCCAACCACTGATTCACTTTCTGCTCACTGATTCATTCCACCATCACTCCACCCCTACCCTGTAGATCAAAGTGATTGTAATCAATAAACAGTGTGGATGATCAGAGCTCAGGGCCTTCATTGTTTTCTCCAGAGTAATAAAGTGGTGGCCCCCTGGTCCCACCTTTTCTCTTAATCTGTCTTTCATTCCTTTGTCACCACTGAATATGGGGTACCCATGGGTGATGTGGGACTCATGGATTCCCTACATAGCTGGGGCAACTGAGCTCCAGGTTTAGCAGGACATTGAGAGAAGGGAAAGGCTTTCTTTTGGAGGTTTGGTGAGCCCTTCTTTGTGCCTTACCTGCCCACCCCACAGTTGCCCTGCAGCTCATCCCACGGGTCCCATTGCCTGGTAGGACGTGTGCTTTTGTTTTGAGGGTTATGCATCTTCTGTGTCGTCCTTTTTTGGGAGGTTGAAAAATGGGTCAGAAAGACAAAAAAGAAAGAAAGAAACAAACAAATAAACAAAAAAACAAAACAAAAATCCATGCAAATAAAGTATCTCCTCCATCTGTGTTTGAGCTATTCCTGCTCATGCCCCCATCCAATGCCACAATTTGGTAAGTTTGCCTCAACACGTTTTCAGTTCTTAACACTGTGATGAGAATAACCAATAGATCCTGTAGTAAGATGTCAGGTTAAAAGGAATGGAGCATGGCAAACATGACTAAGTTCTGAGATGTGTGTTGTTAGGTGATTTAGCCTTTGGTTGAACATCATGGAGTGCACTCACACAGACATAGATGACATAGCTTACTACACACCTAGGCTTATGCTATAGCCTGTTGCTTCTAGGTGATTGTAACACAATGCTAAGTATTTGTGTATCCAAACATATTTAAACATATCAAGGGTACAGTAAAAATATGGTAAAAAATATAAAAAATGGTATACCTGTATAGGGGGCACTGATGTGGTTTGGCTGTGTCCCCACCTAAATCACATCTTAAATTCTCATGTGTTGTGGGAGGGACCCAGCAGGAGGTAATTGAATCATGGGGGTGGATCTTTCCCATGCTCTTTTCCTGATAGTGAATAGGTCTCATGAGATCTGATGGTTTTGTAAAGGGGAGTTTCCCTGCACAAGTTCTCTCTCTTCCCTGCCACCATGTAAGATGTGACTTGCTCCTCCTTGTCTTCTGCCATGATTGTGAGACTTCTCCATGATTGTGAGGCTTCCCCAGCAGTGTGAAAACGGACTACTACAGGCACTTACCATGAATGGAGCTTGCAGGACTGGAAGTTGTTCTGGGCGAGTCAGTGAGAGTGGTGAGTGAATGTGAAGACCTAGGACATGACTATATCTTACTGTGGACTTTATAAACACTGTACATTTAGGCCACACAAAATTTATTAAAAACTTTTTCTTTCTTTAGTAATAAGTTAATTTTACCTTATCAACATTTTGCTTTAAATTTTTTTTGGCTTTTTAGTAATAACACTTAGCTTAAAACACAAACACATTCTACAGCTATACAAAAATATTTTCCTTCTTTATATATCTTTATGTTTTTGCTATTTAAAATTTTATAAATTTTTTACTTTTTAAAATTTTCTATTAAAAACTGAGACACACACACACACATTAGCCTAGGGCTACATAGGGTCAGTATCAATATCATCATCTTCTACCTCTATCTCTTGTTCCATTGGAAGGTCTTCAGGGGCAATAACATGCATAGAGCCATCATCTCCTATGGCAACAATGCTTTCTTCTGGAAAACCTCCTGAAGGACCTGCTTGAGGCTTTTTTATAGTTTGATTTAAAAAAGTAAGTAGGAATACGCTCTAAATTAATGATTTAATTTACCGTTTAGTAGATACAGAAACCAGTAACATGGTTGCTTATTATCATTATCAATTATTATGAACTGTGCATAATTATACAGTGCTATGCTTTTATATGACTGTCAGTGTAGTATGTTTGTTTACAGCAGCATCACCACAAACGTGTGTAATACATTGTACTACAATGTTAAATAGGAATTTTTCAGCTCCATTATAATCTTATAGGGCCATGGCTGTTGAGTGAAAAAGTGCATGACTGTACCACAAACTGAGTAGCTTATAAACAATGGAAATTTATTGCTTATTGTTCTGGAGGCTGCAAAGTCCAAGGTCAAGCTGATAGATTTGGTGCCTGGTGAGGGCCAATTTCCTGGTTTATAGGTGGTTTGTCTTTTCACTGTATCCTTACATGTGAGAAGGCACTAATCCTATTCATGAAGACTCAACATTCATGATCTAATTGTTTCCCAATAGCCCCAATTCTTAATACAGCTGTTCCTCCATATCCACAGGACATTGGTTCCAGGAGCCCTGTGGATCCCAAAGTCTGTGAATGCTCAAGTCCCTTATATAAAATGGCATACTTCCAGCCTTGACATCATAGTGAAACCCCATCTCTATATAAAAAAAATACAAAAATTAGATGGACATGGTGGCACATGCCTGTAATTCCAGGTACTTGGGAGGCTGAGGTGGGAGGATAGATTGAATCTAGGAATTCCAGGCTACAGTGAGCTATGATCATGCCATTGCACTCTAGCCTGGGCAATAGAGGAAGACACTGATTCTGAAAAAAAAAAGTGTGTTATTTACGTATAACTTATGTACATCCTCCCATATACTTAAATCATCTCTAAATTTCTTGCAATACCTAATACAATTTAAATGTTATATAAACAGTTGTTATACTATATGGTCTTTTATTTTTATTATTTTGTATTATTATATTATTATTTATTTATTCACTTATTGAATATTTTCAATCCATGGTTATTTGAATCTGTGGATGTGGAACCCATGGGTATGAAGGGCTGACTATATTATCCCCTTGGGGGTTAGGATTTCACCATATGAATTTTGGGGGGACACAAACATTCAGACCATAGCAAAAGGGATGAGAAACCTAGGTTATTGACCAGGGAGGGCTGCTAGGATGACCCTTGCTGAAAGGTCTTTCACCAGGACGGTCCTGGGCATGTGGCTGGGAAGGGTCCTGGGCATGTGGCTGGGAAGATCCTTCAAAGGGAGGGCATGGTGGGTGCAAAGTTGGAAGTGAAAGAACACCGTGAGCAAAGAAAGTGTCAAGTTGGCAGTGTTGCTGGATGTGTTCGTTTCCTGTGGCTGCCATGACAAATTACCATGAACTGGGTGGCTTAAAACATCAGAAAGTGATTTTTTCTAGTTCAGGAAGGCAGAAGTCAGAAATTGAGGTTGGCAGGTTGGTTCCTTCCAGAGACTCTCAGGGAGAAGTCATCCCTTTCTTGTCTCCTAGCTTCTGGCGGTTTCTGGCAAAACTTTGTGTCCCTTGGTTTGCAGATGTGTCAACTGCTTCTTAGAATGACCTGGGGGACATGCTCCAATTGTTAGCAGCTTTCTATAGAATGTGGTACATAATATTTCTTTGTCTTTAGTTTTGGACCCAAGTGATAGAAAAAGTTCCAGTCAACACTCTAATATGTAATCAGTAGAACCAACAGATGAGAAGAGAAACCAAAATTCTTGGTAGGCTATTGAATTACACGACAGATGAGCAATCTAAAATAAGTGTCCTAAATTTGGGTTAAATAATCAGTAATCTGTGCCTGTGTCTTCACGTGGTGTTCTCCTCTGAGTCCCTTTTTTTCCCTGTCTCTTACAAGGACACTCTAGTTGGATTTAGTGGCCTCCTTAATCCGATGGCATCACATTTTGGTCCTTAATTAGATCTACAAAGATTCTTTTTCCAATGAGATCACATACTGATATTTCAGAATAAATCTGAAACAAATGGACATAAATGTTTGGAGGGAGGGTGGACCCAGTCCTCTGAGGTTGTCATGACTATCTATGATGTCCTGGAGACTCAGTTGAGTGTGGCAGCAGAAAAGAAATACTATCCTGGAAAGAGTGAAGACTGAAAGGAGCTGGTTGGAAAGTCAGAGGCACAAAGAAAGGAGTAATAGGCAAAGAGAAAAGAATGGATGGATGTAAGAGCATAGGAGAGTGGATGGAGACCTGGATATAAATGGGAAGAGTGTGTGAGTTTTAAAGACAATGAGACCACAAATATGGGGAAAGGAGGAAGTATTTCTGTCTAGGTTTCTGGAGACTGTTTTGATTAGAAAGGAATGAGACTAAACTACAGGGAGTAAAAGACTTGAGGGGATTTCTAAAACCACAGGTACTTTCTGAGAGTTTCAATTACAGTGAGTTATGAGGAATCTCAACATCATCTAGTCCAAATGTGGAGTAGTTTTAATTTTTCTCCAGTCATTCCATCTACTGGATTGTGAAATTCTCCCCTTGTCACTTATTAATGATATCTTGAGCAAGTTTAATACTTCTCAGTTCTTTTGAGATGTTGATACTGCAATCTAGTTTAAAACTCTAAATCTCCATCTCCATTTAAAGTTCACTTCTTTCTGCATATCGCAGGCTAGGCTTGTAGCTCAACGTTGACATATATTTTGGAGGTAGGCATGGTTTATCTGAGATACACTCTCCTTGCCCCTTCCTCTCCCAGATCTAGCTTTTCTGATGTGGAGATCAGGGTTGAGCGGTAAGAAGTTGGATATCCTTTTCTATAGTTGTGTTGATTAAGGTACAGGCTGACCTGCAGAACACAGAGACCTCAAACACAGAGGCTTAAATAAGAATGAGGTTTATTTCTTTCTCAAATAATAGAAAAAAATAGTGCTATGAGGTCTACAATAAGTAAATTATCACTGCTCCACAAAGTTATTCAAGGGCTCAGGAAGGCCAGATGGCTCTGTTTACTATTGCTCTGGTCTTCTTCTATGGCCTCCATTCTCTCTTACATGGAACCACAGGAACTGATGAAGCCCTCCTCTGCCTTTTTGTATGTGTGTGGCCCAAGGGGCACTTAGGTGGAAATACACCCCCTTTTCCAGATACCTGATCCCACAGTCTCTAATTGCCAGTTGGCAAGGGTTGGTCCAATGGAAATCTCCAACAGAGTAGACACCAGTCCCTCTACTAACTTACACTCCTGAACTCCAGGGGTCACATGTAATGTTCTCTAAGACTGCTCAGAGGGCTAGGGGGATCAACCTCAGAGGCTGATCCTGCATATTGCTGCATCAAAACAAGCATCCTCTTGAGGAAAGAGATGTCTGATCTCCCTGTCCAGTGTCTATGAGTTATGCTACTGTTTTTCCCCCTTCACTTGGCTTGAGAAAGAGGTCATCTCTTGTATAGGGAGAAGAGCTCGAAGGCTTATATCATAAACATTCATCTCCTGGTGCTGCTGACTCTCTTGCCACCCACCCCAGCATTCTCAGGTGGACAGGGGAAGGTAGGGTGGGGTGATGCTATAGATGGTGCTATCTGATTCAACTTTTTCTTAGAATGCCCTGGGGGACATGCTCCAATTGTTAGCAGATTTCTACAGAATGTGGTACATAATACTTCTTTGTCTTCAGTTTTGGACCCAAGTCATAGGAAAAGTTCCAGTCAACATCTTATTATGTAATCAGTACAACCAACAGATGAGAAGAGAAACCAAAATTGTTGGTAGGCTATTGAATTACATGGCAGAGGAGCAATCTAAAAAACGGTATCCTAAATTTCGGTAAAATAATCAAGAAAAAGAAAATTCATGTATAATAATAGAAAAAAAGGCAAAGAATAATGGTATGGGTTTATGTCTATTGGTTCAAAAAGTCCACTTTGTAGAATATATACTAAGAAAATAATTGTTCATACACATCCCAAGGAAATATTGCTGCTTATTGCAGAATTGTTTCTTTTTTTTTTTTTCATCTAAAATCATAAGGAACTATATTTATTTATTTATTTATTTTGAGACAAGGTCTCTCTCTGTTGCCTAAGCTGGAGTGCAGTAGAGTGATCACAGTTCACTTCAGCCTTGGCCTCATGGGCTAAAGCAATCCTCCCACACCTCAGTCTCCATAGCAGCTGAGACTGCAGGTGCCCGACACCACAGCAGTGCAATTTTTCTATTTTTTGTAGAGACAGGGTTTCCCCATATTGCCCAGGCTAGTCTCAGACTTTTGAGTTCAAGCGATCTGCCCACCTTAACCTCCCCAAAGTGCTGGGAATACAGGCAGGATTCACCACACCCAGCCAAGGAATCATATTAAAGCTGACCAAAATTGGCTCTCTTTCTTTTTTTTTTCTAGTTCACATTTCTTTTATTTCTTCTTCATTTTCTTTTATTTTCTCTTTATCATCTGTCTTGTCTTTTACATTTGTTTTTTTTTAAATTGCATTTTAGGTTTTGGGGTACGTGTGAAGAACATGCAAGATTGTTGCATAGGTATACACGTGGCAGTGTGATTTGCTGCCTTCCTCCCCTTCACCTATATCTGGCATTTCTCCCCATGCTATCTCTCCCCAACTCCTCACCCCTCACTGTCTGTCCCCTATTTTCCCCCAACAGACCCCAGTGTGTAGTGCT
>NW_016107362.1:1010505-1019666 GCF_001604975.1 Cebus imitator
CATTCCTTGTTAGTTGTATTCCTAGGTATTTTTTTCTCTTTGTAGCAATTGTAAATGGCAGTTTGTTCTTGATTTGGCTCTCTTTAAGTCTGTTATTGGTGTATAGGAATGCTTGTGATTTTTGCAGATTGATTTTGTATCCTGAGACTTTGCTGAAGTTGCTTATCAGTTTCAGGAGATTTTGGGCTGAGATGATGGGGTCTTCTAGATATACAATCATGTCGTTGCAGAATTGTTTCTAATTGCAAAAATTTGAAACAATTTAAATATCCAACAACAGAAGATTGGTAAAATACATTATAAACTAAAATATTAAAAAGTACATTATAAATAAAATGGAATATTATCCAGCCATTAATGATGAAATTATAGATGGATAATTACTGACATGAGATATTTATGATGGATTATGAATTAGGAAAAGCAGATTACAAACAGTATACATAGTATGATGCTATGTGTGTGTGCATGCACTTAAGTATGTGTAAGTAGATAAATTGTTACAAACTTTCTGAATCACAATTTGCAGTAGGAGACAAGACCCCAAAGAATGTTTATATATCTTGAAAAATGACTGCATGGTTGCTCTAAAAATGTTATTGGTGTACCTCTATTTGGCAAGATTATTGTTGATTGAAATATTTTTAAATTTATTTATATTTCTTGATTTTTCTTCAGTGAACATTTGTTACTTAGATAATTGAAAATTAAAATAAAAAATACATTTGAGAAGGACACATACACATGTATCTATCTTATCTTGTTATGAAAAAAAAAGCTTTCTAAATCTAAAAGCAGGCTAGCCATGGTGTGCTGGAGCTTGCTTGTACATATTTGTAAAATCTGATTCTAAAATATTCAGGGGCCAGGCATGGTGGCTCACACTTGTAATCCCAGCACTTCGGGAGGCTGAGGCAGGTGGATCACTTGAGGTCAGGAGTTTGCAACTAGCCTGACCAACATGGTGAAACCCCATCTCTACCAAAAATACAGAATTAGCCAGGTGTGATGGTGCATGCCTGTAATCCCAGACACTTGGGAGGTTGGGGCAGGAGAATCACTTGAACCCAGGAGGCGGAGGTTGTAGTGAACTGAGATCATGACATTGCATTCCAGCCTGGGCAACAAGAGTGAAACTCCTTCTCAAAAAATAAAATAAATAAATACAGACATAAAAATAAAATATTCAAAAATTTTGCAAGAGAATTAGTTGGTAGCTAGCCCTCAGCTATAGTGGGAATATTGACACTGCAGATATCAGCAAATGCTACAGATCAGACTTTTCTTTTGAACTTGATTTACCAGCACACAGCTGAATGACAGCAATAGCAAAGAAAAGGGGAACTTATTTGCTTTTTTTTTTTTGAGACGGAGTCTCACTCTGTCACCCAGGCTGGAGAGCAATGGCGCAATCTTGGCTCACTGCAACATCTGCCTCCCAGGTTCAAGTGATTCTCCTGCCTCGGCATCCTGAGTAGCTGGGATTACAGGTGTGTGCCACTGTGCCCAGCTAATTTTTGTATTTTTAGTAGAGACGGGGTTTCAACATCTTGGCCAGGCTGATCTCAAACTCCTGAACTTGTGATCCACCCACCTCAGCCTCCCAAAGTGCTGGGATTACAGCCATGAGCCACCATGCCCGGCTGAACTTATTTGTTTATATAAACATGAATGTGTTTATCGGTTCAAAGAATCTCAAAATTCAAAGGTAAATGATAGGGGAAGATGTTTTCAAAAAGTCTGACAGAAAGTCAATGTCAGTAACATGAAAGAGAATATACAGTTTGATATGGTTTGGATCTGTGTCCTCACCAAATCTCATGTCAAATTGCAATCCTCTGTGTTGGAGGTGGGGCCTGGTTGGAGGTGATTAGATCTTGGGGGCGGAGTTCTCATGAATGAGTTGGCACCATTTCCTTGTGCTGTTCTTGTGATACTGAGTGAGTGAGTTATTGTAATATCTGGTTGTTTAAAAGTATGTAACACCTCCCCGCTCTCTCTCTCTTGCTCCTGTTTCTGCTATGGAAGACACTCTGTTCCCCGTTTGCCTTCCACCATGATTGAAAGCTTTTCAAGGCCTCCCCAGAAACAGAAGCCACTATACTTCCTGTACAGTCTGTGGAACTGTGAGCCAGTTATGTTGGGATTCACTTGGGATGGGTGGCAAATATCAGGGAAATATAGGGAAAGTTAGAAGATTATAATCTCAAACCTTTTGGAAGGCCAAAAGGTTTTAATGGAACGGGCTGAAGGCAGCCAGTTCATTATGTTAGAATTTTAAGTTATAGGGTTAAAGATTAGGATAATAAAAGCTTCCCTAGTTAAGTCTGTTTACCCCACATTCCTTTGTTCCTACTCTGATTTGTTTGTTCATGTAAACTTTGTGCTGGATGGTCCTCTCAAGGGGAGGTCAAAGGGAAATTACCTGTTAATGGTGTTTAATCTGGGCCCTGGAACCAAAAGCTTTTATCATTTGCAAAACCACTCTTTTAACTATGTTAATTATCCACAAGCGTGTTGACTTAGAACAACTGTTATTAAATCTATGCTGAATAAATGTTAGGAGGTACAGGGAGTTGTGGTTGGTTAGCTGCAATCGCCTTCTGAAAGCAGCTGACAACCATCCCTAGCCCACTCAGATTCACTGTATTCTGGTGTGTGTGAGTGCATTCATTCCTCTGGTCATTAAGTCAGGGTCTTAGGACAGACCTTGGCAGGTGGTGATCAGTGTCTCAGGTGGTCACCCCAACGTAATCAAGGTCTCAGATGGTGATCCCAATGTGACTGAGGTCTCACAATTAAATTCCTTTTCTATAAATTAGCTAGTCTCAGGTGTTTCTTTATAGCATTGCAAGAATGGACTAATACAGAAAATTGGCATCAAGGCGGAGTTGGGGGTAGGGAGGGGGCATTGCTATTAAAAGGCCTGAAAATGTGGAATCAGCTTTGGAATTGGATAACAGGCAGAGGTTGGAAGAGTGTGGAGAGCTCAGAAAAAGACAGGAAGATGAGGGTAAATTTGGAAATTCCAGGAGACTTGTTAAATTGTTTTGACCAAAATGCTGATAGTGATATGGACAATGAAGTCCAGGCTGAAGAGGTCTCAGATACAAATCAGGAAATTACTGGGAACTGGTGCAAAGGTCACTTTTGTTAAGCATTAGCAAAGAACTTGGAAACATCGTATCCCTACCCTAGGGATCTGTGGAACTTTGAACTTGAGAGCGCTCATTTAGGGTATCTGGCAGAATACATTTCTAAGAAGTAACATGTTCAAAATGTGGTGTGGCAGCTGGGTTTCAGACTAGCATGGGCCTGTAGCCCCATTCTTTTGGCTGATTTCTCCCTTTTGGAACAGTAGTATTTCCTGAATGCCTGTACCTTCACTGTTTGAGAGTAAATTTTAAAAGTAAATAACTTGCTTATGGTTTTACAGACTCATAAGTGGAAGGGACTTGCTTTGTCTCAGACAAGACTTTGGACTTCTTTTGAATTAATGCTGGAATGAGATAAGACTTTGGGGGACTGCTGAGAAAGGATGATTATATTTTGCAATATGAGAGGACATGAAATTTGGAGGGTCAGGGGGTGGAATGATATGATTTGGATCTGTGTCCCCACTAAATTTCATGTCCAATTATAATCCTCCATGTTGGAGTTGGGGCCAGGTGGGAGGTGATTGGATGGGGTAGAGTTCTCATGAATAGGTTAGTATCATCTCCTTGGTGGTGTTCTCATGCTGGTGAGTAAGTGAGTTATCATATCATGAGATCTGGTTGTTTAAAAGTGTGTAGCACCCCCAGCCCCATTCCTGCTCTGGCCATGTTCTTGCTCTCTTGTTCACTTTTCACCATGATTATAAGTTTCCTGAGACCTCACCTGAATCAGAAGCCACTGTGTTTCCTGTACAGCCTGCAGAACTGTGAACCAATTAAACTTCATTCCTTTATGAAGTAATTCCTTTATGAGGTAATTACCTCATCTCAGGTTTTTTTTTCAGCAGTGCAAGAATGGACTATTACACAATTAAATCATAACAAACAGAACCCTGATATAAAAATAGGTAAATGACATGAACAGGTAATTCACTAAAGAGATACATATTGCCAATAAATATGAAAAAACATCCAATGACATTTATAATGAAAGAAAATAAAAATAAAAATAAAACAATAATGAGATGTCACTCTACATCTATCAAATTGACAGATCTCTAAAATGTTATTTTTCCGGAGGATGTGTAGAATGCCTACTCTAGCACACTCTTGGAGGGCAGGTAAGTTGGAACAAACTTTATGGAGAGGATTTGGTGGTTTGTAACATAACAATGCTCATATTCTTCAATCTAGTCATTCTTTCCCAGAAATTGATCCTAAAGCAATAGTAAAAGATTCAGACCAAGATTGTGTACAAAGGTGCTTATAACATTTTGTCAAATGAAAAGGGCAAATCTCCCCTCAGACAGAGCTGAAGATGGCTGGTCATGACCTAAGATTTACTCAGGTACTGATACATCAGTGGCAATTTCAAAAATTTGGCTGGAAAATTAAGGTTGTTAAGGGAGAATTTATTAAAAAGTAAATGTCCAAGTGATGACACTTCTCATTCCCAACAAGTTTACAGGATGCAGTTTTGAAGTTTTAGGATCAGGTGGGTAAGAAAAGCTTTAGGATTGTGTAGGGGCAGTAGGGAGGAAAAGAGAAAAAAGAAAAAAGAAGATCACTGCTCTGCACATTGATGTAAGTGCTAACCTCACTGTGAGACGCACTTCACAAATTATGACATTGTGCTCATAGCATTTGTTTCCTTCTTTATTGATTAAGAAACCACACTCTCTACTCCTTCATGATAAAAATACACAAGAAGCTAGGAATAAAAGAGGACTTTCTCAACTGATAAAAAGCATCTATGGAAAAACTCACAGCATTATACTTAATGGTAAAACATGTACTTAAAGCTTTCCCCCTAACATCAGAAACAAGATAAGGATATCTGCTCTCATTACTTGTTTTTGAGACAAGATCTCATTCTGCTACTCAGGCTAGAGAGTAGTGGAGTGATTACAGATCACTGAAGCCTTGACCTCCAGGCTCAAGCAATCCCCTGACTTCAGTCTCCTGAGTAGCTGGGAGTTTAGGCACACATCACTATACCTGGCTAATTTTTGTATTTTTTTTATAGAGACAGAGTCTCCCTGTGTTGCATATGCTGATCTTGAACTCCTGGCCTCAAGTGATCCTCCAGCCTCAGCCTCCCAAAGTGCTGGGTTTACAGGTGTGACCGACTGTGCCTGGCCCTGCTCTCACCACTTCTATTCAACATTGTACTGGAGGTACTAGCCAGGGCAATTAGGAGTTAAGAATTCATATCAGAAAGGAAAGAAGTAAAACTGCCTCTATTTGCAGATGACATTATTTTCTTTATAGAAAATACTTAGAAATCTACTTGTCTTAGTCAATTTGGGCTCTTATTAAAAAGTGCTAGAAACTGGGTGGCTTATAAACAACATAAATTTATTTCTCATAGTTCTGGAGAATCGAGGTCTGAGATCAGAGTGTCAGCATGGTTGGCTTCTGGTGAGGGCCCTTTTCTGGGTTGTAGATTGCTATTTTTGTTGTATCCTCACACAGCAGAAAAAGGACTAAAGAGCACTTTGCAGTCTTTTTTATAAGGGCACCAGTCCCATTCATGAGGGCTCCATTCTTAAGACTTGATTACCTCCCAAATGTACCACTTCCTGATATTATCACATTGAGGGTTAGGATTTCAACATATAAATTTTGGGGGAGCACACACATTTAGTCTATAACACCACTAAAAACCATTAGAATTAATAAACAAGTTCAGCAAGGTGGCAAGATACGCATCACTACATAAAAATCAATGATATTTCTATACAGCAGCAATGAACAAACTGAAAATTTGAAGAACAATGCATCAAAATATACTTAGAAATAAATTGAACAAAGGAAACATAAAACGTATGCTCTGAAACCATAAAAGACCACTGAAAAAAATTAAAGGCCAAAGTCTATAAAAGATATCCCATGCCCATGATCAGAATACTTTTTTTTTTTTTTTTTTTTTTTTTTTTTGAGACAGAGTCTCCCTCTGTTGCCCAGGCTGGAGTGCAATGGTGTGAGCTCTGCTCACTGCAATCACTGCCTCCCAGGTTCAAGTGATTCTCCTGCCTCCACCTCCCAAGTTGGCAAGGATGTAAAGAAATTAAAACTCTTAAATTTTGCTGATGGGAATGTAAAATAATATCAAGACAAAAGTGGCTCCATCTTGGGTGCTAATCCACCATGTTGACTTCTGATTAGCTTCAGTCCCATGAATGCCTCCTGATTTCTACTTTATTTACTATCCTTAGTGTTCTCATTATAGATCCTGACTTTAGTTCAAGCAACCTTGACTTTATCATACATATAGGCCATCCATGGATGGGGGTTTGGGAGGTGGTTTTGGGATGAATCTGTTCCATCTCAGATCATCAGGCAGTAGTTAGATTCTCAAAAGGAGGACACAGCCCAGATCTCTGGCATGTGCAGTTCACAATAGGGTTTGCACTCCTATGAGAATCTAATGCTGTGGCTGATCTGTCAGGAGGCAGAGCTCAGGTGGTCAGGCTTGCTTGCTTGCTGCTCACCTCCACTTGCGCAGCCTGGTTCCTAACAGACCACTGACTGGTACCAGTTCACAGCCCAGGAGTTGGGGACCCTTGATATAGAGCTCCCTTTCCAGATAGTATGTAAGCCCTATAGTGGTTTAGAGATTTACCAGCCTTGTTGCTGCCCAAGACCACATTTCTGTAAGTTCCCTTAATAAATTCCCCTTTACCAACAAACTGGAATTGTCTTTCTCATTCTTCAGTGTTTTTGGCTCCTTTAGCACTTGGGGCTGCTTTGCATACATGACCTGTAGGAGATTAGTCAAGGTGATGGGAAAAATTGTAGGAAAGATGCAAACCTTCTTGGAAGGTCAGGAGGTTTTCCAAAAGCTTTGGGAAATAGTGAGCTGAAGGCAGTTGATCTTACCCTGGGGCAAAAGGCAGCTAACAAGGGAATATGGAGGAGTTTATCTAAATGGCTTGTTTACTCATGTTGTCCTAAAACTGACCTTTGATCATTCATGTGTAGGATTTCTGTCTTCTCAGGGGGTTGACAATGTTTATTACCCATAAATTGTGTTTGCTTTAGGCCTTTGTCATTGAAGCTGTACTAAATAAATGTGAGCATTGCCAGCTTATCAAGGTTGCTGCTGACTCTTGAAGGGTGTCCTAGCTGTGCTGACAGGCAAGCCTGTGTCTGCATACTCCGTTCATCTGTTGTTCAGCAAGAGTCTTCAGGACAGAGTTGGCAGCTGGTGCCCCCATGTGAGGAATGCTGCAACAGATTGTGACAGAGCCCTCAAAGATGAAGCTGAAGAGAGTATGCAGTCTGTAAGTTAGTAAGTCTTTGGTGCCCACTCCGAATTTCCAAGTTTGAGGGAATTGTTCAAGCTAGGGTTTCATCATGGGAAAAGAGTTATCAGCACAACAGAAACAGTATATAAAAGTATTGAAACAGCTGTTTAAAGCTAGCAGAGCCTCAGTTTCACAGACTCAATTAAAGGACCTAATGCAAACTGTTGTCTCCCATAACCCATGGCTCCCAGAAGAAGCCATGCTAGTTGTAGAGCTCTGGGTATGAGTGGGGAGAAATCTTAAATGCAATTATGCACAAGGCAATGGGTCCCAGTAACATCTCTAACACCATGGGCCTTAGTCATGGCTGCTCCCGTCCCGCTCTACACAGAAGAGCCCAAAAAGGGAAAGGAAGAGGAACCATCACCTCCCTTACCACCTTGTCTTCCTCCCACAGCCCCACCATTACTGAGTAAAAGTTCCACAGAGGAAACGGAGGTTTCCCCTAAGCCCTCTCCCACAACAAATTGGAAAAACAGCAAGGGAGACACTACATCTATGGGACGCTGTCTTAGGCAAAAGGCATTAGAAGGGGAGCTCTTGACCTGCCCAGTAATGCAAGATCAACAAGGCAATCAAGTATATGAACACATTTCTTTTGATGCTAATAAAGAGTTAAGAAAAAGCATTAGAGAAAATGAAGCTGTTAGCCCACTTACGAAAGGATTAATTGAAGCCATAGCAGACAACTTCCATACGAGCCCCTGGGACTGGTCAGTGCTAGCTAAAACAACTCTAGACGCCAGTCAGTACCTCCTCTGGAGGGCAGAATTTGATGAATTATGTGAACAGCACACCCCTTTCTGATAATGATTGCTGTTATTCCTCTCCTACTCCTGACGTAGCTCTCTCAAAATCCTATTTGGGTAGAACAGTGACCTTTAAAGGAAAAGAAATTACTAACATGAATTAGTTGAGGAGCAATTAAAAGCTGGCCATATAGAACCATCTAACAGCCTTTGGAATTCACCCATTTTCATTGTTCCCAAAAAGTGTGGCAAATGGAGACTTTTGCATGACTTACAGGCTACTAGTGCTAATCTGCAACCTATGGGGCCCCTTCAACAGGGGCTCCCGTCCCCTGCGGCAATTCCTCAAAATTGGCCTATAGTCATTATTGACTGAAAAGACTGCTTTTATACCCCTTGCAGAACAGGACAGATAAAAATCTGCATTTACAATACCAGCTATCAATAATGAAAGGCCAGCTCGATGATTACATTAGAAAGTGCTTCCTCAAGGAATGCTGAACTGTCCTACCAGGTGTCAGTATCATGTAAATCAGGCTTTGCTCCCCAGTAGAAAAGAGTTTCCTAACTGCAAGATCATTCATTTTATGGATGATATTTTATTAGCAGCCCCAATGGAGCGAGTACTTTTAAGTTTAGATGACTCTGTCCAAAGGAATACACAGTTAAGAGGTTTAATCATAGCACCTGAAAAAGTACAAATGTCCTCTCCTTGCAAATATCTTGGATACATACTAACTTCCTGGTCAGTAAGACCCCAGAGGATTAAATTAAATTCTAGCAACTTACATACTTTAAATTATTATCAAAAATTGCTGGGTGGGCCAGGCACGGTGGCTCACGCCTGTAATCCCAGGACTTTGGGAGGCTGAGGTGGGCGGATCACAAGGTCAAGAGATCGAGACCATTCTGGCCAACATCGTGAAACCCTGTCTCTACTAAAAATA
>NW_016107362.1:1019829-1037375 GCF_001604975.1 Cebus imitator
AAAAACAAAATTAGCTGGGTGTCGTTTCAGGATCCTGTAATCCCAGCTACTTGGGAGGCTGACGCAGGAGAATTGCTTGCACCTGGGAGGCAGAGGTTGTGGTGAGCCGAGATTGTGCCACTGCACTCCAGCCTGGGCAACAAGAGTGAAACTTTTAAAAAAAAAAATTACTGGGTGATATTAACTGGCTTCACCCCACCTCGGGCATAACTACTGATAAGTTGCAAAACCTGTTTTCTATCCTAAAGGGCAATACAGCCCTAGATTCTGCCAGGTATTTAACCCCTGCAGCACAAAAGGAAATTCAGGAAATAGAACAAGCTATTTCTCAGAGGCAACTAGATCACATAGACCCAAAATATTCAGTTCAATTGTTTGTTTTTCCTACCAAACATTCCCCAACAGGATTACTAGGACAGATGGCCCCAGGGCTACGCTTCCTAGAATGGGTCTTTTGCTCACATACTGGAACTAAAACACTATCTCCCTATATCCAGCTAGTTAGTAAAGTCATCTCTATTGGCCACAGATGATGCAATCTGTTGCTAGGTTATGACCCTGGTGTCATAAGAATTCCTTTGAGTAAAAAGCAATTCAAAGCAGCATTGCCTCTATCTGTAGATCTTTAGATAGCACTCTCTGATTATGCAGGCCATATAGAGCATGCCCTTCCTGCTGACAAACAACTTCAGTTCGTATCTCCTGTAGTTATGCCTACAAAAGTAGTTCACTCCCCCATACCTAACACTTTAATGCCTTTTAGTGACTCTGCTTACTCTATTTATTTATTGCAGTACCTTAAAACAGCCCTCATTAAGTCCTCTCTCAAGCCCACCCCACCCTTAAAAATATGCTCAGAAAGCAAAAGAAGGGGAATATGAGTAAAGACCCTGCAATCCTACTAGCACAAGCCTTATTTATCTTAAATTTCTTAAATTTAAATAACAAATTTCAATCAGCTATAGAAAAGCACTTTGCTAACCAGACATAAAACCTGCAGTTTTATGCGAAGATGTGAATAGTAATGTATGGCGTGGTCCAAATGATGTGCTAACATGGGGAAGAGGATATGATTGTGCTCACACCTCCTCAGACCCTTTTTAGATTCCAGCATGACACATCAAACCATACCATGGCATGGCTAGGACCCAACCTGGTACCAGAAATGAAGGAAATGACCCTGCAGGACCCACAGCCCCAGACAATGTGGCTCCGTTGGATGACACAAGCCCCAAACATCACCTGGGGGTTGCTGAAGAAGACAACTCAGGAGACTGAGCAAATCCTGCTCCAAACACAAACACCATTCACTCCAGATGATTTGTCCCTTTTTTATTCTCTCACTTTGCCTGCTACCTGTACCTGCTACGCTCTAGAAAACCCATCTTCTAAATCTGCCTTTTTTCTGACTGTTATTTAGGCAGACACTCCCTTCCCAGCCTCTAATAAATTCCACTGCTTGGCTAGAAAGGATTAACATCCCCCAGTGGGGTCATTTCATCAATGGCAAGTAACACTACAGGTCACTCCTTGATTGGAAAAAAATGTTACCAATCATACTCATGTTTGTGTCATGTTATTTACTAATTCTAGGATGCCAAGCCGGAACACTACTTATAACCACTGTGCCTGACAAACCTGTTGCTGCACACATCTGTGCTCTTCAATCAACAATACCTGATGCAAAAAACAGAAAAGGGGGAGATGTAGGAGATTGGTTAGGGTGGTGGGAAAAATTATAAGAAAGACACAAACATTCTTGGAAGGCCAGGAGGTTTGCAAAAGCTTCAGGAAAGAATAAGCTGAAGGCAGCTGTTCTTATCCTGGGGCAAAAGACAGTTAACAAGGGAATGTAGGGGAGTTTTTCTAAATAGCTTGTTTACTTATGTTGTCCTAAAACCAACCTTTGATCATTCACAGGCAGGACTGCTTTCTATTTAGGGGGTTGACAATGTCTATTACCCACAAACTGTGCTTGCTCTAGGTCTGTGTCATTAAATTGTACTAAATAAATGCGAGCATCGCTGGCTTATTGAGGCTGCCGCTCACTCTGGCAGGGGTTCCCTAGCTGCACTGACAGGCGAGCTTGTGTCTGTGTACTCTGTTTGTCTGTCACTCGGCCAGAGTCTGTGGGACAGACGCGGCAAGGACCCTTTCATGGAACAGTTAGTTGCCTGGCCAGCCAGGAGGAGCCAGGAAACCAATGTATGGGTGAGAAGAAGGAAGTATCCTCAGGGGAGATGCCAGGGGCTCTTCTCATCTATGTAGGGTGACATTGCCTGTTTGCTAGATGCCTGTGGACTGCCAGGTGAGTACTGGGGTGCCCTGAAAATGTCAGAGGGTCTCAAAGGCTTGTTAGTACAAAGCGCTATGACCCACTGTGGTAAGAAGGGTCACTGAGTGGTGACAACCTGAGCTTGCCACTGTTACGGGCTGTGTGAGTGGCCACAGACCACAGGTAGTGGTTGAGGTGATGTTATAAAAGCTAGAGGAAGAGTGACAGGAAAGCATATGAGAACCTCCACATTTGTGTTGGCATCCAGCTTGGTGGATGAGCTTGATGAGATGGAAACTCTAAGAATAAGAGCTTAAGGACTAAGGGAAACCCTTATAAAGGTTTATAAGTGGCAGCAGCCTGCCACTTTATCTGGCTGATAGGGAGGAAGTTGTGCTGGCTGAAAGTGTGAGCTGTCCTTGCCAAACTGGACTGGGATGCTAATCTTTGGCAACCAACTAGGAGTCAGATAAAGATGTAGAGGTTATTTTGGTGGACAAGGATAACTCTTCTTCCCTTTTGAGAGCAAGACCACTCATGCAGAAGAATGCAAAAGCCCAACACATGCAGCCAGGCAATCGCTGACAGCCTTCCCAGGCAACCTTAACTGTCCATGAGTACACCTTGGCAAAATTAGTGGGCATAGCAAACACTTTTAAATAGCTGCAAAGAGAAAGCCTAGCCTCATGGATGATGCAGCTGTGGGACACTTGTGGGGATAGTATTTCCTTAGCGGGGAGTGAAGCTGGAAAAATGAGTAACATTACCCACCCATCCTGCTTGGAGACAGTATTTGCACAACATAGAACAGTTGAGGACAGTCGTAGTCTTAAGGACTGGATTATCCTGGCTATGAAAGAGGCCTGGCCAAATGAAGGAGATTTCGCAGCTCAGACCCTGGCATGGTGCTCTCTGGAGGAAACAGAGAGCAATTTAAGGGAGTTGATGAGCCTGCATCAGGTAATTTATACCCAACAGTTTGCAAAACTTGATAAAACTATGTTTACCTCGGGCATGAAAATTAAGCTGCTGCCAGCTGGCCTGCGGGAGTGGAATGGTCCTCTCATGTCCCTGCGGATCCCCCTTTGTGGTAAGAGATGTATACGATGTGGGAGAAGCTACAGGTGATTTTGGAAAAACTGGAAAGGTTAGAGATAAAGTCTGACTGGTTACTAAAGGAAAAGGGGAAAAGGGAGAAGCCAATTCTGCCGAACGAGAAAAGGGAGGCCTAAAAGGACTTTAAGTTAGAATGACCGGGAAACGAACTGTGGTATGATCTGATCTCAGCTAGAGTAGGCAAAGAAAAAATAGATCAGCAACCCAGGGCCAGATGAGTGGGCCTTTGAAAGACCTGAATTCTGATCAACAGCTTAGACCCTTCCTACTGTCCTACCAGAAGAAGGAGAAGAAAAAGGCCTCGGTAAAAGTACTCCAGTCTCTGTGTTCCAGGGTGGACTTTTCCCCAGCCTAGTGACTAGGGGTGGGGCCGAGGTTGCCTCCATGCAATTGCAATGGGGGTGGCCAAGCCCCCGTGTGGATGGAGCTCACAATCTGTAGGAGTCCAGAAACAAGCAGAGGACCTTAGCTTTAGTGGACACGGTTGCAGAAAATGCACCTTAATTTTGAAGACTTAGAATGAAAACAAATGAAATATCTCGTTAATAATGTTTTATATTCATTGCAAGTGAAATAATAGTTTGAATATACTAGATTAAATAAAATATTTTAAAAAATTTTAAAACGAAGCTGTATTCTCCGAGAATGGCAGTTTTCCCTGGGAGATGCAGCTGTGTCGATGCGTGGGTGTACGTGATTACAAGTGTGTGTTTGTTCAATGGTGACCTGCTGGACAACAGGGGGAAAAAGAGGTAGGTGGATGCCTCTGAATTATATATTTTATTTTATTTATTTAGTTTTTGAGATGGAGTCTTGCTCTGTCACCCAGGCTGGAGTGCAGTGGCATGATCTCGGCTCATTGCAACCTCCACCTCTTGGGTTCAAGCGATTCTCCTGCCTCAGCCTCCTGAGTAGCTGGGATTACAGGCGCCCGCCACGACACCTGGCTAATTTTTGTGTTTTTTAGTAGAGATGGGGTTTCACCATGTTGGCCAGGCTGGTCTCGAACTCCTGATCTCAGGTGTTCCACCCGCCTCAGCCTCCCAAAGTGCTGGGATTATAGGCATGAACCACTGTGCCTGGGCCTGAATTATACACTTTAAACAGGTGAAATTTTTTATGGTTTGTGAATTATATCTCAATAAAGCTTTGCTAAAAAAAAAACATGACTAACTACAGATCACATCTCACTGACAGCATATTTTTACTGCCTTGAATCCAAAAAGAAATGCCCAGGTACGGGCTAGTGGGGGCAGAGACACACATACCTGTAATCATGTACACAGCTGCGAGTGGTGGGGATGAGTCAGTGGGGAAATTTCGACAGAATTCAGAGTGATGAGGCAGTTCCCTTACTGCCCTGCCGACTTCTCTCCCCTGGGCGTTGCTCCCTCAGTCTGGATTCACAAAGCCAATGCCTTTGGGAGCCAGGAACTAAATTCTTAGTCAAAGACACCTCCCTCCTGTCCAGTTATGGGTCTCAGGGAGGAAATGGCAGGTAGGGGGTTTCATTCTTTCAGTTTCAGAAAATATTTTCGGACATAACACATTTCACCTATTAAACAAATTCTGGGGTAAGGGGAAACAGAGAGAGACAATAAGGACATTCCACGTCGAAAAGGATCTCAGCGTTCTCAGTTTAGGGAATTTGGCCTTGCTGGCTGTGTGGTAGAAAAGCTGATGATGGGTGAGGATTTTGGAGGGTGGGAATGGAGGCAGTTTTGTCATCCCCACATCCGGTTTGTGACTGGACACCATGCGGGCTGAGATCAAGTTCAGAGGCAGTCAGCTGGAATCCCTTAGCTCTGTTTGCCCTTTTTTGTTTTGTTATTTTGTTGTTGTTATTATTGGAAAAGATAAGGGCAGAGCTATCTGAATGCTTCCTTGAATGCTGACAACGAACTCCATGATTTTTATAAACCCCATGTGAAAAACGTGCTAAGAATCTCTTTTCTTCTTAGCATGTTTTTAAAGCTTAGAGTTTATAAAAATATGGTTTGAAGAAAGTTTGAAAAGATCAGTGGAAAAAAATTCAGCACCAAATTTTCTCTGAAAATCAACTTGTCAAAAAAGACATGACTAACATCCATCCTGTAACCAGCGCATGAATGATCTTCCCTCCTTACGAATGTACTTCAGCAAAACTTTAATCTTGACCCCCCACTTTCCACTTTTAATAGTGGATGGATGAAAAGGCAAGAAGAAAAACAAAGCCAAAACACACCCAGATGTACACTTCCGCCAGCATGGCCCCCGAGGCATTTTGAATTCAGCCACTTATGATCTGTGGATTATTAACTCTACCTCATTTACTTCATCAGCGTAAACAATAGTAAACTGACTGTAGCGAAATACAGAACCATGGAAACATGATTCTATTTTAATACAGGCCCATCAGTTAACCCACAGGCTATGCTACATATGAATAAGAGAAAATGTTTCTTCTTAACTATGTAATGTAATTCCAGTGGAATTCGGTAGGTGGCATAGAAGAGCTTTTTTGTTTTGCTTTGTCTTCAACACTAAATGTGGTTAACAGTGAAATAAATCTCCAAGGAAGTGCTTGAGTCTCTCACAGACTGCCAAACGGAACAGACAAGCAGGTTGTCTTGGTAAGCGATGTCTTATTTTATTTTGTGAAACAAAATAATTGTATAGCTAGTTATTAAGTACAGAAATTTCAAAAGTCTGTGTAAGTCCTGGGTGTTTTTCTAAGTGGGTTATATTTCTGATATGTATGTAGTTACTGTGTAGTTTGTACTGGCATTTGTGTATCAGTTCTGAGTCCTAAATCAGGGAAAGTCCCCCTGCTGCTCCGGGAATAGCACCTTGTATGTGATTTGCTTACCAGAAATATTTTTGAGTTGGGAAATAAATATCTGGGCCACAAACGTCTTCTGGTTTTCTTCCAGAGCAGCTGCTAGTTGTTGATTTCAGTTGGCATTTCTCTTCACCCCATCCCGCCTTTTTTCTGTTTGCAATGTTAAGGAAAATGAGATATAATTCAGTTTCTCCCAGAGGCAATGCTGCTGTTCAACTCTCCTACTTTTATGGGCAGGTTTGTTTCAGTTTTTTCCTCTGGGCCTTTCCCACTAGCTAGTCCTTCTGTTTCTCAGGCCACTAACACTGTTGTGGGGAGCTAGTCAGGTAGAATTGCAGGTTTTGAAAATGTTTCCCAGGCTACACCTGATTTGGTCAAAAGACTTTAAAGTGAATGTGTTTTATATGTGTTTTTATAACAAACAAAAAGCAAAAGGTCACAAGACCACATATGAAACAAAGCAGAACAGTTCTTGAACCGGCTTAGATTCTTTTAACCTGTGGTTAATTGCTAGCTGGTCTTGTGCAGAGAAGGCCTTTAGTAAATATTTACGGGGACTAAACTTAATCAGCCAGATAAATTGTATGGATATTATCCATTAAGACCAGCCTAAGCCTTGATTTGACATCCCCAAAGTCTCCAAACTAAGACAAATTAAATGTATTGATTCATTGTATCACGTAATGTGAGGCTAAACCTATCATAATAATGAAAATTGACAGAAACATACCTAGAGGCATTTTACACTTTCAAATTAAAGCATCCTTTTCTGCTCAGCTTATTTTTTTTTTTGGTAGTAAAATAGTATTTTGAGCAAAAAATACTTTGGTCTAGGAAGCTGAGACATTAATTTTCATTGATTTAGCAAGTTTGGTATATAAAACTCAAAGATCCTAGAAAATCAGTTATTCCTGTGTATAACATTTTGATTTCTTAATTATAGAAATAATAATGGTTTCATAAACTGAGTACCTGAAATTAATGACTTAAAATGAAAGGGCAAAATGGAGATTGGGCAAATAGAAGATATTTGAGTCAATTAACGTAGCTCAGCATAAAACCGAAGCCCTGCTTTCACTAGATGCTTGCGTTAGCAGTAGTCAATCCACATGGGTCTGTAGCAACTTGATTCTTGCCCCCTTAGTGGAAAGAACTTGTCTGAGGGGCATAAGGCAGAGTGACAGACCGAGGCAAATTGTAGAGGA
Organism: Cebus imitator; assembly: GCF_001604975.1. NCBI lineage: Eukaryota > Metazoa > Chordata > Mammalia > Primates > Cebidae > Cebus > Cebus imitator. Next base: position 1,027,247 of record NW_016107362.1, read on the forward strand.
AGAGTGACGGTGTCATGCCCAGGACAGGTTCCAGCCCTTACGGAGGTCTGAGGGGAGTGGGTGATGAGCAAATAGCTGAAAGAACACTCAGGGGGCTGTAGGAAGGTGAAAGGTGATTTTATTCAGCAGCCGCTTGCATCAGCACCTTACTTACACTGATTCTCTCAGTCTGTCTGCCTTGTCCCAGCTGCTTAGTCCAGCAGCTTCCACATACAGCTGTGCATCTGGTTCTCCCTTGCCTTCAGGATCAGCAGCTTAACTCTTTCTCTTTCTGGGCACGAGTGAGCCGAGCTGTATCCTGACTCCCCTCTGTCCATTTGCAAAGACAGACAGCTTTGTCTCTCTCTCTTTCTCTGGGCTCCAGCATGCCTGTACAGTGTCAGTAGGGCAATTATACCTTTTATAGACAATAGTGGCTTACAGCCAAGTGATGAGGCTTACCTATGTTATGACTATGGTGGTGAGCTTCTTTATGTTACATCTACATGACCATGATAACATGTAGAGTTATACGCCTGCGCTTTAAACTTGCTGAGTTACTCTGGATGTTTACCTTGGCCTATCCTTGACCAAAGCATAGCCACGTTCCTTACAGAGAGTTTATTAAAAAATTTTAGGGCCGGGTATGCTGGCTTATGCCTGTAATCCCTGCACTTTGGGAGGCCGAGGTGGACAGATCATGAGGCGAGGAGTTCAAGATCAGCCTGACCAGCATGGCAAAGCCCCATCTGTACTAAAAATACAAAAATTAGCTGGGCATGGTGGTAGGTACGTGCCTATAATCCCAGCTCCTCAGGAGGCTGAGGCAAGAAAATCACTCAGATCCAGAAGGTGGAGGTTGCAGTGAGCTGAGATGATGCCATTGCCTTCCAGAAGGTGGAGGTTGCAGTGAGCTGAGATGATGCCATTGCCTTCCAGCCTGGATGACAGAGCAAGAGACAAAACAAAAGTTTTATATCAGGAACGAAAGGAAGTAAAGTATACTTTGAAGAGAGATCCAAGTACCTAGTTTAACCTTTGACTTGGGGCTTATTTGTTGGCAGGCTTGTGGGGTTTTTCGTCTCTTCTCCACTGATTCTTCCCTTGGGGTGGCCTGTCTGCATGTGCAGTGGCCTGCCAGCACTTGAGGGGGCCACATGCACACTGTGTTTACTGAAGCTGTGCACATGCTCACTGGAGACATTTTCCCCTTCCCAGACAAGCATTCCTAGAGGAAGGTCACATGCCAGTTAAAGGCCGCCATTTTGCCTCTTAGTATGCATGCTCGAGCCTGCTTGCCCAACTCCTGAGAGTTTATCAGGAGGCTGCTAACCACCATCTTTAGGTGTGTTTTCTATTGATTAGGAGACTGACTTTCCCTGGTGCTGGCTGCAACCAGTGATTATTCTAGAGAGACTGTTTAACAACTACCTGACCATCAACTGATGGTCACCTGATATTCCTGGTTGGGTGGGGGGCCTTCTCCTGCCCTGCTCATGTCTGCCTAAGTACCTACTCTAACACTTGGGGACAGGCAGTTTTAGAAATTTATATCTTTTTGTGACGATGGCTGTTAAGGGAAAAAGGACAACTTTCTTTTTTTTTTTTTTTTTTTTGAGATGGAGTTTCGTTCTTGTTAGCCAGGCTGGAGTGCAATGGCCTGATCTCGGCTCACCTCCACTTCCTGGGTTCAGGCAATTCTCCTGCCTCAGCCTCCTGATACAACTTTCATCTTGCATGTGGTAGGTTCTGTGAGGCAAGCACTCACACCCTTGCAGGGGGTCCTGTCTGCCCTGTCTCTATGATCACTTTTTTTTTTTGCACTGTCGCCCAGACTGGAGTGCAGTGGTGTAATATTGGCTCACTGCAACCTCTACCTCCCAGGTTCAAGTGATTCTCCTGCCTCAGCCTATTGAGTAGCTGGGATTACTGGAGTGTGTCACCACGCCCAGCTAATTTTTTGTATTTTTTTTAGTAGAGACGGGTTTCACTATGTTGGCCAGGCTGGTCTCAAACTCCTGACCTTGTGATCCACCCATCTCGGCCTCCAAAAGTGCTGGGATTACAGGCATGAGCCACTGTGCCTGACCTCTATGATCACTTTTGCATACTGTGACTGACAATGCTGATCACTCCTTCCATGGACTCTGGTATTGGCTAGGAGTTGGAAAGAGCCCTGATCTGGATTCAGGCATAGGAATAAGCAGGGGACCTTACTTGGACCATAAGGCCAGACCACTTTTGCTTTGCCCTGTAACAGATTGCTCTGTTTTGAGATATTAGGCACTGCACCAGGGTATTATTTTTATTCCTATTATTTTAGTCCATTTGGATTGCCATAACAAAGTACCACGGACTGAGTGGCTTATAAACAACAGACATTTATTTCTCACAGTTCTGGAGGTAAGAAGTCTGAGATCAGGATGGTAATGTGGTTGGGTTCTGGCGAGGGCCCTCTTCTGGTTTGCAGATGCCACCTTCTTGTATTTTCACATGTCAGAAAGACAGCCAGAGAGCTCTCTGGAGTCCTTTTTATAAGGGTACTAATCTGACTCATAAAGGCTCTGTCCTTATGACTTATTTACTTCCCAATTCTCTCCTGCTGATACCATCACATTGGGGGCTAGGATTTCAACATAAGAATTTCATGGGGCACAACCATTCAAGCTATAATATCCATTGAAGTATTGCTCCTTGAGTGAGCAGCTCTTTCAGGAAGCTGGAGATGAAGAATTGGGAAATTTCTACGTCTTTCAGTCAAATACAATCAATGTCATAAAAACACCACCTTGACTTTTGACATGAACTTTCATGTCTGCCTCATCTTCCTTGCTCAGGGTCTTCATGAACACTAGTAGAGTGCCAGGCCTTCTTCCATGTTGGAAGAAATCAGGATAACAAAGGCATATCGGGCTCCTCTGCAAAAGAAATCAGGATAATAAAGGCATATCGGGCACCTCTACAAAACAGTAAGTCCAAGGAAGGCTCCAAAACCCAGATAAGTTTGCATGTCTACATTGGGGGATTTTGAATTATTTAGGTTCTCTGTGCTCATTGAGATATGGGAGGGGATATATGAAGAGGAATTTGGTGCTTTGCTGATGCTGATGGCTTGCTTGTCTGACAGTTCTAGGGGATTTTGAATAAGTTCCTTGTGAGAACTGTGTAGCTGTGTAATCCCAGCTGAAAGGTCTCTGAAGGTGAGGCGTGCACACTCTAGAGTTCATCCTAACGCGGCTCGCACTATTCTCACATGCCACTGGAATGCTGGCCACAAAATTGTGTCTGAGCTAGAGCGGTTTGAATACTGGTACAATAGGCATAACCTAAAACGATGCCTACCACTGCGTAGAGAATACATACATATTTGATGAATGAGTAAAAAAAGTACTCTGAACAAGAGAGAGGAGGAAACATCTCCCTTTCTTGAAACCTTCCAGGGTTCGCCACCCCCCCATCATTCTTGGAATAGAATCCCAACTCCTTGCAATGATCGACAAAGCCTGAGTGATCTTGGCTCTAACTCCTGTCATCTTCCCTCATTCCATGCTAACATTGACCTTCCCACTCCTTCTCAGACAAGCCAAGCTCAATTTCGTCTCAGGACCTTCATACTTGCCTTTTGCCAGAAATGTTCTTCCCCCAGATCTTCCTATAGGTTACTCATTCACTTCATTCTGATTTCTGCGCTAGTGTCATCATCTCAAAAAGGCCTTCTCTAATTCATCACTCAAAATAGCCACGCCAGGCCAGGCTTGGTGGCTTATGCCTTCTAATCCCAGCACTTTGGGAGGCCAAGGCAGGTGGATCACATGGTCAGGAATTCAAGTCCAGCCTGGCCAGATAGTGAAACCCTATCTCTACTAAAAATACAAAAATTAGCCGTGCATGGTGGCAGGTGCCTGTAATCCCAGCTACTGGGGAGGCTGAGGCAGAGAATTGCTTGAACGCGGGAGGCAGAGGTTGCAGTGAACCGAGATTGTGCCACTGCACTCCAGCCTGGGTGACAGAATGAGACTCTGTCTCAAAAAAAAAAAGACACCTCCAAGCACTATCTCATACCTACTACAATTTACCCTGCTTTATTTTTCTCCATAATACCTATCACTACAGGAACTTGAGTTTGGTCATTCATCTATTTTCTGTCTCCCCACTAGGTAAAAACCTCCGTGGGAATTTGGACTTTATCTTGTTCATTGGTCTGTCTCCAGTTCCTAAAACATGGCCAGGAGTTGATCAATAAATATTGGTTGAATAAATAAATAGATGAATAAATGGATCTTCTGAGACACCTTTTATCATGATCTAATTACCTTTTGAATAAGACCAAAGTTAGACCCCAACTGTGTATAGGTCATAAAGGGTAATAGAAGAGCAGTCCCAATACCAGCATTTGGGATACCTCTCGAGAAAGTCATATGGAGATGCATGTCAGAGAACGAAAGTACACCATGTGAGTTTTAGCTGGAGTTCTAAATTATTTTGGGAAATCTTGGGGCCAGAGAACTTTCCATGAACCCATCTGTATTAGTTTCCTGAGGCTGCTGTAACAAATTATCATAAACATGGTGGCTTTTCCTTTATCCATCTGGAAAGCAGAAGTCAAAACTCAAGGTGTCAGCAGGGCCGCCCTTGCTCTAGAGGCTCCTCTAGTTTGTGGTAGCTATTGCTGTCCCTTGCCTTGTAGCTGCTGCACTTGTTTCTGCCTCCACTGTCACGTGGCCTTCTCTTCTGTGTCTCGGTTGTCTCTTCTCTTGTCTCTCTGTCAAAAGTCCCTCTGCCTTTCTCTTATAAGGGCACTTGTCATTGGATTTATGGCCTGCCTGGATAATTCGGGATGACCTCCTCATGTCAAGATCCTTAACTTTATTATCTCTGCAAAGACCCCTTTCCCAAGGAAGGTAACATTCCTGGCTTCTGGGGATTAGGACATGGTTAAGATGTAAACATATCTTTTGGTGAGCCACCATTCAACCTATTACCCTAACTGTATTAAAATTCATTTGATTAGAACTGGCCTAATTATTTACCTGTATATGTATACTTCCCTAGTTTTAGACTGTATAACCCGAAAGAATGTAGACTTCATTTTATGAGTCTCTAATAAAGAAATGTTTAATGTCAGCCATGATTAATTTCGTGTATTTTTAAAATGTATGTAATGTATCTCATCATTTTATGCATTTTTTTTCTAGAATCTGTATCTCTATCAAGATGCTCTGAAGAACAGCTTCTACCTTTAGGAATGCCTAGTGTTACAAAATGACTAGCATCTTCCATTTTGCCATTATCTTCATGTTAATACTTCAGATCAGAACACAATTATCCGAAGAAAGTGAATTTTTAGTTGATAGGTCAAATAACGGTCTCATTCACATTCCTAAAGACTTATCCCAGAAAACAACAGTCTTAAATATATCGCAAAATTATATATCTGAGCTTCGGACTTCTGACATCTTATCACTGTCGAAGCTGAGGATTTTGATAATTTCTCATAATAGAATCCAGTATCTTGATATCAGTGTTTTCAAATTCAACCAGGAATTGGAATACTTGGATTTGTCCCACAACAAGTTGGTTGAGATTTCTTGCCACCCTACTGTGAACCTCAAGCACCTGGACCTGTCATTTAATGCATTTGATGCCCTGCCTATATGCAAAGAGTTTGGCAGTATGTCTCGACTAAAATTTCTGGGGTTGAGTGCTACACATTTAGAAAAATCTAGTGTGCTGCCAATTGCTCATTTGAATATCAATAAGGTCTTGCTGGTCTTAGGAGAGCCTTATGGGGAAAAAGAAGACCCCGAGGCCCTTCAAGACTTTAACACTGAGAGCCTGCACATTGTTTTCCCTGCAAATAAAGAATTCCATTTTATTTTGGATGTGTCAGTCAGGACTGTAGCAAATCTAGAACTATCTAATATCAAGTGTATGCTGGAAGATAACGAATGTTCTTACTTCCTAAATATTCTGGCAAAACTTCAAAGCAATCCAAAGTTATCAAGTGTTACTTTAAACAACATTGAAACAACTTGGAATTCTTTCATTAGGATCTTCCAGCTGGTTTGGCATGCAGCCATACAGTATTTCTCAATTTCAAACGTGAAACTACAGGGTCAGTTGGACTTCAGAGATTTTAATTATTCTGGCACTTCCCTGAAGGCCTTGTCAATACACCAAGTTGTCACCGATGTGTTCAGTTTTCCACAAAGTGATATCTACAAGATATTTGCAAATATGAACATCAAAAATTTAACAGTGTCTGGTACACACATGGTCCACATGCTTTGCCCATTCAAAATTAGCCCGTTCCTGTATTTGGATTTTTCCAATAACCTCTTAACAGACACAGTTTTTGAAAATTGTGGTCACCTTACTGAGTTGGAGACACTTATTTTACAAATGAATCAATTAAAAGAACTTTCAAAAATAGCTCATATGACTAAACAGATGAAGTCTCTGCAACAACTGGATATCAGCCAGAATTCTCTAAGCTATGATGAAAATGAAGGAGATTGCTCTTGGACTAAAAGTTTATTAAGTTTAAACATGTCTTCAAATATACTTACTGACTCTGTTTTCAGATGTTTACCTCCCAGGATCAAGGTACTTGATCTTCACAGCAATAAAATAAAGAGCATTCCTAAACAAGTTGTAAAACTGGAAGCTTTGCAGGAACTCAATGTTGCTTTCAATTCTTTAACCGACCTTCCTGGATGTGGCAGCTTTAGTAGCCTTTCTGTATTGATCATTGATCACAATTCAGTTTCCCACCCATCAGCTGATTTCTTCCAGAGCTGCCAGAAGATGAGGTCAATAAATGCAGGGAACAATCCATTTCACTGTACCTGTGATCTAAGAGAATTTGTCAAAAATATAGGCCAAGTATCAAGTGAAGTGATAGAAGGCTGGCCTGATTCTTATAAGTGTGACTACCCAGATGGTTATAGAGGAACCCCACTGGAGGACTTTCACATGTCTGAATTATCTTGCAACATAACTCTGCTGATCATCACCATTGGGGCCACCATGCTGGTGTTGGCTGTGACTATGACCTCCCTCTGCATCTACTTGGATCTGCCCTGGTATCTTAGGATGGTGTGCCAGTGGACCCAGACCCAACGCAGGGCCAGGAACGTACCCTTAGAAGAACTCCAAAGAAATCTCCAGTTTCATGCTTTTATTTCATATAGTGAACACGATTCTTACTGGGTGAAAAATGAATTAGTACCAAACCTAGAGAAAGAAGGTATGCAGATTTGCCTTCATGAGAGAAACTTTGTTCCTGGCAAGAGCATTGTGGAAAACATCATCAACTGCATTGAGAAGAGTTACAAGTCCATCTTTGTCTTGTCTCCCAACTTTGTCCAGAGCGAGTGGTGCCATTATGAACTCTACTTTGCACACCACAATCTCTTCCATGAAGGATCTAATAACTTAATCCTCATCTTGCTGGAACCCATTCCGCAGTACTCCATTCCTGCCAGCTATCACAAGCTCAAATCGCTCATGGCCAGGAGGACTTATTTGGAATGGCCCAAGGAAAAGAGCAAACATGGGCTTTTCTGGGCTAACCTAAGGGCAGCTATTAATATTAAGCTGACAGAGCAAGCAAAAAAATAGATTACACATCAAACGAAAAGTATTCCTCTTGTCGATATTGCTGCTTTTGGAAGTTCCAACAAGGACTTTATTTTGCATCAACACAAATGTAAACACAATTGTGCATGTATGATGTAGGTAAAAAAACATACTTTCAGGCCCCAGTTCACCAGTTATATGTGGTGTTAAAAATTAATAAAATGATATAACTTTGATTTAAACAGTTAATTTCTGACACACGAGGGATACACTTGTTTCTTTGCTATAACTGGGTTCTGAATTTATCATGAAGTCAAGAGAAGTACCTGTTTCTCCTCACTGGTGTGTGTTTTGGTGTGCCGTGGTCAATACTGGAAAACTCCATGACTTTTATGAGTACAGGTATTGATCGACTTACCACCTATGCAACTTACGACCATTCGACTTTACGACCACAATTGCGAGCCACAACTGCTCCGCATCTGGCAGCACAAACGTTGCCCAGCTGGGCGTACGACAGTGTGGACCAGCTTCCGGCAGCACTACCATCTCCGCGTGCACCATTTCAACTGTACATATAGTCTACTCAACTTACGACCAAATTGTGTTACAACCGATCCGCGGTCCTGACCATGGTCGTAAGTCAAGCACTAGCTGTATAGCTGGGATTATATAGCATATTTCCACAGCTGCTGATGCTTTCCTCGTTTCCATGGTGGATTCCACTCAACTTATTGATGGCTGTTCATTGATAATGCTGGAGACTCTATGCCTGAAGGGTCTCCCCCAACCCCCTACCATGATGCCCACACAAAGGGCAATTCAGAAATGCTGGAAGCTGTCCTTGGAAACAGCCTTCAACTAATGTCAGAAAGAGAGTTGGTGGATAAATACCCCAACTTTCTTATTCATTTTTTGAGATAAATCTGGGGTATACTTTACATTCTCCCTGAGTTCCCCAGTAGGATAAAATTCTGGTCGTCCACAGTAGAAATGGCTTGATAAAGTATTCTTGAATGGCTTCCTTCCTATTTTTTTCTGATTTACTTATTCCTCTATGGGTATTCCATGGGATTACCTCTGTGATAAACTACTTGTCACTGAATATTTGTCTCTGGTTCTGCTTCAGAGGAAGCCCAGACCGAGAGAGTGTTCTACCTCAGTCCAAATGGAAAATCTGAGTCGGGTTTCTACGGCTGGAGATCTTGCTGAGATTCTGGTTGTATGAACTAACATGCACAAGAACCTTTGCTCTCCTGATTAGAAGGAGTAATATAGTTGTTACATAATGCTTCTATATATAGCATCTGTCTCTTTGGGGAACTATGTAAGTAGAGCATGAGCAGATGGGACAGTGTAAGGAATGGATATATCCGAAGCTTTTTATACCCATCAAACATCCTGTCAGTCGATCTTTTTACTCTGGCAGTCAGCTCTGAGCAGGTGTAGTCTGACAAGAACTTTGTTATAACTACACCATGTATCTTTCACTTTATGTCCCGTGACTTCACTGATACCACTGCAAGAGTTGCTTATAGAAGCCTGTTCAACCATTCTAATACATGCACAAACCTGAAGTGCCAGGGATACCTCTATGGGATGGGAGGCATTATACAAAGCTTCTTTCTTCTATTCTTGAGTTTTAAAATGAGATAGATATAATCTATACCTTTTCTTATACAATCCCCAGTGGCATTGAGCTTTACTTACCCACAGGGGTAACCAGCTCAGCAACTTGCTTTTGAATTGACTTTCCCTTCCTTGGTCACTCTTTTCATTCCCCTCACTCTTGAGCCCTGAGATCACCCCTCCAAACAAATAAACTTCCCTTAACTCAAGGAGTCTAGAAAAAAATAAAAAGCAACAAACAACAAAAAACCTACAAATGACCCACACAAAGCTTTCATCTCAGTCTTTACTTTTCTGAGTGGGAAGGAACCCAAATAACACATGCATATACTATTAGCTTCTTGCCTTAAAGAACTTACTGTCAATCAGAGAACACTACATGCATCCAAATAACTAAAATAAAAGTCAATGAAACAAAGCTATAAAATGGAAGTTCAGAGGCTGCTTAAATTGAGTGAAAAAAAATCTTCTTGAAGGTTCTATCCAAGATGGCCATTTGGGAACAGCTAGGAGTTGCAGCTCCCAGTGAAAGCACAGAGGGTGAGTGGACGCTGCATTTTTATAGCCCACGGACCAGGAGATTCCCAGGTGGAGGAGACCCACGGGTCGCCAGTGAGGCTGTTTTGGCCGGCGTGGTTCTTTCAGTCAGCGGGGCTGCTTTGGCCTGCACGGCTGCTTTGTCGGTGGCCTGGCTGGCGGTTCTCCATACAAAATACACTGGTCTGGGTGCCCTTTTGGCTGGCGATTGGAGCCCTGGGAAGCCGCACATTCATCTGATTAAAGAGGGGACTGAACAGGGAGCCAGGCCAGGAGATTCCTGAGCAAAAAAAGCGCCACGAATCTCAGCACCGCTGTTTGAGCCGGCGCAGTAGTTCGCTGCATGGGAAACAGATCCCAGCGCCCTTTCAATAGGCGGCTGGAACACCTGGGATAAAAAAAA
>NW_016107362.1:1039065-1072993 GCF_001604975.1 Cebus imitator
ACCCAGAATTTCATATACAGCCAAACTAAGCTTCATAAGTGAAGGAAAAATAAAATACTTTGTAAACAAGCAAGTACTCAGAGATTTCGTCACCACCAGGCCTGCTTTACAAGAGCTCCTGAAAGAGGCTCTACACATAGAAAGGAACAACCAGTACCAGCCACTCCAAAAACATGCCAAATGGCAAAGAGCATCAACACAATGAAGAACCTGCATCAACTAATTGGCAGAAGAGCCAGCTAGCACCAAAATGGCAGTATCAAATTCACACATAACAATATTAACCCTAAATGTAAATGGACTAAATGCCCCCATCAAAAGACACAGACTGGCAAATTGGATTAAAAGCCAAAACCCATCGGTCTGCTGTATCCAGGAAACTCATCTCACATGCAAGGATACTCAAAGGCTCAAAATAAAGGGATGGAGGAAGATTTACCAGGCAAATGGAGAGCAAAAAAAGCAGGAGTTGCAATTCTCATCTCTGATAAACTAGACTTTAAAGCAACAAAGATCAAAAGAGACAAAGAAGGGCATTACATAATGGTAAAAGGATCAATGCAACAAGAAGAGCTAACGATCTTAAATATATACGCACCCAATACAGGAGCACCCAGATGCATAAGGCAAGTTCTTAATGACTAGCAAAGAGACTTAGACTCCCACAAATTATAGTGGGTGACTTTAACACCCCATTGTCAATATTAGACAGTTCAACCAGACAGAAAATTAACAAGGATATCCAGGACTTGAACTCAGACCTGGACCAAGCTAACCTAATAGACATTTACAGAACTCTCCACCCCAAATCCAGAGACTATACATTCTTCTCAGCACCACATCACACCTACTCCAAAATTGACCACATAATCGGGAGTAAATCACTCCTCAGCAAAGGCAAAAGAACGAAAATCATAACAAACAGTCTCTCAGACCACAATGCAATCAAGTTAGAACTCAGAATTCAAAAACTAGCTCAGAACTGCACAGCCTCATGGAAACTGAACAACTTGCTCTTGAATGTTGACTGGATAAACAATGAAATGAAGGCAGAAATAAAGATGTTCTTCAAAACCAACGAGAATGAAGACACAACATACCAGAATCTCTGGGACACATTTAAAGCAGTCTCTAGAGGAAAATATATAGCAATAAGTGCCCACATGAGAAGCAAGAAGAGATCTACAATTGACACCCTATCATCAAAATTGAAAGAGCTAGAGGAGCAAGATCAAAAAAACTCAAAACCTAGCAGAAGACAAGAAATAGCTAAGATCAGAGCAGAACTGAAGGAGATAGAGACACGAAAATCCCTTCAAAAAATCGATACATCCAGGAGCTGTTTTTTCGAAAAGATCAACAAAATAGACAGACCACTAGCCAGATTAATAAAAAAGAAAAGAGAGAATAACCAAATAGATGCAATAAAAAACGATAAAGGGGATATCACTACAGATTCCACAGAAATTCAAACCATCATCAGAGATTATTACAAACAACTCTATGCACATAAGCTAGTAAACCTGTAAGAAATGGATAAATTCCTGGACACTTGCCTCCTCCCAAGCCTAAACCAGGAAGAAGCCGAAACCCTGAACAGACCTATAACAAGGTCTGAAGTTGAGGCAGCAATTAAGAGCCTACTACCCAAAAAAAGCCCAGGTCCAGATGGGTTCACAGCCGAATTCTACCAGACATACAAAGAGGAGCTGGTACCATTCCTTCTGAAGCTATTCCAAACAATACAAAAAGCGGGAATCCTTCTCAAATCATTTTATGAGACCAACATCATCCTGATACCAAAACTCGGAAGAGACTCAACAAGAAAAGAAAACTTCAGGCCAATATCCATGATGAACATAGATGCAAAAATCTTCAATAAAATACTGGCAAGTCAATTGCAACAGCACATCAAAAAGCTAATCCACCATGATCAAGTAGGCTTCATCCTGGGGATGCAAGGCTGGTTCCACATACACAAGTGTATAAACGTAATACACCACATAAACAGAACCAAAGACAAAAACCACATGATTATCTCAATTGATGCAGAGAAGGCCTTTGACAAAATTCAACAGCCCTTCATGCTAAAAACCCTCAATAAGCTAGGTATTGATGGAATGTATCTCAAAATACTAAAAGCTATTTACGACAAACCAACAGCCAATATCATACTGAATGGGCAAAACCTCGAAGCATTCCCTTTGAAATCTGGCACTAGACAAGGATGCCATCTCTCACCACTCCTATTCAATATAGTACTAGAAATTCTAGCCAGAGCAATCAGGCAAGAAAAAGAAATAAAGCATATTCAATTAGGAAAAGAAGAAATCAAATTGTCTCTACTTGCAGATGACATGATTGTATATTTAGAAAACCTCATCATCTCAGCCCAAAGTCTCTTTAAACTGATAAGCAACTTCAACAAAGTCTCAGCATGCAAAATCAATGTGCAGAAATCACAAGCATTTCTATACACCAATAACAGACTGAAAGAGAGCCATATCAAGAATGAACTGCCATTCAAAATTGCCACAAAGAGAATAAAATACCTAGGAATACAACTAACAAGGAATGTAAAGGACCTCTTCAAGGAGAAGTACAAGACACTGCTCAGCAAAATCAGAGAGGACACAAACAGATGGAAAAACATTCCATGTTCCTGGTTAGGAAGAATCAATATCGTGAAAATGGCCATACTGCCCAAAGTAATTTACAGATTCAATGCTATCCCCATAAAGCTACCAATGACCTTCTTCACAGAACTGGAAAAAAACACCTTAAACTTCATATGGAACCAAAAGACAGCCTGCATAGCCAAGTCAATTCTAAGCAAAAAGAACAAAGCTGGAGGCATCACACTACCGGTCTTCAAACTATACTACAAGGCTACAGTAATCAAAGCAGCATGGTACTGGTACCAAAACAGAGATATAGACCAATGGAACAAAACAGAGGCCTCGGAACAACACAACATAACTACAACCATCTGATCTTTGACAAACCAGACAAAAACAAGCAATGGGGAAAGGATTCCCTGTTTAATAAATGGTGTTGGGAAAACTGGCTAGCCATGTACAGAAAGCAGAAACTGGACCCCTTCCTGACACCTTACACTAAAATTGACTCCAGATGGATTAAAGACATAAACATAAGACCTAACACCATAAAAACCCTAGAAGAAAATCTAGGCAAAACCATTCAGGACATAGGCGTAGGCAAGGACTTCATGACCAAAACACCAAAAGCAATGGCAACAAAAGCCAAAATAGACAAATGGGACCTAATCAAACTCCACAGCTTCTGCACGGAAAAAGAAACAGTCATTAGAGTGAATCGGCAACCAACAGAATGGGAAAAAATTTTTGCAGTTTACCCATCTGACAAAGGGCTGATATCCAGAATTTACAAAGAACTAAAACAGATTTACAAGAAAAAAACTAACAAGCCCATTCAAAAGTGGGCGAAGGATATGAACAGATACTTTACAAAAGAAGACATACATGAGGCCAACAAGCATATGAAAAAATGCTCATCATCACTGGTCATCAGAGAAATGCAAATCAAAACTACATTGAGATACTATCTCACGCCAGTTAGAATGGCGATCATTAAAAAATCTGGAGACAACAGATGCTGGAGAGGATGTGGAGAAATAGGAACACTTTTACACTGTTGGTGGGAGTGTAAATTAGTTTAACCATTGTGGAAGACAGTGTGGCGATTCCTCAAGGAGCTAGAAATAGAAATTCCATTTGACCCAGCAATCCCGTTACTGAGTATATATCCAAAGGATTACAAATCATTCTACTATAAGGACATGTGCACATGAATGTTCATTGCAGCACTGTTTACAATAGCAAAGACCTGGAACCAACCCAAATGCCCATCCATGATAGACTGGACAGGGAAAATGTGGCACATATACACCATGGAATATTATGCAGCCATATAAAACGATGAGTTCGTGTCCTTTGTAGGGACATGGATGAACCTGGAAACCATCATTCTCAGCAAACTGACACAAGAGCAGAAAATCAAACACCGCATGTTCTCACTCATAGGCGGGTGTTGAACAATGAGAACTCATGGATACAAGGAGGGGAGCACTACACACTGGGGTCTGTTGGGGGGAAATAGGGGACGGACAGTGGGGGGTGAGGAGTTGGGGAGAGATAGCATGGGGAGAAATGCCAGATATAGGTGAAGGGGAGGAAGGCAGCAAATCACACTGCCACGTGAGTACCTATGCAACAATCTTGCATGTTCTTCACATGTACCCCAAAACCTAAAATGCAATAAAATTTAAAAAAAAAATCTTCTTGGAAAAGATGTTTTTTTGTTTTTGGGTTTTTTTTTGGCCATTAGGTCTTGAAGGAAGACTTTTAACTTTGGATTTTTCAATGTGTGATGATGAAGAATGGAAAGGCCTTTCTAAACAGAATGATAAAGAGAGCAAAGGCAGGAGTACCCGGGCCTATTCTTGGACTGGTGTCTCAGTTTGACTGGATCGTGAGGTTCATGAAAAACAACGGTAGGTTAGCAGTGTGGAAAGTTACATTAAGACCACATTGTCAAGGATCTTGAAAGTCAAACCATGGAGTTAGAGCTTGGGGATACAGGAAAGTCATTATTTAAACGTCTTTGAAGCATAATATTGGGATGCAAATTCAAACCATTAAGTGTATGCTAAAAATAGGAAAACTGTTGTTCTGTAATGAAATTGCAAAAATTGTAAGAACTGGATTTTCCCATTTTATTTAGGATGATTGCACTTTCTGTATTGAACTTCAAGATTTCATAACCTCCACCAAAGTTTAGACTAACCTGGTTCCATTGTATCAACCTGCTATACTAGCAAAACTGCAGTGGGATGTACATTTCATATGGCAATAATGGGAGGGCAAAGTAATTTGGATATATATATATATATATGTATATAAAATGTGACATTTGAAAATACTCTTTGATCTGTCAGTTCCACTTTTAGGAATCTGTCTTAAGGAAATAAGTTGAAATGTGAACAAATATTTATTTATAAGTGTATTAACTGTAGGGTCATTAGTAACCATGGAAAATTTGAAATACTCCAAATTTTCTAACAATGTAGAAATGTGTTCAATGACATATTGTACAGCCATTTAAAATAATGTATAGCATTAAGATGGTAAATTTTATATTATGTGTTTTTTTTACTACAATTAAAAAAATGTACTGGGCCTGGTGTGGTGGCTCAGTTTCTGTAATCTCAGCAACTCAGGAGACTGATGCAGGAGGATCGCTTGAGCCCAAGAGTTCGAGGCTGCAACAAGCTATGCTTATATTATGACATAAATAAAAAGCATAAGATACAAAATTATATGTACAATATGATTTCAACTAGGTTAAAATATACATAAAAATGGTCTAGATGAAATATTAAAATATTATCACTGCTTGCCTGCAACTAGGGCTTCTTCTTCTTTTTATACTTTTCTGTACTTGAAAAACTTACAACCAACAAATAAGGAAATGGGGATTAGGAGACCAAAAATAGGTCTCTCCCAGTGGAACAGTAGAGAAAAAAAGTTCTAAAGCTGGGCTTTGTAAACAGACATGCTGGAGTTAAATCCTGGCTCAATTTCTCTGTAGAAGAGAAAAGAGAGGGCACAAATCCTCTGTCCATGGATGAATTCCTTAGCCTTTCCTAGCCTCCTTCTTCTCATCTACAAAATGAGTATAATACTGGTACCTCTCTCACACGGTTGTTTTAGCGATCAGTGGTACAATGTGTGTAACTGACTTATACCAGGGTCCCGGCTATTTACTCTAGAGGTGGCAGACACAGTGGGGAAAAGGAGCATTTCAGACCTCAGCCTGAATTTTGCTTCTTCCACCTTCTTCCAGTGACTTTGGGTGGTTATGCACTCCTTCTCTGATTATTACTGTGGAAAAGTAAAATGAGAGTAATGAAAATACCTGTCTCATACTACTGTTAGGAGGATTAAATGAGTTAATACACATAATGGCAAAGAACAGTTCCTGGCATGAAGCAAAAGCTCAATAAATGTTAGAGTTATTATGTCATTATCATCATTCTTCTTTTCCTTATCTTATACCACCAAATATGAAACTGGAGCTGAAATGCTGATCATGTTTCATCTAGAATATCCTGGGCTTTCTAAGATGAAATAAAATCAGAAAAGAGACAAAACTTACAGACAAACTGAGGACAGCTCCATGTTAAAGAAGCAAATGAACAAATGAGGCAGACAAAACAACTAAAAACAGCAAATGGGGAAATAAGAAATTGGGAAGTAAACTGCTAGCAAATATCATAGATAAAATTCATATATATCAAGAACTAATAGAATAAAATAGAAAAGCACTAAGATCTCCATTGATATGTGGGCAATAAGCATGGTCAGTTCAAAACAGGATCCAGTTAGAAAAAAAAATTATAAAAAATTTCAACCTCATTAATGCAGCCCAAGTGTCCCCATGGTTTCTCATTTTATGGGTTACCACTTCCTTTTCATTTTAAGGAAAATGACTCAGGTCCCCAGCCCTATGGTTACAGGAAAACAGTTCCTCCTTGTGATTTCAGAGAAGAGCTGGACTGCCTGGCTGACTCACATTCTCTCCTTCTGAACTCCTTCTTCTGGTAGCTCCCTGTCACTTTGGACTAGAGATGGCACTGCTCTCCTTGGCTGTCCTGGAACTGAGAGACAGACTTCATGCTACTAGGACAGAGCTGCTTCTTGAATTCCCCAAGTAAACATGCACCCGTGTGGATGACAAGCCTTAATAAAAATTCATTGTCAGAGTTAGTCAACAAGGTCCCAAGCAAGCTTGAGAGCCAGGGAACAGAAGTGCCACCTATAGTGATATAGGCACACCTATGAGGACATTCGTCTTTCCTCCAAGACAACTTGAAGTTACAGATACTTCCTAGAACTTAAAAAGTTTGATAGTCTCTTACCTGAAGAAATAGAAACATTGGAAAATGTATTAAGGAATTTCTGTGACATTAGAACAAAATGACTAATTGCCAATGCAAGAGAAAAAATAAGAAGTAAGAGCCTGAGTATGGGAAGTCCACATCCATCTAATAGGTGTCCCAGAATCAGAAAAAGAAATGAGGTGAAGACATTATAAAAAGAAATAAGACAGAGAAATCCCACTGAAGGACATGAGTCTCCTAAAAGTACCCAGCAAAATGAACAGTACAAAGACTCAAACCAAGGCACTTTCTCTTGAAATTTTAGACCACCAGGGACAACAATACTAAAAGCTTCCAGAGAGAGAGAGAAAGAAAAGAGAAACCAGGTTACATAGAAGCATCAGAAATCAGAATGGTCATACATCTCTCAATACAATGCTAGAAGCTAGAAGATAATAGAACAGGCCGGGCGTGGTGGCTCACGCCTGTAATCCCAGCATTTTGGGAGGCTGAGGTGGGCAGATCACGAGGTCAAGAGATCGAGACCACCCTGGCCATGATGAAACCCCCTCTCTACTAAAAATACAAAAATTAGCCGGGTGTGGTGGCACTCGCCTGTAGTCCCAGCTACTAGGGAGGCTGAGGCGGAAGAATTGCTTGAACCCAGAAGGCGGAGGTTGCAGTGAGCCGAAACTGCGTCACTGCACTCCAGCCTGGTGACAGAGCAAGACTCCGTCTCAAAAAAAAAAAAAAAAAAAAAAAAAAAAAGAAGAAAATAAAAAAAAAAAAAAAAAAAAAAAAAAAAAAAAAAAAAAAAAAAAAAGAAGATAATAGAACCATACCTTCAAAAATTGTGTGGGAAAATCATTTGCAACTTATAACTTTATATCCAGTCAAGCAATCAGTCAAATATGAGGCATGACATTCAAGTTCTCCCTCCAAATGAACTATCAATGCATTCTTTCAAGAGACTACTGGATGATGAGTTCCACTATAATGGATAAAAACCAACAAAGAAGATGCTGTGCATTCCAAGAAACAAGACATCGAATACAAGTGAGAGGAGCAATGGCTTTCCAGGGTAGCAGCAACTCAAAGTGAGAGGATGTCAGCTCTGCAGAAATCCAGTGCATACTGGGACAAAATGACAGAGGGTAATTTGAGAGAGGTGATTGTTTATTTGATAGATTTCATTAAATTACATTTTTTACTTGAGAGCTATTTGGGAATATGAGGAAAATTATCATAGAAACATTGAAAACAAAACAAAATGCAAGGCAATTATTAACTAGAAGAAAACCAAAAAGTATAATCATAGATTGTAATCATACTGTATAATGTAGCTTTTAGTGAAGCCCAATATTACATAGGTCATAATAATGTAAATACTGAACATCAATTTAACCAAAAGTCAGAGTTCATATCTAAATCTCTGCCAAAATATTGCTCTTTTAAAAAGTAAACCATTGAGGCCTGGTGCAGTGGCTCATGTCTGTAATTCCAGCACTTTGGGAAGCTGAGGCAGGTGGATCACCTGAGGTCAGGCGTTCAAGACTAGGCTGGGTGACATGGTGAAACCCCGGCTCTACTAAAAATACAAAAATTAGCCGAGCATGGTGGCATGTGCCTGTAATCCCAGCAACTTGGGAGGCCAAGGAACAAGAATCACTTGAACCTCGGAGGTGGAGGTTGTAGTGAGCCAAGATCACATCATTGCACTCCAGCCTGAGTGACAGAGCAAGACTCCATCTCAAAAAACAAAACAAAACAAACCCATAAACCATTGAGTTGGATAAATGCTTTCTTTTAAAAATTAGATATAAATGATACCAGCTGCAGTGGTGTGCTGGTAAATGTTTAACAACAGATTCGCAGATAAAAAAAGCTTTGACAAATTATTAACGTTTTCTTCATTACTTTTATAAGTCTAGAAAATTAGGCAAAACAATAAAGTCCTAATTTGTAGTGTTTGCCAATTTTGTGGTGTAAATACTCCTACTGCGGTTGATTCCAATGTGACATCACTGAAGGCGGAGTTGGAAAGAGATGTGCAGTATACCATTCATTGTGAAGTGTTTCCACCATATAGATACAGTAGACATAAATAACATGCTGGAGTGCAGTGGCACAATCATAGCTCACTGCAACCTTGAACTCCTGGGCTCCAGAAATCCTCTTGCCTCAGCCTCCCAAGTAGCTAGGAATATGGGCATGCCACTACACCTAGCTCATCCATCTTTAAAATTTTTTTGTAGAGATGGGCTCTTGCTATGTTGCCCAGACTGACCTTGAACACCTGGCCTCAAAGGATCCTCCCGCCTTGGCCTCCCAAAGTGCGGATTACACACATGAGCCACTGCACTTGGCCCCAAATTTAGTTTATTTAAATGCAGGTATATATAATTTCATTTTTAATAATGATTGTTTTTAACAACTGGCTCACAAAATTCTTGAAAATTAAAATATGGCTTTTATGAGCTGGTGTAAGCTGGCTCTAGCGGAGCCCTGGATATAATGAAATATATCTTAGCAAGCGTGATTCAGTGTATAATTTTTCATATTCAGTGCAAGAAACAGTGGCATGTGGTGTGGTGCAAACAAGGAAGTCCAGGGGAATTCCTCATGCTGACATGTATTTTTGGATATTTGATATATGATTAAGCCCTGGAACTCTGTCTAAGAGCAATGCTAAGCAAATAATTAATAAAGTTATAAAGATATCTAGACCTGGATGAGAAATCCAGGCTTTCCTCTTTTCATCTGTACTCTTTTCTCTTTACCACTCCCTTGTTTAGCCCTGTATTTTATTTTATCCCTTCTTTTTCTCTCCATTTCTTTCTTGTTCTTTGCCTTCCATCCTAATTTCCTCCGCTTGTTTTTCCCGTTCTTTCTCTTTTTTGCTTTCTCCTTTTGATCCTCTCTTTCTGGTGCTTTTCTCTTCCATTTCTCTCTTTTTCTCTTTAATTTTTCTTTAATATTTATTTGTCCTCCTTTTCTCCCCATCACACCTCTAACATATACACAATTCCTTTCCTGTCCCTAAAGCCTCTGAGATAATTCCTGAGGACGCAGGTCCTGAGTGATAGCTTTACAAGAGGACCATTTCCAGAGTGAGCAGGGTCAGTTGAAAAGGGAGGTGGTGGCTGGAGCCAGGGGGTAGCACATGGCGACATGACAGATGAGAAATACCAATATTTGGCATCATTAGGGGAAGTTTTGTGGGTGCATTAGAGTTCAAGTTTGTTGGCTAATTGTAGGACTGTCATTTATTCACCTGAGGCTCTAGTTCTATTTGCCCAATATAGTAGCCATTAGGCATGTATGGCTATTGAATGCTTGAAATGTGACAAGCCTGAATTGAAATGTGCTGTAAGTGTAAAACACATACCAGGGTTCAGAGACATTATATGAAAAGAGAATGTCGGGGGACTGATCCAAGATGGCTGGATAGGAACAGCTCCGAGTGCCGTTCCCAGTGAGAGTGGCGCAGAGGGTGAGTGCTCACCACATTTCCAAACAAGTTTTCACTGCCCACAGACCAGGAGATTCCCGGGCCAAAAAGTGCTATGAGTTTTCAGCACCACAGTTTCAGCTGGTGCCCTGTTGCACACAGAAATTCACACAAGTCTGGGCTGCCTTTTCAGCTGGCGCCTGGAACACCTGGGAGACAGAGCTGCCCATTCAACTGAAAGGGTTAGGGTTAAGACAGGGAGCCAGGGGATCTGGCTCAGTGGGCACCACCCCCACAAAACAAGCAATCTGAAATGCTCTGGATTGAGAGTTTCGCAGCAAGCACAGCTGGACCCAGGAGCATCCAGCTCCGTGGCGGGAAGGGCGTCCCCCACTACTGAGGCAGTCTGCCATGAGCCATGACCAAGGCAGTTCACACAACAACAGGGCAGAGCTTGCAACAGCTCAGCAACGCCTCTGCTGGCAGACTGTGACTAGACTACTCCATGCAGGACAGAGCACCTATTAAAAAAGGCAGCAGCACAACAAGGACTTATAAATAAAGCTGACCTTCCTAGGACACAGCACCTGGGAAAAGAGGCGGTTATGAGTTCAGCTGCAGCAGATTTAAAGATACCTGCCCGGTAGCTCTGCACAGAACAGTGGAGCTCCCAGCATAGCACTTGAGCTCCTATAAGGGACAGACTGTCTCCTTAAGCAGCTCCCTGACCCCCGTATACCCAAAGAGACATCTCATAAAAGGGAGCTCAGGCTGACATCAGGCAGGTACCATTCTGGGATGAGGATAGCAGAGGAAGAAACCTGCAGCAACCCTTGCTGTTCTGCAGCCCCCGCAGGCAATCCCCAGGCAACGGGGTCTGGAGTGGACCTCCAGCGGTCCTGCAGTAGAGAAGCCTGACTGTTAGAAGGAAAACTAAGAAGCAGAAAGAAATAGCTTCAACATCAACAAAAAGGACATCCACTCAGAGACCCCATCTGAAAGTCACCAACGACAAAGACCACAGGTAGATAAAACCACTAAGATGGGAAGAAAACAATGCAAAAAGAGGAAAACACCAAAAACCAGAAGTCCTCTCCTCCTCCAAGGGATCAAAACTCCTCACCACTTAGGGATCAAAGATGGATGGAGAATAAATTGGATGAATTGACAGAAACAGGTTTCAGAAGGTGGGTAATAACAAACTTCTCAGAGCTAAAAGAACATGTTCTAACTCAATGCAAAGAAACTAAGAACCTTGAAGAAAGGTTAGATGAGATGCTAACTAGGATAAACAGCTTAGAGAAGAATATAAATGACTTGATGGAGCTGAAAAACACAGCACAAGAACTTTGTGAAGCATACACAAGTTTCAATAGCTGAATTGACCAAGTAGAAGAAAGGATACGAGAGACTGAAGATCAACTCAATGAAATAAAACAAGAAGGCAAGAATAGAGAAAAAAGAGTGAAAGAAATGAACAAAGCCTCCAAGTAATATGGGATTATCTGAAAAGACCTAATCTATATTTGATAGGTGTACCCGAATGTGACGGAGAGAATGAATCCAAGCTGGAACACACTCTTCAGGATATATCCAGGAGAACTTCCCCAACCTAGCAAGCCAGGCCACCATTCAAGTACAGGAAATACAGAGAACACCACAAAGATATTCCTCAAGAAGAGCAATCCCAAGGCACATAATCGTCAGATTCACCAGGGTTGAAATGAAGGAAAAAATGCTAAGGGCAGCAAGAGAGAAAGGTCCAGTTACCCACAAAGGGAAGCCCATCAGACTCAGTAGATCTCTCAGCAGAAACCCTACAAGCCAGAAGAGAGTGAGGGCCAATATTCAACATTCTTAAAGAAAAGAACTTTCAACCTAGAATTTCATATCCAGCCAAACTAAGCTTCATAAGCGAAGGAGAAAGAAAATCCTTTATGGACAAGCAATTGCTGAGAGATTTCATCACCACCAGGCCTGCCTTATAAGAGCTCCTGAAAGAAGTACTAAACAAGAAAAGGAACAAACAGTACCATGCACTCCAAAAACATACCAAATGGTAAAGACCATTGACACAATGAAGATAATGTGTCAACTAACAGCAAAACAACCAGCTAGCATCAAAATGGCAAGATCAAATTCACACATAACAACATTAACATTAAATGTAAATGGGCTAAAGGCCCCAATCAAAAGACACAGACTGGCAAATTGGATAAAAAGTCAAAATCCATTGATATTCAGGAAACCCATCTCACGTGCAAGGACACACATAGGCCAAAAACAAAAGGATGGGGAAAGATTTATCAAGCAAATGGAGAGCAAAAAAAAAGCAGGAGTTGCAATCCTAGTCTTTGATAAAATGGACTTTAAACCAACAAAGATCAAAAGAGACAAAGAAGGGCATTACATAATGGTAAAAGGATCAATGCATCAAGAAGAGCTAACGATCCTAAATGTATATGCACCCAATACAGGAGCACCCAGATTCATAAAGCAAGTTCTTAACAACCTACAAAGAGACTTAGACTCCCACACAATAATAGTGGGAGACTTTAACACTCCACTGTCAATATTAGAAAGATCAACGAGACAGAAAATTAACAAGGATATCTAGGACTTGAACTCAGATCTGGACCAAGTGGACCTAATAGACATCTACAGAAATCTTCGCCCCCAAACCCACAGAACATACATTCTTCTCAGCACCATACGGCACCTACTCTAAAACTGACCACATAATTGGAAGTAAATCACTCCTCAGCAGATGCAAAAGAACAGAAATCATAACAGTCTCTCAGACCACAGTGCAATCAAATTAGAACTCAGAGTTAAGAAACTGGCTCAGAACCACACGACTTCATGGAAACTGAACAACTGGCTCCTGAATGTCAACTGGATAAACAATGAAATGAAGGCAGAAATAAAGTTGTTCTTTGAAACCAATGAGAATGAAGACACAACATACCAGAATCTGTGGGACACATTTAAAGCAGTGTCTAGAGGGAAATTTATAACAATAAACACCCACCAGAGAAGCGAGGAAAGATCAAAAATCGACACCCTATCATCAAAATTGAAAGAACTAGAGGAGCAAGATTTAAAAAAAACTCAAAAGCTAGCAGAAGACAAGAAATAACTAAGATCAGAGTGGAACTGAAGGAGATAGAGACACACAAAAAAATCCTTCAAAAAAATCAATAAATCCAGGAGCTGGTTTTTTGAAAAGATCAACAAAATAGACCACTAGCCAGAGTAATAAAAAAGAAAAGGGAGAAGAATCAGATAGATGCAATAAAAAAAAATGAAAAAGGGGGTATCACCACTGACTCTACAGAAATACAAATTAAAACCAGAGACTACTACAAACAACTCTATGCACATAAACCAGTAAACCTGGAAGAAATGGATAAATTCCTGGACACTTGCACCTGCCCAAGCCTAAACTAGGAAGAAGTTGAAACCTTGAACAGACCAACAACAAGGGCTGAAGTTGAAGCAGCAAGTAATAGCCTACCAACCAAAAAAAGTCCAGGTCCAGACAGATTCACAGTTGAATTCTACCAGATGTACAAAGAGGAGCTGGCACCATTCCTTCTGAAACTATTCCAAACAATACAAAAAGAGGGAATCCTTCCCAAATCATTTTATGAGACCAACATCATCCTGATACCAAAACTCGGAAGAGACTCAACAAAAAAAGAAAACTTCAGGCCAATATCCATGATGAACATTGATGCATAATGTTCATCAATAAAATAAAATACTGGCAAACCGATTGCAACAGCACATCAAAAAGCTTATCCAGCACGATCAAGTAGGCTTCATTCCGGGGATGCAAGGCTGGTTCAACATACGCAAGTCTATAAACATAATCACCCACAAAAACAGAACCAAAGACAAAAACCACATGATTATCTCAATAGATGCAGAGAAGGCCTTTGACAAAATTCAAGAGCATTTTAAGCTAAAAACTCTCAATAAACTAGGTATTGAAGGAACATATTTCAAAATAATAAAAGTTATTTATGACAGACCTACAGACAACATCATACTGAATGGGCAAAAACTGGAAGCATTCCCTTTGAAATCTGGCACTAGACAAGGATGCCCGCTCTCATCACTCCTATTCAATATAGTATTGGAAATTCTAGCCAGAGCAATCAGGCAAGAAAAAGAAATAAAGCATATTCAATTAGGAAAAGAAGAAATCAAATTGTCTCTACTTGCAGATGACATGATTGTATATTTAGAAAACCTAATCATCTCAGCCCAAAGTCTCTTTAAATTGTTAAGCAACTTCAACAAAGTCTCAGGATGCAAAATCAATGTGCAGAAATCACAAGCATTTCTATACACCAATAACAGACTAACAGAGAGCCAAATCATGAGTGAACTCCCATTCACAATTGCTACAAAGAGAATAAAATACCTAGGAATACAACTAACAAAGAATGTAAAGGACCTCTTCAAGAAGAACTACAAACCACTGTTCAAGGAAATAAGAGAGGACACAAACAGATGGAGAAACATTCCGTGCTCATGGTTAGGAAGAATCAATATCCTGAAAATGGCCATGCTGCCCAAAGTAATCTATAGATTCAATGCTATCCCCATCAAGCTACCAATGACCTTCTTCACAGAACTGGAAAAACCCACCTTAAACTTCATGTGGAACCAAAAGAGAGCCTGCATAGCCAAGTCAATTCTAAGCAAAAAGAACAAAGCTGGAGGCATCACACTACCAGACTTCCAAGTATACTACAAAACTACAGTAATCAAAACAGCATGGTACTGGTACCAAAACAGAGATATAGACCAAGGGAACAGAACAGTGGCCTTGGAGGCAACGCCACACGTCTACAGCCATCTGATCTTTGACGAACCTGACAAAAACAAGCAACTGGGGAAATGATTCCCTGTTTAATAAATGATGTTGGGAAAACGGCTAGCAGTGTGCAGAAAGCAGAAACTGGATCCCTTCTTGACACCTTACACTAAAATTAACTCCAGATGGATTAAAGACTTAAACATAAGACCTAACACCATAAAAACCCTAGAAGAAAACTTAGGCATAAAAACCCTAGAAGAAAACCTGAATGGTTATTCAGGACATAGGCACAGGCAAGGACTTCATGACTAAAACACCAAAATAGACAAATTGGACCTAATTATACTCCAGAGCTTCTGTACAGCAAAGGAAACAATCATTAGGGTGAACTGGCAACCAACAGAATGGGAAAAAATTTTTGCAATCTATCCATCTGACAAAGGGCTAAAACACCAAAATAGACAAATTGGACCTAATTATACTCCAGAGCTTCTGTACAGCAAAATAAACAATCATTAGGGTAGGGTGAACTGGCAACCAACAGAATGGGAAAAAAATTTTTGCAATCTACCCATTGACAAAGGGCTAATATCCAAAATCTACAAAGAACTAAAACAGGTTTACAAGAAAAAAACAAACAAATCCATCCAAAAGTGGGAGAAGGATATGAAAAGACACTTTTCAAAAGAAGACATATATAAGGCCAAGAAACATATGAAAAAGTGCTCATCATCACTGATTATTAGAGAAATGCAAATCAAAACCACACTGAGATACCACTTCATGCAAGTTAGAATGGCGATCATTAAAAAATCTGGAGACAACAGATGCTGGAGAGGATGTGGAGAAATGGGAACACTCTTACACTGTTGGTGGGAGTGTAAATTAGTTCAACCATTGTGGAAGACAGTGTGACGATTCATCAAGGACCTAGAAAAAGAAATTCATTTGACCCAGCAATCTCACTACTGGGTATATACCCAAAGGATTATAAATCATTCTATTATAAGAATACATGCACATGTATGTTCATAGCGGCACTGTTTACAATAGCAAAGACCTGGAACCAACCCAAATGCCCAACGACAATAGACTGGACAAGAAAAAATGTGGTACATATACACCATGGAATACTATGCAGCCATAAGAAACAATGAGTTCGTGTCCTTTGTAGGGACATGGATGAATCTGGAAACTGTTATTCTCAGCAAACTGACAGAAGAACAGAAAATCGGACACTGTGTGTTCTCACTCATAGGCGGGTGTTGAACAATGAGAACCCATGGACACAGGAAGGGGAGCATCACACACTGGGGTCTGTTGGGGGTGGGCAAGAGAGGGACAGCAGGGGTGGGTGGGGAGGTCGGGGAGAGATAACATGGGGAAAAATGCCAGATACAGGTGATCAGGGGATGGAGGCAGCAAACCACACTGTCATGTGTGTACCTATGCAACAATCCTGCATGATCTGCACGTGTACCGCAGAACATAAAGTATAATTAAAAAAAAAAAAGAGAATGTCAAATGTCTTGCTAGTTATTTTTTATATTGAATACTTGCGAAATAATATTTTAATGTGGTGAATTATATAAAATATATTATTAATTTCACCTCTTTTAGTCTTTTTAATGTGGTTACCAAATCTCTTCAAAATCTTTTAGGTTCCTAGTACATATCTAGGATTATTTTATTTTTCTTCTATTTATTTATTTAGAGACAGAGTTTTGCTCTTGTTGCCCAGGCCAGAGTGCAATGGCATGATCTCGACTCACTGCAACCTCTGTCTGCCTCCCAGTGTCAAGCGATTCTGCTGTCTCAGCCTCCTGTGTAGCTGGGATTACAGGCACCTACCACCACGCTGGCTAATTTTTGTATTTTTAGTAGAGACAGCGTTTCACCATGTTAGCCAGGCTGGTCTCAAACTCCTGACCTCAGGTGATCCACCTGCCTTGGCCTCCCAAAGTGTTGGTATTATAGGCGTGAGCTACCACACCCGGCCAGGATCATTTTACTCGTTTGAACAAAAATGCTCTCCCCTCCTTATACTCAAATGTAGTAAATGAATGACAAGTTATTTATATTTCCTAACCATGTGAGAATTTTTTTAGTTTTCATTTATTTTTCAGAAATAGGATTCAGGAAAAAACAAAACAAAACAAAAAACAAAAACAAAATAAAACCTTTGTCGCTATTTTCACTTGCTGATACCAGTAATTAAAGGAGGTTTCCCCAACTAACATATGCTCCACACTAGACTCTGAGCCACCTGCAGGGCCCTGGGGAGAATGCAAGCCCTTCCTTTCACCAGGGAGCAGCTCTACCTCATGTGACTTTCCCACCTGCCCTGTTAAAGGCAAGAACTACAAAAATAGGCCAGGCACGGTGGCTTATGCCTAAAATCCCAGCACTTTGGGAGGCCAAGGTTGGTGGATCACCAGAAGTGAGGAGTTCAAGACCAGCCTGGCCAACATGGTCAAACCCCATCTCTACCAAAAATACAGAATTAGTCGAGTATAATGGCACACACCTGTAATCCCAGCTACTTGGGAGGATGAGGCAGGAGAATCGCTTGAACCCAGGAGGAAGAAGTTGCAGTGAGGTGAGATCATGTCACTACACTCCTGCCTGGGTGACAGTGTGAGACTGTCTCAAAATAAAAATAAAATAGGCTAGCAGACTATAAGGTGGTCATGAATCCTCTGCCCAATAGAGATGCTCTATCTTACATAGTGAGGCAAAGATCTGATCAGATTTCCCGTCTTGGGGCAAGTATTCTCAGAGTGAGCCTCAGCCCTGACTATAAGCCATGAGCCTGGGAAAAGGCTGTAGGAAGACACATGTAGAAGCAAAGGCAGCAATAAAGAGAAGTGGGTAATAACAAGACAGTCTGACCACCACGACTGCTCTGGGAGTCCCCAGAAGCCACTGCTCCAGGTCTTTACAGGGCCTGGCTGTGCTGCTGTGTTTCCTCACCACCTCCAGTGTCTTTAAAATAAACCTCCATCCCCTTATGGTAACCCAAGGTTCTCTGTTCATCGCAACTTACATAAGAAGGCAGAATCATAGCAGGCCCATGTCTGCAGTCAGAGGAAGGCATAACAGGGGAATTGAGTGTGTGAGTGTGTGTGCATATGTGCATGCCCATGTGCATGCATGTGTGTATGTGTGTGCATGCCCACGTGCATGCGTGTGTGTGAGTGTGTGAGAGTGTGTGCATGTGTGTGTGTGCGTGTGCCCACAGGCATGCATATGTGTAGGGGGCGGGGGAATGTTTGTTTGAAAGGAATAAAAATATTACATCTTAAAGTTATCAGCACATATGGTTCTGAGCATACTATTCTCAGTTGCCAGTTGTGAATAAGGATTTAAATGTTTTAGAAATCTCAGGTGAAGGCAAACAGAGTATTACATCATGTCTTGGACACCTGGAGTCATGAAAAAATTGTAGGCTTTGGAAGCAGACTTACTTAGTTTTGAAACTTGGCTCCATCCTCTACTAGATGATGACCTTGGGCAAGTTTCTTGTTCTCTCTCAACCAGTTTTTTCAGTTGTCGAATGGGAATAAAGTATATGTTCTAAGTAGTTTGTGGTGATGATTAGCCAATATCTTGTGTGCAATACCTTCTGCACTTAGGAAGTAAATGCAAACTTAATGATAATGATTAGGTGACACAGACAACAGCTCCTTACTTGGCTCAACTTGTTTTTCATAAACAAATGTAAAAACATGTAAAGAAAACTTCTCCATTTACTGACAATAAAGTATTTAAACATGCTGGTCTCTGGGAAAAGGAAGAATATGTCTTTGGACAACAAAAATCCCAAGTGATTATTTTTCCTTGAGAGGCAATACACAGTGTGAGTGTACTGATCATAGTGGTTTGAGAATTTCTGAACTGAAAAAGATTTTAGAGCTCAGTTCATCTAACAAGCTAGGAATACCCTCTCCAACATTCCTGAGGGGTGTGCAGCCAGCACCTGTCTTCCCCTGTCTGTGTAATGTGCATGTTTGTATATGTTTAGGTGAGCAGCAGAGCTGGTTTTGTTTTGCTGTTGTTTTTCTTTAAACAGTTATTTATTCTGTAATTTTCCCCTAAAATGTATGTGGAAATATATACACTACATTTTAATTTAAAAACCCCAATGTGACAGTTAAAAAAATGTATTTTAAGAACCCACCCACTCCCCCATTTTGCATGACAGAAATCTATTATAATCATTCATGTTTAAATTGATCGTTCCTCCTGTGGACAAATCTATTTGGAAATTTTCTTCTTTACTTGTGATCTCCAGCAGTCACCTAAATCTTAAGTCGAGTATGAAAAAAACCTCAAAATGTTGCTTTAAAAATTGATCTGTACTTTGCAATCTACATTTTAAAAAAATATGTCTGTTTCACCACTTCACTTCAAGACAAGGCCTCTAGCTCATTGGTCTCCAATCTTTTTGGCACCAAGGACCAGTTTCATGGAAGACAGTTTCTCCAGGTTTGGAGATGGAGGTGAGATGGTTTCAGGATGATTCAAGCGTATCACATTTACTTTATTTCTATTATTATTACATTGTAATATAATATACAATAAAATAATTCTACAACTCACCGTAATGTAGAATCAGTGGAAGCCCTGAGCCTGTTTTCCTGCAACTAGATGGTCCCATCTGGGGTGATGGGAGATGGTTAGAAATCACCAGACATTAGATTCTCATAAGGAGCATGCAACCTAGATCCCTCACACATGCATCTCGCAGTAGGGTTTGCGCTCCTATGAGAATCTAATGCTGCTGTTGATTTGACAGGAGGTGGAGCTCAGAGCTCAGGTGGTAATGCGAGCGATGGGGAGTGACTGTAAATACAGATGAAGCTTCACTTGCTTACCCACCACTCACCTCTTGCTGTGCAGCTCAGTTCCTAACAGGCCATGAACTAGTTCCTGTCTGTGGCCCAGGGGTTGGGGACCCCTGCTCTAGATAACTCCTTCCCACTCTCTTCCTGCTAGATTGCGGAAATTATGGAGCCACCATTCCTATTCCTGCTAATCATCACATGACTGCCCTTCCAGCTGATGAAAGGGATAACTGGCCCTCACTCGCCGTAGACGACCTGCTTTTCCGCGCGCACGCCCTGCCGCCGCCCCGCAGAAATGTTTCGGTTACCCACCGTCTTTCGCCAGATGAGACCGGTTTCCAGGGTCCTGGCTCCTCATCTCACTCGGGCTTACGCCAAAGATGTAAAATCTGGTGCAGATGCCCGAGCCTTAATGCTTCAAGGTGTAGACCTTTTAGCCGATGCCGTAGCTGTTACAATTGGGCCAAAGGGAAGAACAGTGATTATTGAGCAAAGCTGGGGAAGTCCCAAAGTAACAAAAGGCGGTGTGACTGTTGCAAAGTCAATTGACTTAAAGGATAAATATAAAAATATTGGAGCTAAACTTGTTCAAGACGTTGCCGATAACACAAATGAAGAGGCTGGGGATGGCACTACCACGGCTACTGTACTGGCACGCTCTATTGCCAAGGAAGGCTTCGAGAAGATTAGCAAAGGTGCTAACCCAGTGGAAATCAGGAGAGGTGTGATGTTAGCTGTTGATGCTGTAATTGCCGAACTTAAAAAGCAGTCTAAACCTGTGACCACCCCTGAAGAAATTGCACAGGTTGCTACAATTTCTGCAAATGGAGACAAAGAAATTGGGAATATCATCTCTGATGCAATGAAAAAGGTTGGAAGAAAGGGTGTCATCACAGTAAAGGATGGAAAAACACTGATGAATTAGAAATTATTGAAGGCATGAAGTTTGATCGAGGCTCTATGTCTCCATACTTTATTAATACATCAAAAGGTCAGAAATGTGAATTCCAGGATGCCTATGTTCTGTTGAGTGAAAAGAAAATTTCTAGTGTCCAGTCCATTGTACCTGCTCTTGAAATTGCCAATGCTCACCGTAAGCCTTTGGTCATAATCGCTGAAGACGTTGATGGAGAAGCTCTAAGTATTCACTTGTCTTGAATAGGCTAAAGGTTGGTCTTCAGGTTGTGGCGGTCAAGGCTCCAGGGTTTGGTGACAATAGAAAGAACCAACTTAAAGATATGGCTATTGCTACTGGTGGTGCAGTGTTTGGAGAAGAGGGATTGACCCTAAATCTTGAAGACGTTCAGCCTCATGACTTAGGAAAAGTTGGAGAGGTCATTGTGACCAAAGATGATGCCATGCTCTTAAAAGGAAAAGGTGATAAGGCTCAGATTGAAAAACGTATTCAAGATATCATTGAGCAGCTAGATGTCACAACTAGTGAATATGAAAAGGAAAAACTGAATGAACGGCTGGCAAAACTTTCAGATGGAGTAGCTGTGCTGAAGGTTGGTGGGACAAGTGATGTTGAAGTGAATGAAAAGAAAGACAGAGTTACAGATGCCCTTAATGCTACAAGAGCTGCTGTTGAAGAAGGCATTGTTTTGGAGGGGGTTGTGCCCTGCTTCGGTGCATTCCAGCCTTAGACTCATTGACTCCAGCTAATGAAGATCAAAAAATTGGTATAGAAATTATTAAAAGAACACTCAAAATTCCAGCAATGACCATTGCTAAGAATGCAGGTGTTGAAGGATCTTTGATAGTTGAGAAAATTATGCAAAGTTCCCCAGAAGCTGATTATGATGCTATGGCTGGAGATTTTGTGAATATGGTGGAAAAAGGAATTATTGACCCAACAAAGGTTGTGAGAACTGTTTTATTGGATGCTGCTGGTGTGGCCTCTCTGTTAACTACAGCAGAAGTTGTTGTCACAGAAACTCCTAAAGAAGAGAAGGACCCTGGAATGGGTGCAATGGGTGGTATGGGAGGTGGCATGTTCTAACTCCTAGAATAGTGCTTTACCTTTATTATTGAACTGTGACAGGAAGCCCAAGGCAGTGTTCCTCACCAATAACTTCAGAGAAGTCAGTTGGAGAAAATGAAGAAAAGCCTGGCTGATGTTTAAGACATCACTATAACCATCAGTTACTGGTTTCAGTTGACAAAATACATAATGGTTTATTGCTGTCATTGTCCATGCCTACAGATAATTTATTTTGTATTTTTGAATAAAAAGACATTTGTACATTCCTGATACTGGGTACAAGAGCCATGTACCAATGTACTGCTTTCAACTTAAATCACTGAGGCATTTTTACTACTATTCTGTTAAAATCAGGATTTTAGTGCTTGCCACCGCCAGATGAGAAGTTAGGCAGCCTTTCTGTGGAGAGTGAGAATAATTGTGTACAAAGTAGAGAAATATCCAATTATGTGACAACCTTTGTGTAATAAAAATTTGTTTAAAGTTAAAAAAAAAAAGAAAGGGATAACTTACCTACACCTTGAAGAAAGGCATCATCAAAGTGCTCTAGGATGCTGTGGAAAACCAGTATGGTGGTTCTGCAAGAAATTAAACAGAATGGTCATATGGTCCACAAATTCCACTTCTAGGTATAGACTCAAAAGAATGTTAAGCACCAACTTACACAGATGTTTGTACACCATGTTCATAGCAGCATTATTCACAAGAGCCAAAAAGTGAAAACAACCCCAATGTCCATTGATGGATGAATGAATGAACACAATGTGGGATGTACATACAACAGAATAGTGTTCAGCCTTAAAAAGGAAGGATTCTGATTCTCTGTAATAATAATAGAATGATATGGATAAAACTTGAAGACATTATGCTCAATGAAATAAGCCAGTCACAAAAAAACAAATATGGTATAATTCCACAGACATGAGGTACCTAGAGTAGTCAAATTGATAGAGACAGAAAGTAGAATTGTAGTTTCCAGGGTGTGAGGGGAGGAGAAAATGTGAAATTACTGTTTAATGGGCATAGAATTTCAGTTTGGGGTGATGAAAAAGCTCTGGAGATCGGCAGTGATGGTAGCTGCATAATGGTGTGAATGTACTTAATGCCACTAAATTGTACATTTAAAAATGGTTAACATTGGGTGCAGTGGCTCACACTGTAATCCTAGCACTTTGGGAGGCCGAAGCAGGCAGATCACGTGAGCTCAGGAGTTCAAGACCAGCCTGGGCAACATGGAGAAACCCTGTCTCTACAAAAAATACAAAAAAAATTAGCCAGGCCAGTTGGCATGCACCTGTAGTCCCAGCTATTTGCGGGACTGAGGGAGGAGGATGGCTTGAGCGCAGGATGTCGGGGCTGCAGTGAGCTGTGATCACACCACTGCACTCCAGCCTGGGTGACAAAGTGAGAACCTGCCTGAAAAAAATAAAAAATAAAAAGATGGTTAAAATGGTAAGTTTTATGTTATGTGTATTTTACTGCAATTTTAAAAAGTGTTACGATTATAATGAATATACATAACATGCAATACCACTAGCATGCAGTAGAGGGCGGATGGGATTTAAGCGTCACAGAAAAAGTTGATTCATTCAGCTCCTGCAGCCAATTCTGACCCTGTCAACGAATCATTCACACACCTGCAGCTCTGCTGCGACAGTGCAAGCCCGGGGTAAGAACCTCAGCTTTGTTTCTTGTAATTCTCATGAAAAAGTTATAAGGGCTGTATGGGTCTTTTCTAAAGAGAGATAATTTGAGCTAATATAGAGGGGAGGAAAGTAGAGTTATTTGGATTTTTGGTGTTTATTATTTTATCTAAATTAATGATTGGTGGATCTGAGGAATCTCTTGTAGCTGCTTGCGGGTGTGGGTTTCTTTTCACTGATTGTGGATCAAACCTGGTCAGCCCTTCTATCCAGATTGAACGGTCCCAGGCATTGTGGCAAGTTTTCTCTATCTCTTACTTCTCCATGGTGTATGTTTGCCTCTGCTGGATAAAACCTTGGGCTAGTTAAGGCGTATTTCTTGCTCCTTTATCCCGTTGAAAAGTTCTGTGTTTGTGTTGCCTGTCTAAAAGTAGGGGCAGATCTGAGGGATCTTGCAGAACACAGTTCTTGTTCAGTTTCCTTCAGAAGTGGACAAAGAGGGCCATGGGTTGCTGTAAAGAAGAGGACGGTTAACCACCTGTGGGCATTTGATTTCTTAAAGATCTTTCTCCCAGACCACCTACATTGAGCTATTAATTAGGAATGCAAGCACTTTGAGTTTTACTTCAATTCTTGTGAACTTACAAATTTCCTAAGAATGTATACACATGTAGGCAAAGTCTCTTGAACTTCGTGGCACCTAGCAGAGTGTCCCGTAGCGTGAAGCTTCCGAGAGAGGTGCATGGGATGGGAAGGGAGGAAGTGGCCGCCACAGCAGGTGATCAGGTCAATGGATTCAACCTCGGTGATTCCGTCCTTAGGATGTGATTACATCCTAAGCTACCTCATTTCAAGGTTTCAGGTGCCTTCCATTTGGGTTTAGCTACCATCCAGAAGGTACCAAACAGGTCTGGGTTCAAATCTCTGCTTATTCACTGGGTCATCTTGGGCAAGTTATTTTACCTCTGGGCTTTAACTCCTCCATCTGTAAAACAGGAATAATAAGGGTCACCATTTTGTTGAGTTGAAAATGGGATGAAACAAGGTAATGTGCAGAAAACCCTTAGCTCCATGTCAGACACATAGGAAATACTAAAAAGAAGTCATTCTTACTCTTAGGTTCCAAAGATCATTCAACACTCAATAGGTCCTTAATCTCTTTTCTATTTCTTTATATCACTGGGAAAAGAGAAATTAGATGATAAAATATTCTTTGGCAAAACACTAGTTGTCATTTGATGATGTCTTTTGATTTGACTTTTAAATTATAAGCTATTAAAGGTTTATTAAGGAATGCCATTCTCTGTTTTTTACCTACTTTTAGCATAGTAGTAGGAATATGATATTAATATATATACATAGTATTTATAGGAGACATCTTTCATCAAAAGTTTATGTCCTACTTTTAGGTTGGGCACAGTGGCTCATGTCTGTAATCCCAGCACTTTGGGAGGCTGAGGCGGGTGGATCACTTGAAGTCAGGAGTTCAAGACCAGCCTGGCCAAGATGGTGAAACCCCATCTCTACTAAAAATACAGAAATTAGCTGGGCATGATCGGAGGTGCCTGTAATCCCAGCTATTCGGGAGACTGGGGCAGGAGAGTCGCTTAAACCTGGGAGTTGGAGCTTCCAGTAAGCCAAGATCATGCCACTTTACTCCTGCCTGGGCAACAAAGTGGGACTCAATCTCAAAAAAAAAAAAAAAAAAAGGTTTATGTCCTACTTTTAAAATTGCTTTAATGAGGCCAGGCACAGCGGCTCACACCTCTAATCCCACCTCTTTGAGAGACTGAGGTGGGAGGACTGCTTGAGGCCAGGAGTTTAAGACCAGCCTTGGCAACATAGTGAGGCCATGTCTCTATATAAAAGTTATTTTAATAAAATGTCATAATGCATTAAGTATTGCCTGAGAGATAGGACCTTTATTATTATCATATTAAGAGAAGTTCAAAAAGAGTTAGTTCCTCTTCCATTACAGTCCCAGATAAGACTGTGGTATTGGGCTGGGGGAAGAGGTGGATAACAGGTAGAAACTCTGACATCTCAGCCCAGGGAATTCCAGATAAAGCAACCGGGTTAGATTCTGCTACATTCTTAAGGGGCCATGGCTCTAAGACCTAAAAGCTTAAAGTCAATTGCTACAAATTAAGCACTCTGTGAGATGATAACATTAAAAGCACCTTTGTCAACCTAATGATTATAACCGCTGGGGTCCTGCCAAGCCATAATGGAGCCAGAGGCAAAAGAAAGAATCAGTAATACTGATCCTGTCTTTATGAAAAATTTCGATATTTTGTTCAACATAGATTTTTGCGTTAATTTCTTTTTTTTTTTTTTGAGATGGAGTCTTGCTCTGTTGCCCAGACTGGAGTGTAGTGGCGTGATCTAGGCTCACCACAACATCCACCTCCTGGGTTCAAGCAATTCTCCTGACTCAGCCTCCTGAGTAGCTGGCATTACGGGTGCACACCACCATGCCTGGCTAATTTTTGTATTTTTAGTAGGGACAGGGTTTCACTGGGTTGGTCAGGCTGGTCTTGAAATCCTGACCTCGTGATCTGCCCGCCTCAGCCTCCCAAAGTGCTGAGATTACAAGGAGCCACCGCACCCAGCCTAATTTTCATTTTTAAAAGTATTTCATTTAAGCATTTTCTTGCTTACTGAGCTCCGTGGCATCCTCTTAACATTTATACCTTCCTTGACTCACCTGAGTCTTGACCTGATAACTGCCACCGTTTATTAAGCCTGATGTTCTAGGCATGGCACTAAGTGATTTATATACATCATCTTATGCCTATTCACAAGCTTCATTTTACAGGTGACAAAACCAAACCTTCCAGAAGTTAAATAAATGGTCCAAGTTACATAGCTAATGAATGGTTAACATTGGACTTGAATGCAGACCCATCAAACCCTAAAACCAGACTCGTTCTTTAACTATCATGTATCAGGAATTCACAACATAAATGCATTCATTCGACACACACTTATGAGAGCATATTATGCATCATGTTGTGCTAATGATTAAAATGTTGAAATTCATACCTATCTGCATTCATTCATTCATATGTGCATTCAATAAGTAGTTAATGAGCATGCACCATGTGTCAAGCACTATTCTATGTTCTGAGGATACTGAAGTGAACAAGACAGACAGCAATCCTGGGAATAAGTGGAGAGGGGACAGTTGATAAACAAATGAATGGAAGTTTATCATTCATTCAGAATGATATGATAGAGATCAGAATGATATGATAGAGTCATTCAGAAGAGATCATGAATGCATGGAAAATTATTTTCTGCATCTAGTGGCTTGGAAATTGTGATATTCTAAAATTTAACATATAGTTTTAAGAAAACAGAAAGAAAATATAAGGTTTATCATTATACGTTAGATACTTTGAACACAATAATTTGAGTAGTAATTACACTTCCATGCCACAGTTGTAACCTGATTTTCTATTAGAAATATTTAAAAGTAGGTGTAGAAAACTTACTCTTAAATATACAACAGTTCAAAAATCTAGCAGAAATTAAGTTAATTAGATGGAACATTCACCTGTTTTTTCTGATAATTACACTGTGTTATATTTACATATTAATGCAGTATAATATTTTAGTATATATTACACTCTGGGAGTCACTAAAATGTGAGCAAAGAAAAATATGGCCAGAGGCATCTTAAGTCATTTGACCATGTTTTTAAAAGTTGGTGTTTTGAGAAGTCATCTAACTGTGGTGACCTTACCAAAATTATTGCTTTTTTCCAAGATGTTTGCAAGTACTTACCAGAAACAATAGTTTACAAAATATAAAAATTATATAATCAATGTGGGTAATTAATATTTTCACAAAAGAATTCTCCAAGTGTGTACAGTTAAGGGAGTTCCCACAAAGAATCTATGCTCATATGTGTTCTCCAGATCAGATATAAGATGCTCTGTCTCCTTTACTGGTATCAGTGGCTAATGGAAAACTCAGACGTGGTCCTCTCACTCCCTACTCTCCATAGGTTTTCTGCAATTTCTTCCCTTCAAGAAAAAAACAGACTTAGGAAGTTTCTAGAGAAAAAGAAATCCAGATGAGAGAGAGGTAACATTCTAAGTGGCCTTATGTTTTGATTCTGCCCCAACTTTGTTACCCACCATGTTTGCGTGCATGCCTGCGGGTAGGCGTGCCCATCGCCTCCCCTGGTTCCTGACCAGCCTCTGAGAATGATGGGAGCATGGCAAGCACAGAGACATCAGACGTCTCTCCAGCCCATCCTCTTTCTGCTGAGCATGTCTTTTGCTCCCTCTGTCTGTCTATGGGAGTGGAGGTGGAGGGTCAACGTGTAACAGACACATACAAATGGAAGCAGAAAAACTCCCACACTAACTTATCACCTGCCCTCAGTGCCTTCAGAGTGCCCAGTGTGGGGAGATGTAGAGTTCAATTATTCACTAATTTGAAGTTAGAATCTAACCACTTCTCTCCACTTCCACTGAAACGTTCTGGCACAAGTTACTCTGCAGTGTCCCAAGGAGTCTTCCCTGCCAGCCTCCTGGGTCCCAGTCCTTCCCACCCAGCACACTTTAAAATGGGTGTCAGAACTTGCCCTTCGTGGACTCTAAATCCGCTGCTTTCTTATTTCAGTCAGAGGAAAATTGCCAAGTGCTTTTATTTATGTTGTGGGAGAATCAAAACATAAGGCCACTTAGAATGTTACCTCTCTCTCATCTGGATTTCTCTTTTATTTCTGTTTTGATTATGTTGTGGGAGGGACTTGGTGGGAAGTAATTGAATCATAGAGATGGGTCTTTCCCGTGCTGTTCTCATGATAGCAAATAAGTCTCACAAGATCTGGTGGTTTTATAACGGGGGGTTTCCCTGCACATGCTCTCTTGCCTGCTGCCCCATAAGACATGACTCTGCTTCTCATTCGCCTTCTGCCATGATTGTGAGGCCTCCCCAGGTGTGTGGAACTGTGAGTCATAACATATAAATGTATTATTTTGTTTCCAGTCTCTCTTTTTTTACCCT
Organism: Cebus imitator; assembly: GCF_001604975.1. Classification (NCBI taxonomy): domain Eukaryota; kingdom Metazoa; phylum Chordata; class Mammalia; order Primates; family Cebidae; genus Cebus; species Cebus imitator. Next base: position 1,067,766 of record NW_016107362.1, read on the forward strand.
CTCTAGAATGTAAGTTGTGTAGAACAGAAATCTGTTCCCCAGTACCTAGAAAAGTTTCTGGCAGAGTAGGTACTTAATAAATATCTTGAATAATGAATATTGTAAAAATCTTAGTTCTCCAGCTACCTCTGTGTTATGTCTAATCAAATCAGGTGAAGCCTGACCTGTTTCCCTATGTCCTCAGAATTCTATATCCATGGTTTCCTCATCTATCAAATGGGAGTAATAGTATTTCCCTCACAGAGTATAGTGATAAATAAATGAGATAATATACATGAAGCAATTAGTGTACATCTTGGCACACTGAAATCTAACCTGAAAGTTTTGATTCTATGCCATAACAGAATTCAACAGCTGAATATCAAGAGCTTTGAATTCAACAAGGAGTTAAGATATTTATAGTTGTCTAATAACAGACTGAAGGTTGTAGCTTGATATTCACTGGCAGATCTCAGACTTTTAGATCTTTATCTTTATTTTTTCTTTCTTTCTTTTTTTTTGAGACAGAGTTTCACTCTTTTTGCCCAGGCTGGAGTGCACAATGGTGCGATCTCCACTCCCCAAAACTTCTGCCTCCTGGATCCAAGCGATTCTCCTGCCTCAGCCTCCTGAGTAGCTGGGATAACAAGCATTCACCACCACGCCCAGCTAATTTTGTATTTTTTAGTAGAGATGGGGTTTCTCCGTGTTGGGTAGGCTGGTCTTAAATGCCCCACCTCAGGTGATCTGCCTGCCTTGGCCTCCCAAAATGCTGGGATTACAGATGTGAGCCACCACGCCCAGCCTAGATCTTTCTTTTAGTGACTTTGAAACTGTCTGGTAGAGGACTTTTGGCCCCGTTCCCCAGCCATGTGGAAAGGGCCTAATTCCCGAAAAGGAAGGCCCTTCCTCCCCCACAGGGAGGGTCCCTTATCTCACTCTATCCTGGCCGGACCTAAGACCAGCAACCTTCCCGCCCAGCGGCCCACTGAACCAATCACCATCCGCCCCACCAGCTCTCCCGTAACCTCCCGTCCCACAAGCTCCCGCCTGGCAGGCTTCCTGCCCAGCAATCAACCTAGCCAATTACTACCTGCCAGGTCAGCTCTCCTACCGCCCCAGGCCCTCTGTCCCTATAAAGTCAACCGAACAAAGAAAGCGCGCGCGATTCTTCCCTTCCCGCTTGAGTCGCCCGGAGATCCCAATAAAGTCGGTACCGGTCACCATGCGTCCTGCCTCGAGTCTACTGAGCGCCTGCCTCCGTGGGTCGGGGTCCCACAGCCGGGGTCGCACAGAAACCATGCCTATCTGTGAGGAAACTGGAAACATGTCCCATCTGGAAATTGTTTTTTGACATTATTACTATTATTTGGCAGTGATCCAGATTGCTTTTGCCACCAACCTGAAGACATATAGAGGTAGAAGGACAGGAATCATTCTGTTTGTTTCATGTTTTGGAACTTCCATTTATATAGGTAAGTGTGTTGAAAGTCAGATATTAGCTCCAGGGACTTTCTATATCCACAAATACAAAAATTGAGGGATAGCTCCATGATATCAGTTCAAAGGCTCACAACGTCTGGTATAATAAAACAAATTACTTTCAGTTGTTTTGAAATCTTCAGGTTATCAACGATGTGAGGGAGGGTGTTGCATCTGACCTGAAAATGTAGTTCTTAAACAGATGTAATGTAAGCTTCATTGAGAAAAGAGACTATTAGTGAAAAGAGACTATTCATTTGATGGCCTTATGAGAGCTAAATATTGCATTTAATTTTCTATTGCATTTAATTAGGCTTCTTCTCACTGAGAATCCTGGCTTGCCTCAACATTGGAGACATGGCACAGTAACCAGCTTGGAGACACATCAGCCAATGCTCTAAGATCAAGTTGAAGACCCAACATACAGGTCAGGACACTATTCCAACCTCCTGGTGAATATAGTCAGATGTTGGCATTTTTTTTTTTTCACAAATAAAAATCCTACAGGATTTAACAAACCAAATAAAAACCTAACATTATATACTGTCCTTTTAGGGTTTTGAGTTCATCTTCATCATCCATAGGAGGAAATCAGTGGTAAAATCCTTGGAAATACAATGAGACTCATCGGAAACATTTACATATTTTGTAGTATTGTTATGACAGTAGAGGGCGAGGTTCCAGAGCTGCCAGGAGAAAGGGAGCTGATGACCAACTGCTCCAACATGTCTCTAAGAAATGTTCCTGCAGACTTGACCCCAGCCACAACCACGCTGGATTTATCCTATAACCTCCTTTTTCAACTCCAGAGTTCAGATTTTCATTCTGTCTCCAAACTGAAAGTTTTGATTCTATGCCATAACAGAATCCAGCAGCTGAATCTCAAAATCTTTGAATTCAACAAGGAGTTAAGATATTTAGATTTGTCTAATAACAGACTGAAGAGTGTAAGTTGGTATTCACTGGCAGGTCTCAGGTATTTAGATCTTTCTTTTAATGACTTTGACACCATGCCTATCTGTGAGGAAGCTGGCAACATGTCACACCTGGAAATCCTAGGTTTGAGTGGGGCAAAAATACAAAAATCAGATTTCCAGAAAATTGCTCATCTGCATCTAAATACTGTCTTCTTAGGATTCAGAACTCTTTCTCATTATGAAGAAGGTAGCCTGCCCATCTTAAACATAACAAAGCTGCACATTGTTTTACCAATGAATACAAATTTCTGGATTCTCTTGCGTGATGGAATGAAGGCTTCAAAAATATTAGAAATGACAAATATAGATGGCAAAAGCCAATTTGTAAGTTATGAAATGCAACAAAATCTGAGTTTAGAAAATGCTAAGACATCAGTTCTATTACTTAATAAAGTTGATTTATTCTGGGACGACCTTTTCTCTATCTTCCAGTTTGTTTGGCATACATCAGTGGAATACTTTCAGATCCAAAATGTGACTTTTGGTGGTAAGGTTTATCTTGACCACAATTCATTTGACTACTCAAATACTGTAATGAGAACTATAAAATTGGAGCATGTACATTACAGAATGCCTTACATTCAGCAGGATAAAATCTATTTGCTTTTGACCAAAATGGACATAGAAAACCTGACAATATCAAATGCACAAATTCCACACATGCTATTCCCTAATTATCCTACAAAATTCCAATATTTAAATTTTGCCAATAATATCTTAACAGACGAGTTGTTTAAAAGAACTATCCAACTGCCTCGCTTGAAAACTCTCATTTTGAAGGGCAATAAGCTGGAGACACTTTCTTTAGTGAGTTGCTTTGCTAACAACACACCTTTGGAACACATGGATCTGAGTCAAAATCTATTACAACATAAAAATGATGAAAATTGCTCATGGCCAGAAACTGTGGTCACCATGAACCTGTCATACAATAAATTGTCTGATTCTGTTTTCAGGTGCTTACCCAAAAGTATTCAAATACTTGACCTAAATAATAACCAAATCCAAACTGTACCTAAAGAGACTATTTATCTAATGGCCTTACAAGAGCTAAATATTGCATTTAATTTTCTAACTGATCTCCCTGGGTGTAGTCATTTCAGTAGACTCTCAATTCTGAACATTGAAATGAACTTAATTCTCAGCCCATCTCTGGATTTTTTTCAGAGCTGTCAGAAAGTTAAGACTCTAAATGCAGGAAGAAATCCATTCTGGTGTACCTGTGAATTAAAACATTTCATTCAGCTTGAAACATATTCAGAGGGCATGATGGTTGGATGGTCAGATTCATACATCTGTGAATACCCTTTAAACCTAAGGGGGACTCGGCTAAAAGATGTTCATCTTCCTGAATTATCTTGCAACACAGCTCTGTTGATTGTCACCATTGTGCTTATCATGCTAGTTCTGGGGTTGGTTGTGACCTTCTGTTGTCTCCACTTTGATCTGCCCTGGTATCTCAGGATGCTAGGTCAATGCACACAAATATGGCACAGGGTTAGGAAGACAGCCCAAGAACAACTCAAGAGAAATGTCCAATTCCACACATTTATTGCATATGGTGAACATGATTCTCTGTGGGTGAAGAATGAATTGATCCCCAATCTAGAGAAAGAAGACGGTTCTATCTTGATTTGCCTTTATGAAAGAAACTTTGACCCTGGAAAGAGTGTTAGTGAAAATATTGTGAGCTTCATGGAGAAGAGCTACAAGAGTATCTTTGTTCTGTCCCCCAACTTTGTCCAGAGTGAGTGGTGCCATTATGAACTCTACTTTGCCCACCACAATCTCTTCCATGAAAATACTGATCATATAATTCTTATCTTACTGGAACCCATTCCATTCTACTGCATTCCCACCAGGTGTCATAAACTGAAAGCTCTCCTGGAAAAAAAAGCATATTTGGAATGGCCCAAGGATAGGCGTAAATGTGGGCTTTTCTGGGCAAACCTTCGAGCTGCCCTTAACATTCAAGTATCAGCCACCAGAGAAATGTGTGAACTACAGACATTCACAGAGTTCAGTGAAGAGCCTCGAGGTTCTACAGTCTCTCTGATAAGAACAGACTGCCTATAAAATCCCACGGCCCTGGGGAAGTTGGGGACCACATACGTTGTTAGGATATAAATTGATACAACCTTTACGGTGGGAATTTGGTAATATTTGTTAAAATAGAAAATGGTTATAACCTTTATATCAGTTTCTGGAAGAATTTCTAAGAATGTATCCTATAGAAACATCTTCACAAGTTTATAAGGGCTTATGTAAAAAGGTGTTCATCCCAGGATTGTGTATATTCGTGAAAAATGGAAAACATCCTCATGTCCACAAAATAAGGTCTAATTAAATAAATTATAGTATGTTAATGTAATACAATATTACATACCACTAAAAAGAATGAGGTAGCTCTATATTTACTGGTATGGAAAAATTATATTAATGTGTTATAAACTATTAGGTTGGTGCAAAAATAATTGTGTTTTTTGTCATTGAAATGGCATTGAAATAAAAGTATAAAGAAATCTATACCAGCCGGGTGCAGTGGTTCACGCCTGTAATCCCAGCACTTTGGGAGGCTGAGGTGGGTGGATCACAAGGTCAAGAGATCGAGACCATCCTGGCCAACATGGCCCCATCCCTACTGAAACTACAAAAATTAGCCGGGCGTGGTGGCACACACCTGTAGTCCCAGCTACTCGGGAGGCTGAGGCAGGAGAATCACTTGAAGCCGGGAGGCAGAGGTTGCAGTGAGCCAAGATTGTACCACTGTGCTCTAGCCTGGCAACAGAG
>NW_016107362.1:1073151-1100354 GCF_001604975.1 Cebus imitator
TATACCAGATTTAGTAATAGTGGTTTGGGTCTGAAAGGTTGGATTACAGGGAGCATTTGATGTCTATGTTGTATATCTTCAAAATGTTTGAATTGCTTAGAATGAATCTGTATATCTTTTATAAGTAGAAAAAAACAATAAAGATAATTTTTAAAGCCTACATATCCTACTCATTTGGCTTGATTCTTCTTTCTGGTCTCACAGGTCACAGTAAGAAAACAAGCACTCCTGAATATAATTTTTACAAAATTATATTTCAGAAACAAACACTGTGTCACTTTGCTGGTTAGAAAAATAATGTATGGCTTAAACACATGGTTCAGGAGGAGAATGTCATGCGCCTTTAAGATCTGACACCAATCTCCTTTTATCTCCTTGTATCTTCTTTATTTTTTATTTCTAGAGACTAGCTCTTGCTCTGTCACCCAGGCTGGAATGCCGTGGTGCCATCATAGCTCACTGCAGCATTGAGCCCCTGGCCTCAAACCATCCTCCTGTCTTAGACTCCCAAAGTGCTGGGATTACAGGTGTGAGCCACCATATCCAGCCCCTCCTTGCATCCTATCATTGGGCACTATAGAGCTACTGGTCCTTCTCCAGAACTTTCAGGGTTCTTCAATGGTTCCAGGGCCTAGATTTTGCATTGTGCCTAATGTGATGCCTTCCCCACTTGGGTTTGTTCAGGAAATCTTATAGTTCCCTCAGGACGCAATCCACATGTCGACTCTTCTTTGAAATCTTCCTCAGTCCTTCCCCTAAGCATGATGCTCCTTGATTCTCTTCCACACTTTGAACATATTTCTATCATCAACCTAATTATGTACATTTTTAAAGTTTCTGTTTCTCACTAGACTATGAACTCCTCAAAGGTTAAGACAGACTTACACCTGCCCTTGTGTCCGCAGCAGTCCCTGGTTCAGAACAGGTGCTCAATGAACATTTATGGAATGGACATTGGGTTGGCTAGAGGAGCTTAGTGGGAACTCAACTGGCTTAAGGATAGGTAGTGGAATTTAAAGGAATACTCTGAGAAGCTGGGCAGGAAGAGCAGGAATAGGCTAAACTCATATAAAAAGAGAGTCCAGAATTGAAGGATTCCTAAGTAGAGCTCAAGTCATGTGAAATTGCCAAAATTTGGTTGCTCTTGACCTAGAAAAATATCTACTTTTAAAAATTTCATTCCATCTGTATTATTCAGGGTTCTCTAGTGAGACAGGACTAATAGGAGATATATATATATATATACACACACACACACACACACACACAAATATGTATATATATATACACACACACCTCTTATATAAACTCCCCTTTATATCTAAACTCCCCTTTATATAAATATATATTTACTCCTCTTTATATATTTTTTTATTTTTATTTTATGTTTATTAAGGAGTATTGGCTCACGCAATTACAAGGTCCCACAATAGGCCATCTGCAAGCTGAGGAGCAAGGAAGCCAGTCTGAGTCCCAAAGCGGAAGAACTTGGAGTCCGATGTTGAGGGCAGGGAGCATGCAGCACGGGAGAAAGGTGTAGGCTGGGAGGCCAAGCCCGTCTAGTTTTGTCATGCTCTTCTGCCTGCTTTATTCTAGCCACACTGGCAGCTGATTAGATGGTGCCCACCCATACTGAGGGTGGGTCTGCCTTTCCCATTCCATTGACTCACAGGTTAATGTCCTTGGCAACATCTTCACAGACATACTCAGGAACAATACTTTGCGTCCTTCAATCCAATCCAGTTGACACTCAATATTAGCCATCACACCATCTACCGAGACTAATCTAACAAGTTAAAACTGGATTCTGCATCTAATTTATTTTCTTATAGTTTGTGAGCTTATGAATTCCTCATGCTAGTGGTTATTTTAAAAATTGTACTCAAGAAGGCCAACCTGAGAGTACAGGGAGGGGACAGGGTGTCGATCCAGAAGCCAGGTTATGCTACCATTTGGCCAGTAGCTGGAGTTGAGGAGCTAGAGTCCAGCAGCCTGAGTGCTGAGCATCTCTCTTTCTCCTCCCTGGTGAGTCCATGGTCTGTCTGGCAGAAGGGGAAACCCAAGGAAACCAGAGTGGAGTGGGGACAGAGCATGGCGAGGGTGCCTTTCCTGGCGGGACATTGCCGCGAGTGTGATTGTTGGCTTCTGGAGGAGTGAGGCCAATTCTGCATAAGGGTTTGTAAATCTTGAGTAAATTATTCAGAATGGGACTTTCACCTTTCATTAATCAATTCACCTTTAATTATTTAATGAATTCACCTTTGATTAATTAATTCACCTTTTTTTTTTTTTTTTTTTTTTTTTTTTTTTTTTTTTTTTTTTTTTTTTTTTTTTTTGATGGAGTTTCGCTCTTGTTACCCAGGCTGGAGTGCAATGGCGCGATCTCGGCTCACCGCAACCTCCGCCTCCTGGGTTCAGGCAATTCTCCTGCCTCAGCCTCCTGAGCAGCTGGGATTACAGGCACGCGCCACCATGCCCAGCTAATTTTTTGTAGCTTTAGTAGAGACGGGGTTTCACCGTGTTGACCAGGATGGTCTCGATCTCTTGACCTTGTGATCCACCCGTCTCGGCCTCCCAAAGTGCTGGGATTACAGGCGTGAGCCACCGCGCCCGGCTTTAATTCACCTTTAATTAATTGGGAACATGCAAAGAATTTAAGATTAGCCCTAAAGTCACCAGGATTTAGCTATTTCATGGTAGAACCCTCCGTTTAGCAAAGCCATTTAAAAAATAGATACGTTTTATTACAATTTTAAAAATAACACGTTAGGCTGAGCTCTCAGCAACTTCACAGCTGGATAATCCTTAAATCTTGCCTATCAAGTCACTGTACTGTTTCTGTCTCAGAAACTTAGATACTATCCAAAATTTCCTAATACGCTTGGTTTTGACTCTTATGATTTACAATCAGAAAAAAAGAATTTTGCATGAATTGAATGTTATTTGCTTTTGAGGTTTGAAATAGAAGTAATGCTGAGCCTCATACAAACCTGATGATGTGCTTTTACCCAAGAAATTTCAGATTTCAATGAAGACCCAGTGTTCTGACTGGTGACACTGATGGGGAAGGGAGCACACCCAGACTGAATGCTGGAACCGCTGCTGGTGTCTGGAACTCCGATCATGTTTTTAAAATGACTCTGGAGCTTGCAAACTTTCCAGTTCCTTTTTATTTCCTTGCCATTTCTCAACCCGGAGCATTTTTTCATTTTTTCCCCAAGGAAACTGAACTCTTAAGTGAAGTCTGTCGGTGCATTCCTCAGAGGGCCTTCACAATCTCTCAGCAACTCTGCAGATAAATGGCAATCCTTTCTGGACATCAACAGTTGAGTCGTTGAGAATGGTCTGTATTCCCTCAGCAGATGTGGCAAAGGGGGCTGTACAGAAATGGAATTGCAATCCTTGAATTCCCAACGGATTAGTGGGAAAAATGAATTTTACATCTAATTTTTGGCAAATGTTGCTCCAAATTCACTCCTTTATCTATTTAGACGAACCATTCAAGAGAAGCATAGACTAGGCATATTTAAAGTAAGAATTTGGAGATTGTCAAGGATAACTCTCACTTTCAAATGGGAAAATTGAGGTTTTAGAATTTTAAATGACCCACCCAAGCCCAAGGTCATAGTCTTTTAACTCCTAATGTTTTTCCTGCCAATCCGCAACAAAGTGGCCTTTACGCTTTGCATTTGATTTTTGTTCTCTCATTCCTTCTATTGTAATTCTCAATTACAGAGCTGTCTGCAGTCTTCCTCCACGGCCAGAGCATCCTGTATTTGCCATCTTGATTCCATCCCTGAAAAAAAACATCCTTTGCCATGAGTAACTTGCAATAGAGGCTGCTCCTCAGATCAGCCACCTCTGGTCTAGGAGCCAGAAAAATGTTCTCTGTGTAACGGATGTAGAATAACGGGGAGCCTGTTCTTCCCTGGAGGTTTCAAAGGCAACTTAATCACTGGCGTCCTGCTGGGGGTACACCCCCTGGCCCCAAGCTCAGGGTTCCACCTCGTGTGCTGTGACCCATGACGTGCTGCCGGCATTGATCCTTTTAACCCTGGACAAGGTCCTTCAGGACCCACTTGAGGGAGGGAGTGGGTCTAGTGGTACATACTGAAGTCCCCCCCGGGGGCAAGCACAATGAAAAGCTCCTGGCTCTGCATCTGGAAGTGGCCCACACCTGTACATCTATTCAACAGCCAGCTGCTGAGACACTGCCCTCCTTCAGCGACGGGGGCTTTGAGCTGCTGGACAACACTGTGTTCCAGGTGTCCAAGGACAAAGATGCAGCCACCAGTAGGGGTGTTCAGGGTTAGGGTCAGGGAGGCTGGGTGGGGGCTCCTGGCCAGCACAGCTCCGCATGGCCCCATGTCTACCTCTTCACAATGAGAGATGCTTGTCTTCAGCATCTGTCTTGTTAGTGGTGTCCCAGCAGCCTCAAGGGTAACTGTTAGTACTCTAACAACACACGCACATTCTCATAATTATTTTGAAATACTTAACAAAAAGCCAGGGGAGTGGACTCTAAATCCATTCACATTTTCCCTGAGACATGTATTTCGGTATTCTTTTTGCCCTTCAAATCTCTGCTCTAATCCCATTTCTGTTGAAGACTTCCTGGATGACCCAGTTGAAAATGGCAGCACTCATTGTCCACCTTCCTTGCTTTTTATTTCTCCGTAGCATTTGCCGTCTTCTAAGTTACTAGATGTCTTTCTCTTTATCCTGCTGATTCCCTGTCTTCCCCCACTAGAAGGCAAATTCTTTTAGAGTAGAGATTTTGTCTGTTTTGCTCACAGATGTTGTCTCCATCTCTGCCTAGAACAGTTCCTGGCACAGGTCCACCCCCCAGGGATTTTCTTTCTGTGGACCATTTCTTGATTTGGCCCTCTCTGCTCCTCTGAAGTCCAGCAGGGCCTCTGTTGCCAAGGCTGCCCCCTTCAGTGTCAGCCCTTGTTGCTGGAAATTAAGGACACAGATTTTACTTGTAAGGGGGTGTATTAGTCTGTTTTCACGCTGCTGATAAAGACATGCCTGAGACTGGATAATTTATAAAGAAAAAGAGGTTTAATGGACTCACAGTTCCATGTGCCTGGAGAGGCCTCACCGTCATGGCAGGAGGTAAAAGGCACGTTGTACATGGTGGCAGACAAGAGGGAATGAGAGCCAAGCAAAAAGGGAAACCCCTTATAAAACCATCAGATCTCATGAGAGTTATTCACTACCATGAGAACAGTATTGGGGAAAACCACCCTGTGATTCCATTATCTCCTACTGAGTCCTTCCCATAACATGTGGGAATTGAGAGCTACAATTCAAGATGCAATTTGGGTGGGGATACAACCAAACCATATCCGAGGCAGATCTGTGTTTTTGCAGACACTTTCTGGGACCTGCCATCACTGGCCTGTTTCTCTCCCGACCCCACGCACTTCATGGATCTTCTCTTTGCCTCTTCCTATTAGAAACTGCCAGATCTCAGGGGCTTGCTGTGGGCAACCCTTTAACTATTTTGGAGTCTGCAGATTATATGAATTACTGCAAATGGGGTGCCTGGCTCCCCCACCCCCAACCACTGCCCCTGTTCTTTTGCTGTCTCAGCCTTTTTAGAGGAGATGTGTTAGCACTGGACCAACGAAGCCCCTGCCCTGGGCCCAGCCTCAGATCTCCCTTTGCCCCAGTGCTTCGGAAGGCCTCCCTTGAACTTTCTAAGTCCTTCTGAGGGCCTGGTACAGCTAGGACTGTCAGTGCTCCCCAAGTGGGATGCCCCAGCCCAGACCCAGACCCATGTAGTCCCCAGTCTTCATTTCTCCCCTTCGAGATGACCTCTGACCCTCTACCCCAAACATGGGCTCAACCGGATATCCCAAGAAACTCTGGAATTCACATCTATGGGGCCCTGCCAGAGACTGGTGTTGGGTCTGCATTTGAGGTGGGTGCCCTGGCAAGCAGTATAGGCCCCCCAGGATTGGACCTGAGAATGGTGCTGGCTTGTTGAATGGGGCGACTCTCACATTGAATATAAAACGACTTCAGGGTTTTGGCTACCAGCAGCTCAACACTGACCCTTGGCCCTGAGCCACCAGTGTGGACCTGTGTCCATCTGTGTTTTGGCTGTGGTGCCACCTCTTGTCTTGAGGGTGGCAGGTGTGCTAGCAGGTGTCCTTTACCCTATGCTCCCCTGTGCCCCAGCCTCAGGCATCCAGGGCAATAGCTGCCATCGCTGCATGCTCTGAGCCATGTGCCAGGCAGTCCTTCGAGGATGGCTTTCAAAACTGAACACCAATGGGCCTTCCAATCAACGTCCTCTCTTGTCTCCCATGGTGACATGGTGCCCTGCCAGTCAGTATTAAGCTGTGCCTGATGAGGGAGGAATGTTTCTTGCAGGAGTGAGACTGCTCTTCTTTCCTTGTGCACAGACCCCTTGCCTACCCTCCCTGCTATTGGCGGCGTGTGGAAGGCAGAGATTCAGTCAAAATCAAAAGTGCTTCCATTGTAGGAATGCAGTGGTTACCAGCTCAAGAGGCCAAGAGAAGATGCAGCTGGATGGTGGGTGGTTCGATGTTTATATAAAATTCTGAATGGTAAACAACAGAGTCAGAAAACGAATACCGTAGAGGCTCACAGTTCCCTGCATCCTCTGGGGAACGCTTGCATCCATGAAGCACAGTAACAACCTTTGAGTCACAGGAAGCCAGGGTGGATGGATGGTGTGGCGGCACGAGGAATAATTCAACCAGCGTTACAAACATACTGTCAGGGAACTGCAGTGGCAAGAAGGCCTACAGCGCGTAATGCGAGCAGGCTCTGAAGAGCTGCCTTGTGGTGAATTACAACACTGCTGCTGCGTTCTCGGTGAGAGACGCAATTAGCCAGGAAAGGCGCATTGGACAATAAAATGCATGAAGAGATGGCACCTGGGTTTGAACAGAAAGGCCTGATGTTGCTTAGATGCTACAATGAATCATCACAGGCACCAGAAGGAAAATAAACAATAGGCAAATGACTCTTCTGTACCCATCCTCATTAATAACTCTGGACCTCATATATGAGTCCATTCATTTCAAAATCTTTTTTTTTTTTTTTTTTCCGAGACAGGAGCTCACCTGGAGTGCAGAAGTGTAGTGGTGCGACCACAGCTCTCTGTAACTTCCACCTCCAGGGCTCCAGCGACCCTCCTACCTTGGCCTCCTGAGTAGCTGGGACTACAGATGTATACTACCGCTCCTAGCTAATTTTTGTATATTTTTTGGTCAAGACAGGGTTTTGCCATGTCACCCAGGCTGGTCTTGAACTCCTGGGATCTAGGAATCTGCCTGCCTTGGCCTCTCAAAGTGCTGAGATTACAGATGTCAGCCACTGTGCCTAGCCTCAAAACAGTTTTTTTGAGATGGAGTCTTGCACTATCACCCAGGCTGGAGTACAGTGGCACAATCTCGGCTCACTGCAACTTCTGCCTCCCGGGTTCAAGCGATTCTTCTGCTTCAGCCTCCCAAGTAGCTGGGATTACAGGTGTGTACCACCATGCCTGGATAATTTCTGTATTTTTAGTAGAGATGGGGTTTCGCCATGTTGGCCAGGCTGGTCTTGAACTCCTGACCTCCGATGATCTTCCCATCTCAGCCTCCCAAAGTGCTGGGATCACAGGCGTGAGCCACTGCTCCTGGCCAAAATATACTTTTTAATCAAATTATTTTATAGACAGGGGCCCTGCACTCCTCAGAAGGAGTATATCTTGGCTTATGCAGCAAGAACATGTATTGCTTCTGATTTCTTAGCTGTACAATGATTTGTTCCCATTTCAGAGGAAGTCATTGGCCACAGGACAGTTTTTGCCTCGAGTGCTAATGGATGATGTGGTGAAATTCAGTAGTAAGGTGGATTGCTCTGGCAGATCGGAACAGGCAGATTCTAAGACCACAATATTAAGCTTATTGGGTGTTCTTCCTGTGACGTTTATTAAAAATGGAAGAGACGAGGTCTTTCTTATTTTAGGTCATGATGGGTTAAGGCACCACATTATTAGGCTGTGTTCTCCCTGTGAAGAGAGTTAGATCCTTAGTCATGCCCAGGAAACTTCTAGACTTGAGGACTTTGTCTTTCCCGGCAGCAGTGCCTTTGGCCTGGGGAAAAACAAACAAAAAAACCAAAACCAAACAAACAAACAAAAACAGCCAGAGAAAGCTGCTGAAAGAATCTGTGCTAGCTCTAATATTCTGTTGGAATCGCCATCTTTGATTCCTGGACTCACTACCCCTGCATCCTCAGTTTCTTTCTCGTTCTTTTATTTCTGGAAAAATGTTTCCATGACGCTGTCGTTAGCATCCTGACCTTGTACTTACCAATACAAGGCGCTAACCTTTCTCGAGGATTTATTTATTTATTTAGAGTCAAGGTCTGACTCTGTTGCCGAAGCTGGGGTACAGTGACATGACCACGGTTCACTTCAACCTCCACCCCTCCCAGCTCAAATGATCCTCCCACCTCAGCCTCCCGTGTAGCCGGGACTACAGGCATGTGCACATGCCATCATGCTCTGCTCACATCTTAAATTTTTTTGTAGAGACAGGGTCTCACTATATTGTCCAGGCTGATCTTGAACTCCTGGGCTCAAGTGATCCTCCCACCTCAGCCTCCTGAAGTGTTGGGAATACAGGCATGAGCCACCATGCTCAGCCCCTCTTAAGATTTCAAATGTGCCACCCACTGTTCTAAGTCTGTCATGAATTATACTTCTTAAATTGCATAGATATAAGGGTTAAATATTATAATTATTCCTACTAACAGATGAAGTCCCCAATCAGAAGTCAAGGTTTCATGGCTAGTGACAGAAATGCAAGACAGTGTGATGACAGAGCCTGCTTTGCGTGTGTGTGTGTGTGTGTGTGTGTGTGTATGTGTGTGTGTGACAGAGAGAGAGAGAGAGAGAGAGACAGACAGACAGAGTCTCACTCTCACCCAGGGCTGGAGTACAGTGATGCTGCCTCACTCACTGAACATCCGCCTCCCAGGTTCAAGTGATTTTCCTGCCTCAGCCTCCCGAGCAGCTGGGATCACAGGTATGTACCACCACACCTGGCTACATTTTATATTTTTTGTAGAGACAGGGTTTCGTCATGTTGGCCAGGCTGATCTCGAACTCCTGACCTCAGGTGATCCACCCACCTCGGCCTCCCAAGTACTGGATTACAGGCATGAGCCACCGTCCCTGCCCAGAGCCTGCTTTCACAGATGCTCTGCAATACTGGTAGAGCAAGAGCTTGTGACATGAAGAATTCATTTCTTTCCTATGTATAGTAACATGGACAGACTTGTTCCTGCTAGACCCTATTCTTGGATGGCGGTGTCTCGTTGTGGAAAAGCAATTTTTATCATGATGTGTGTAACCCAAATGCTGCCAATCCTCACCAGCCTGTGGCTACAAAGAAGGCACGACAACATCAGTAAGTCCAGTTCTTATTCCTGCTCCCACCTGCTGAGGCGGGGCCTCTTGCCCACCTGCAAACGTGCACATGAGTATTTCCATTCAAACCTGAGATTCTCGCAGGTGCCAACAGCTTACTGTCAGCCCCCCTCTCCGTGCTGCTGCAGTCTACTCCCGTCCAGTTTGCAGCAGCTATCCCTGGGCCCTTTGCATGTCCTTGCAAGAGTCTCCCACTATTGACCTTGCTGAATGAAGGTGCTTTCTCGATGATGGTTACGGCCATGCTAAGGGTGCTTTCTCCCAGTAATCCCGAATGCAACTATCCTCCAGACAGGAGCCATGTCGGGTTCCACAGAGCTAGCAGTAGGTTCGATAACTCTCTCCTCAAAATTGTGTGTCAACCTCTCAGCATCCCAGCACTTTGATGTTGGGATCCACCATCTCGCCGAGTTTCTCATGAAATCCATTTCTGCAGCTCTCGCTCCTCCTTCGTGGGGCTTCCAAACCAGCCCAAGGGGGCAAGGAGGGAGACAGCACCCCGTTCTTTCCACTGTCCTGATTGCATCCCATCTCTCCTTTCTGGCCCCCAAATATTCCTCCCTCCACCCACCTATGCATATCAATTCATGCACACAGATGCAGAGGAGTAAACGTCACCCAGATAAAAGCCAAACTGTTATTCTTGGTTTGGGTGCAGCCGGGACACCCTGATCCATGATTTCTGCAAATTGGATGGGAAAGTTTGTCTTCTAAAGCTGCCTGGGAGAGGTGGGAAATTAACTCCATCGTCAGAGCCTCAGAGAAAACATAGAGCCATCATCCTCCTTAGCCCTTCCAAGCAGGTAGCTGAAGAAACTTTAATTTGAACCATTATCACAGATTGAAAACTGAATAGATTGAATTCTGTTTTGAATTTTTTACTGTCTCAAAACTCACCATTAGGCTGAAGAACAAAATGACAAAAATGACATATGAAGATCATTGAAAAGGAAAAACCTTTGTCTCACTATATTGTCTAGGCTGATCATGAACTCCTGGGCTCAAGTGATCCTCCCACCTCAGCCTCCCAAAGTGTTAGGAATATAGGCATGAGCCACCATGTGCAGCCCTTCTTGAGATTTCGAATGTGTCAGCCACTGTTCTAAGTCTGTCATGAGTTATACTTGTTAAATCACATAGATCTAAGATCTAAACCAAATCCAAATAATAAAATTAAAATGCAACTTCCCATTATGCAGCACACATCTACCTTAAAGCGAGGGCCTGTTCATACTTACAGACACCCCACGCTGGGTTAGAAGCAGTTTCACTTCATCGGTTGCTCCCCCCGGGGTCTTCTCGCTGTGGAAAGCAGAAGTTCATGGGATTAAAATAAATCTCCTTGTGTATGCAAGAGTAACAGTGCCAGCCGACAGCCTCTTCCTGTTACTCCACTTCTTCAATTCTAAATTTGGCCGCTTCCACCCTGACTTTCCGGTTTTTTGTTTTTGTTTTTGTGTTTTGTTTTTTCTTTTTGAGATGGAGTCTTGTTCTGTTGTCAGACTGGAGAGCAGTGGTGCGATCTTGGCTCCCTGCAACCTCTGCCTCCTACGATCAAGCCATTCCCCTGCCTCAGTCACCTGAGTAATTGGGACTATGGGCACCTGCCACCATGCCTGGCTAATTTTTTACATTTTAGTAGAGATGGGGTTTCACCATGTTGGCCAGAATGGTCTCGATCTCCTGACCTCGTGATTCTCTCGCCTCAGCCTCCCTAAAGTGCTGGGATTATAGGCGTGAGCCGCTGTGCCCGGCCAGCACCCCGACTTTCTATACACTCTCTTAGGAACCCCGACTTGGGTTGGGGGGACACCATGAAGTGTTTGCCAAAGCATCCGGGTCACTTTCTGTGTTGTAAATTCTGTAACAAATTCTGGAAGGAGGCCTTGTGTCAGAGAAAGAACCTGCTGGGAAGGTCTGACCTTCTCCACAACTCACCTTCACCAGGCACCTGCTACCTTGAGTCAGTCCCCTCCGAGGGCAGAACCACAAGTCTCATGGGATTGAAATGCAAAGAGAAAGCCGCCCTGGTTTTCTATGGTTGGTTCTGATTTTTCTTTCTTCTTGCTCTTCATCACCTCCTAAAGGTGCAGAAAGGGGCCATTTTTCTGGCCTACTTAATTCTCACTCCTGTCCCTAATCAGAAACAACAGAGAATTGCTGAAAGCTCTACTCGAGCTAAAGCCAGGCTTCAGCATTCACTTCACCTGCGTGATGTCAGAAATGCGCATTTCAGGCTCCATCCAGGCCTGCCGATGCAGAAGCTGCATTTTAGCAAGATCCTGGCTGGATTTCATGCACAGTAAAGATTGAGAAAGAAGGCTTTAAAAACAAACTGAGCAATACAGCCTTTTTTGGGGGATGTGGGGAGTTCAATAGCAGAGTAAAGTGACCAAAGTTAACAACAACGTGTTGTATATTTCAAAGTAGCTAGAAGAGAGAACATGAAATGTTACCCAGCACATAGAAATGATACTCGGGGTGATGGAGACCCCAAATGCCCTGACTTGATCATTACACATTTGATACATATAACAAAATAGCACATGCACTCCATAAATATGTAAAATATCATATATTCTTTTTCTAAAAAAATGAATTGAGGGCCTTAAAAAGGAACAGAATAATGGCATTTGCAGCAACCTGGATGGAATTGGAGACCATTATTCTAGGTGAAGCAACTCAGGAGTGGAAAACCAAGTATGGTATGTTCTCACTTACAAATGGGAGCTAAGCTATGAGGATGCAAAGGCATAAGAATAGTACAATGGACTTTCGGGCCTCAGGGGAAAGGGCGGGATGGGGGTGAGGAATAATAAACTAGAAATTGGGTACAGTGCACCCTGCTTGGGTGATGAGGGCGCCAAAATTTCAGAAACTAAAGAACTTATGCGTGTAACCAAACACCATCTGTTCCCCCAAAACCTATTCAAATTTTTTAAAAATTACTTTCCTAAAATAAAGGATATTTTTTTCAAGAAGTGGCTTTTACATCTTGTGGCCCTTTGATTGTGATAGCTCTGAAAGCTTTGGAAAGCTTGCAAATACCCGAATTCAGGAATAAATCACCTCCGAGTCCCTCACCCTGACTTGAGCATTACACATTTGGGTAATGAAGGCAGGGTACTTCCTGTAACTCCAGGACTTCCCAGTCGGAAGCAGTGCTTCTTAAACTGGACTGAGGACACTCTTAACGTCACTCGAGTTCTCTACAAAATTCTTAAGTTTTGTGTTTCCATCTCTAAAGATAATCAAAATAATTGATATGATCAAAAACCAAAAATCAACAAAAAAATGGAACTGAGTCTCTTGACTGTGAGCCCTTGTGTAAAATTTTGGGTCGCAGCGCCACCTTGCGGTCACTTTAGTATTTTTCGCTGAGCTTTGCAGCAGACGAGCGGCGTGAGACAGAACAGCAATCGGTTCACTCCTCCCTCGAGGAAACAGACCGCCCTTGAGCTACTGCGCAGAGGTCTCCGACTGCGACCTCTCTGGGCCACACTGTCAATTGAAGAGATATGGGCCCTCTTCCAAGGACGCCTTCTATCCAAGCTTAGAAGAATGGCTCATAGGCTAAGGCACTTTCTGCATCAGCGACAGCAACAGATCTCAAAGAATGTCTGCTCCCCTCACAAGATTGTTCACAGACTTTATAAAGCCATTAAAGCTCAGAGGCACAAAGCATGGCTTCAAAGATCATCTAGATGAGTGAGCCCCACCTTTCAAGAATGAGGATCGCTTTATGATAATGGTTGGTATTTACTGCGTTGGTATATATCCGAGACAGAATCCTACTCTGTCGCCCAGGCTGGAGTGCAGTTGCAGTGGCCAGATCTTGACCCACTGCAACCTCGACCTCCCGAGTTCAAGTGATTCTTCTGCCTCAGCCTCCTGAGTAGCTGGGGCTACAGGTGCGCCACCACGGCCAGCTAATTTTTGTTTTTTGTTTTTGTTTTTTTTTTTTTTTAGCAGAGACAGGGTTTCATCATGTTGACCAGGATGGTCTCGATCTCTTGACCTCATGATCTGCTCACCTCAGCCTCCCAAAGTGCTGGGATTACAGGTATGAGCCACCGTGCCCGGGCTTTACGGCATATTTACTGTGTCCCAAGCACTGTTCTAAGCACCTCCACACACATAGTCATTTGAACCTTAGAACAACCTGAGATCAAAATAGTGACCTCTATTTTGCAGACTCCCGTGTGGCAGTCATTTTGTTTGTAGTATTTGTTGGTTAGGAAAATCTACACTAAGAAGAAACTATTACCATGAATTTAGTAACTCTTGAAAATGAATTTGCATTGAATTAAATCCAGTAACACCCAATAACATCTATGGATATTCAAGGAAGGGTAGTAGAGGGATATCAATTATGTTATCTACCGAGCCTCAGACCGTGGTTGTGGCATAGATAGACTTGGGGTCTCGTGAAACAGCTCCAAAGCTCTCCAAGGAATTCTTAGCCCGCAATCTGGGAAGCCCCGGTGTAGAAGCACACCCTGAGTGCTTTATAGATGACACACCATACAATCCTGAACACACCTGATTTTATCTGGTCTCTGATGACTAGTGGGATCAGGCTACCTTGGCCTTGGATGGGAGATTGTGGGGAAGTTGCAGATAAGGAAACTGACTTCAGAAAGTATTATAGTTGTTCTTCTAGCTTGAAATAGCTACGCTATAGAGAAAAAGAGTCCGTGGGCAGTGTCTCCTTTTCATTCTTCAACCTATACAACCTAGGAAGGTTAATTTTCCTAAAACACAGTTCTATTTGGGTGATTTTCGCCCTCAAAATGATCCCCAGCTCTGCCTGGCTGCTTATGTAACGTCAAGCAGCCTTCGTCTCCAAAGCAATTTGGTGTCCAAATTGAATACCAACCAACTTGTTTGCTGCTACTCGGTGGACGTCCCTTATGCTCCGCCCAGACTGTGTGTGTGACAAGAAGAGTGCTGGCCTTGGAGAAGACTTGGAGGGAAGCCACCTCGTGCTTGGGAAGTAGCACCTGCGTTGTCACCAGGAGTGGGGGGTTAGGTCCTATCCAGACACAGGAAGGCAGTTCTGGTGAGCCACAGCGTTGGAGGGCCTTCTCTCAAGACCGAGCGCGAGTTCACTGTGAGAAATACGGCCATTGAGGTGGCCAGGCCAGTGCACATGCTGGCGGCGTTCTCTCCTGGAGGCCCTCACGGGACGAAATGGCATCATCAGAAGGCTGCTTGGTCAGCACGTGTCCTGGCCATTTCCGGTTTCTGGCTGTCTAGTGTCAATCTTTTCTTCTGAAAAGTACACCATTTCCTTTCTTTTTTTTGCGGGGGGCGGGAGTTGGCATCTCACTCTGTCACCCAGGCAGGAGTGCAGTGGCGTGATCTTGGCTCACTGCGGCCTCTGTCTCCCGAGTTCAAGTGATTCTCTTGCCTCAGGCTCCTGAATAGCTGGGATTACAGGCGCATGCCACCATGTCCCGCTAAGTTTTGTATTTTTAGTACGTACAGGGTTTCACCATGTTGGCCAGGCTGGTCCTAAACTCCTGATCTCAAGTGACCCACTTGCCTCATCCTCCCAAAGTGCTGGGATTACAGGTGTGCATCACCACACTTACTTTTTGTATTTTTAGTAGAGACAGATTTCACCATGTTGGCCAGGCTAGTCTTGAACTCCTGACCTCAAGTGATCCGCCCACCGTGGCCTCCCAAAGTGTTGGGATTATAGGCGTGAGCCACCACGCCCGGCTCATCATTTTCTTTGGAGGCCTTCTTTCTTCCCAGGGCTATGGTCTGGGAGACAGGGACCAAGATACCTGTACTCTCTAGTTCATGGCTGGAGGTGGTACAAGCTAGGACAATTGCACACTCTCTTTCTAGTATTTGGATCTTGACCAGAGGATCAAGCAAAAAATCAAGCAAAGAAGGAGAAAATAATTCTATTTCATCATTTCATCCTAGCCTTATGACCCTGCCTTTTACACTTGCTAGTGGTCCTGGAATCCATCCCCAAGAAATATCCGGGTTCCTGCCTATTTCGAAGCCTCTACCCTCTTATTGATTCTATGAGCCCTGATGTCCTTTCCCCTCCAAAAAAACCTTTTTGAATAAGTTAATGTACTAGTCAGTTATTACTAGGATAACATTGCAGATAAATCCCAGTAGTTAAGCAAAAAAAAAAAAAAAAAAAAAAAAAAAAATTGTATTTTTCTAACTCACAGTTCTATTGTTCAACCAGGGTGGGTCTGCCTCAGTCTTCAGGTCTGGTTTAAGTCTGTGGTCTATATTTCACATTCAAAGACAGCAATTACTCAGGGCATGCTCATCTCATGATAAACAGAAGAGGCCAAAGAAAACCACACAAGCACAGTTTAAAATCTCGGTTTGGGGCCGGGTGCCGTGACTCACGCCTGTAATCCTAGCACTTTGGGAGGCCGAGGTAGGTGGACCGCTTGAGATAGGAGTTTAAGACCAGCCTGGCCAACATGATGAAACCCCATCTTTACTAAAAATACAAAAATTAGCCAGGTGTAGTGGCACGTGCCTGTAATCTCAGCTACTCGAGAGGCTGAGGCATGATAATTGCTTGAACCTGGGAGGCGGAGGCTGCAGTGAGTGGAGATTGCACCACTTCTCTGCAACCTGCATGACAGAGCAAGACTCTGTCACCAAAAAAAAAAAAAAAAAAATCGGTTGGGCATCATGCATGTTGTCATACATTCTGTTAGCCAAAGCAAGTCACCCAGTGAGACTCAAACTCAATTGTGTGGAGATGCATGCTACCCACCCTACAGGCAGGTGATGCAAAGTCACCATGCAAAGGCCATAGCTGTGTGATGATACTGTGCGGAGACAGTGCAAAACTGGGACCACAACCTACCCTGGTGAACCAGAAAATAATAAAACAGTAACAAAGTTAACGTGAACATAGTCACATTTATCTGTCTTTTCCTGTATGGTGTGTGCTTTCCAATCTTGGGTGGGTGGATCATGAGGTCAAGATATCAAGACCATCTTGGCCAACGTGGTGAAACCCTGTTCCTACTAAAAATACAAAAAAAAAAAAAATTAGCTGGGTGTGGTGGCGGGCGCCTGTAGTCTCAGCTACTCGGGAGGCTGAGGCAGGAGAATCATTTGAACCTGGGAGGCAGAGGTTGCAATGAGTCGGGATCACGCCACTGCACTCCTGCCTGGGCGACGGAGCGAGACTCTGTCTCAAAAATTAAAAAAAAAAAGAAAGAAAGAAATGCTTCTGTGACCCAGGGTTATCAGGAAGATATTCAGCTTTGTTTTGTTTTTCACAATGAACTCTTTAGTCCAGGGTATGACTGAAGCTAGGATTTAATTTTGAGCTTTTGCTAATGGCTGATTAATTGCCCCAGTATTATTATTTTTGAATAATTCATCCTACTTCCACTGACCTGCAGTATCACCTTTGCCATCTGTCAAGTTTCTATAAATGAAGGAAAGTCTTCCTGGACATTCTGTTTCCATTTCATGGTTCTGTTTGTCAGTCTCTGTGCTGATCCCATGCTTCTTAATTATTTACCAGTCTTCATTTAAAACCAAACTCATCCAGTTCCACAACATACACTAAACATACCAATCAGTATTTTGTTTTGAACTACTTTGAATTAAAGAGTTATATGAGAGGAAGAAAAGTATTCCAGGTAATCAATTTTTCATAAAGAACATAGAATAGTTCTCCATTTATGTCAGTCTCTTTAATTACATTTGATAACATTTTATACTTTTCTTTTTAAGATCTTGCAGACCATTTGTTAGATTTATTCCGAGATACCTTATGTTTATGCTATTACAAGCTATATAAGCGTGATCTTTTACAAGTTATATTTTTTCACTATTTGTTGCAGTGTTTAGAATACTATCAATTTTTGCATATTGATCTCAAAACCTATCAGAATATCATACTGCCTTATCATAATAGCAGACATTCATATAACTGTCACTATGTGTCAGGCAGTGTTCTAGGCATTTTGCATGAATGACATGCATTCAACCTCACAATGACCTAGTGAGGGAGCTCTTACTATTATAACTATTTACAGATGAGGAAACTGAAGTCCAAAGAAGTGCAGAGAACTTAAGTAGATTCCATCATGAGTGGTGAAGCCAGGATTCCAACTCGTTCTCCAACATCCAGGGCTGTACCCACGCTACTGCATTTACTTCTTACTCTTGGTAAGCCCTGTTACTAATTCTGATAATATGCCTGTCTATTCTTAGGTTTTCCGTGCAGACAACAGTGATAATAAATACTTTAAAAATCAGCTAGTAAACAAACACATGGTCAATGCCATAGCAAATGTGTAGGATGTGTGTGTGTGGAGGGTGTGTATGGGGTGTGTATTGTGAGGTATGTGGAGTGTGTATGTGTGTGTGTGTGTAGAGTGTGTGTGGGGTGTATGTATGGGTGCGGGGGTGTATCTGCATGTAGTGTATGTATGTATGTGTGATTTGTATGTGTGAATATGTGTGTATATGTGTGTGTGGATGTGGTTGTTTGGATGTATGTGTGTGGATGTGGATGTTTAGGGTCTGTGTATGTGTGTGTGTTTGGGGTGTGTGTGGAGTGTGTGTGTATATGTGGTGTGTGTATATGTTTGGGGTGTGTATGTAGATGTATGTATGAATGTGTGTGTAGAGTATGTGTGTGAAGTGTGTTTATATATGTTTGATGTGTGTGTGTATGTATATTTGGGTGTGCATGTATGGAGTGTGCATGTGTAGAGTGTGTGTGGAGTGTGTGTATGTTGTGTGTGTACAGAGTATGTGTGTGGAGTGTGTGCGTGTGTGTATGTTTGTGTGTGTGGTATGTGTGCATGTGTGTGTATATTTGGATGTGTGTGCATGTTGAGTGTGTGTGTATGTGTATGTTTCTGGAGGTTTGTGTGTGGAGTGTGTGTGTATGGGTGTGTTGTGTATGTTTGGGGTGTGTGCATATGGGGTATGTGGGGAGTGTGTGTGTAGAGTGTGTGGAGTATGTATGTGTGGAATGTGTGCATGTGTATGTATGTTTGGGTGCGTGTGGAGTGTGTGTGTATGGGGTGTGTGGAATGTGTGCATGTGTATGTGTGTGTGTGTAGGCTGTGTGTGTATATGTATGCTTGGGGTCTGTGTGTGTGGAGTGTGTGTGTGTGTGGAATGTGTGTGTATGCTTGGGATGTATATGTAGAGTGTGCATATGTTTGGGGTGTGTGTGTATAAAGTGTGTGTATGGAGCGTGTGTGTAGATTGTGTATGTAATACATGTATATTGTGTGTGTAGTGTGTGTGCATATGTGTGTATGGGTGTATGTAGAGTGTGTGTGTGTATGTTTTGGGGTGTGTGTATGGAGTGTATGTGTGTAGTGTGTGCATGTGTATATGTCTGGGGTGTGTGTGTGGAGTGCATGTGTGCACGTGTTTGTATGTTTGGGTGTGTGCATAGTGTGTGCATGTGTGTGTATATTCGGGGTGTGCCTGAAGTGTGTGTATGTGTATGTTTGGGGTGTGTGTGGAGTGTATGTGTGTAGAGTGTGTCTATGTTTGGGAGTTGTGTGTGTGCGGAGTGTGTGTATATGGTTGGGGGCGTGTGTATAGACTGTGTATGTGTTTGGGATGTGTGTGGAGTGTGTGTGCATGTGTGTGTATGTTTGGATGTGTGTGTAGTGTGTGCATGTGTGTGAATATTTGGGTGTGTGTGTGTATGTGTATGTTTGAGTGTATGTGGAGTGGGTGTGCTTGTGTGTGTATGTTTGGGTTGTGTGTGTGTGTAGTGTGTCTGTGTGTGTGTGGATGGGGAACGTTATGAAAAGCACCACTCTCAAAGCACATGGAATTTGAGAGCCCTGGAGATTGCAGGTCTACTTTCTAAGCAGCAAGGAATGTTATGCATTTCAGCCCTGGCCTTGTCAGTGCATCCTCAGAGAGGGCCTGCAGGCCCCAGGGAGGCTTGCACATGGAGTGAGACCTGGGCCAAGCCCAACAGAGACTGTCAAATAACAGGCCTGCCCCTTCCCACTCTCCGCCCCCAGATTTGGGCTGAATCAAAGGGCCATTCAAGCCCCTCCCTTGCACAGGCCAAGGCCAACGGCAGGCCATCCCCTGAGGCTGAAATGCAGCAATCCCACGGGCTTCTGCTCCAAACAGGCTTGTATTTGAAACCACAATATACTTGGCTCTAGTTTTACACACATTACTTTCCTGGTGCTGGAAAAAAAAAAAAAAGGAATTAGAAGAATGAAAGGGAGAGTTCTTGGGAGATGGGGAATTCTTTTTCCAGTCTAGTGAATGCGGTTAATAAGTGAAAAAACTACTCTCCGTGAAGGGTCTTTGGAAGGGTTACCAGGACACGACAATTAAAAACAAATTAAAAGGCTGTATGATTCACTCAGCCTCAATCGCCTCCCACAGCCCTGAGGGAAATGAATCTGCTTCAGTGCACTGGAGAGGGCTGTCCCTCCTGGGACACCAGTCCATTGGAGAGGGAATTGCTGCTCCTGAATGGGGTTGGGTGGGAGTAGGGACACCTGTGTATGTTTCTCTGTGGTGTCCCAAGTGCTCCTTCATGAATTGAGGAATTGACTGGACAATAATCCCCCCAGACCCCACTACAAATTAGATTTTTGTTCACCTGTTTCCAATGAATGTTTTTTAGTGCTTTGTATAGTGTAAAAAAACAACCACCAATAAACTCAGGGGCTGGGTCACCTTGGATGAGTCACTTGAATCTCTGTGGCTCTCAGTTTCTTCCTGTAAAATGAAAGTGGAAAACTAGATCAGTGGTTTTCAAACAGTGCTCTCCTGAGTCCTCCCTAAAGCTGGAACAAGTAGGAGGAAGAGAAATGGAAAAATTCACTGAGCAATTGAGCCCATGTTTACGTCTGTCATCTTTGACTTCAGACCATTTTCAGTACAACCTGGTTGAGCAGTTAACTCTAACAAACCTGGTTCTGGGATTGCTAACTCTCAACAATTCCAGGTGACTCCCAAAGCAGGAGCCACAGTCTCTGCCTTGGCTCATATTGCCATGTTTTGGAAGATGTGGAAGCTCCCTGCCTTCCAAATGACATAGCATCATGTCATTCTCAAGGAGGCTGAGGAAGACTTATGACAACCCACGTAGGTTGAGAAGGGGCCCCCTGTGACTTGTGTTGAAACTCACAGATCCACAGTGTATTTTCACAAATACATGTGAGATTTTCTATGAGATTATGCAAGAATTTCCCTGTGAAACCTTTCTTGAGTCCCAAAATTGGGTAATGGTGAAATGGGAGAGTTCCCTCACCCCTCTCGCAGGACGTGCAACAGGGATGTGGCTTGTCTGTTCCGTCACGGCCACCGCTCAGACCCCTTACAGGAGCAGGAGCATGCAGACCAGCAGGTGCAGGAGCCCAGGTGGGCACGTGCTGCAATGTGCTCTTTTAGCCTTGCTGTCTGCGAATGGCTTGAGTGTTAACAAGCAAACGCAGAGGGCCACTGTGACAGCCTCTGTATCCCAAGCTCTTGTCCAGCATCCTAGAAGAATCAGGCCACACATGGACTTGAAGGAGAAACGTGGGGGTTTTCTTGAACGGTGGAGGTGGCTCTCAGCAGGATGGAGGGGGATCCCGAAGGGAGGTGGAGTAGGAAGCTGATCTTCCCCTGGAGTTTGGCCACCCAGCAGCTGATCTCCTCTAACCGCCCCAGCCAAACTCTCGGTGTTCAGACATTCCTCCTCTTTTCTCTTTCTCTGCCGAGCCATTCTGCCATTTGTCTGCTTGTCTCCTTGTCTGCTCATCTGCTTCTGGATCCTGGGGTTTGGGGTTTATGTGGGTACAGGATAGGGGAACATGGGGGGCCAAAAGGCAACTTTTTGCACGCAAAAACAGAAATGCCTGTCCCTGTTTAGGGCTGCAGGTCTTTTGCAGGTGGGGCCTTTGCCAGGGAACCGCCCTCTTCTACCCAGCATTTCCCTGTCTCCTGTCATACCAATGAGGCTTTTCCTGTTTTCTAAAACACTTCAGTTATTCACTAGTGTAGAACTTAAAATCATTAGTGTTGTTGCTTGTTAACTTCCTCTGTGAGTCCTGTCTCGTCTTGAGGTCAGAAACCATAGCTTTTCACTGTGAATCCCTGGACCTGGCAAAGTCCTTGCCCTACAGAAGTGACTATGTTTCCCAAAAATAGAAACAGCAATATTTCCAGTTTCACATGTTCTTCCACAAACTTTCCATTTTCCATCATGAGGCAGAATCTATTTTTCTTCTCCCGAGACCCAGGACTGGGGAAGGGCTGACTCTGTGACTGTCTCAATAATTGGAACGCTACAGAATGCTTGACTTCCAAGGCTACATTACAAAAAGCAGTTAGGATTCTGCCTGCTGCTCTCTCTCTAGGGATGTTCAATCCTGAAACCAGCCACTGGGTTATGAGGAAGCCTCAACTAGCTCATGTGGAGGGTGAAAGATGCCCCCAACCAACAGCCAGCTTCACCCACCAGAGAGATGAGTGAATGAATGAGCCTTCAGTTGATCCCACTCTCCAGCTCTCCAGTCTTCCAGCTGAAGCCTCAGACATTGTAGAGCAGAGACGGGGTATCCTTGGTGTCCCATGGCCAAGTCTTGACCCACAGAGTCTGTGAGCATAATAAATGGAGTACACCACTAAGCACTGGGGTTATTTGTTACGAATCCATAATAACTGCCACAGTGAATGCATTAACGAATGGTTGGCCATGGGCTCCCTCAAATTCCTGAACCCACCTTGGAGGTATAAAAGATAAGAGTTATCCTGGGATATGGATGGAAGGGTATTGTGTTTTTCTAAAGTTTTAAGCCAAAAATACTTATAAATATCCAATACTACAGTAGAAAAGATTCTTTCAAAAATCAGAGTCCTACACTGGATGCAGTGGCTCAGGTCTGTAATCCCAGCACTTTGGGAGGTTGAGGCAGGCAGATCACCTGAGGCCAGGAGTTCGAGACCAGCCTGGCCAATGCGGTGAAACCTCATCTCTACTAAAAATACAAAAATTATAGGCACCCGCCACCACCCAGTTGAAATTAGCTACTCGTGAGGCCGAGGTAGGAGAATTGCTTGAACCTGAGAGGTAGAGGTTGCAGTGAGCCGAGAATGCACAATTGCACTCCAGCTTGGGTGAGAAGAGTGAAACTCCATCTCAAAAAAAAATAAGTAAATAAAAAATCAGGTTCTATTCAGCCATGAAAAGACATGGAGGAAACTTAAATGCATATTACTGAGTGAAAGGAGCCAATCTGAAAAGGCTACACACTGTATGATTCCAACTATATGACATTCTGGTAAAAGCAAAACTATGGAGGCAGTGAAAATATCAGTGGCTGCCAGGGGCTAGGCAGGGAGGAGAGGAAAAGCTGGCGCACAGGGGATTTTTAGGGCAGTGAAACTTTCTATACGACACTCTAATCATGAATATATGTTATCATACACTTGTGAAAACCTGTACTATTTGGGTGACAATGATGTGTCAATGTAGACTCATCGACTGCAACGCATGTCCCAGACTGCTGGGGGATGTTACGACGGGACAGGCTGTGCGTGTGGCGGGCGGGGATGGGGAAATATGGGAACTCTCTGTACTTTCTCATCCATTTTTTTTCTACTCAATTTTTCTGTGAACCTAAAACTGCTTTAAAAAACAGTCTATTTTTATAAGGGGTCATTTCAATATGGTCCTGGTGCTCTTCTTCTTCTCTCCTCAAACTTCTCACAAATAAACAGATTGTGCAGTCATTGGCAGAATTTTTGGTGTTTGTATCACTGCATTGGAGCTCGAGAGGAAAGTTTCATTATGTACACCAGGAGTTAATTTACCTCGGGACTGATTCTTTGTTTCCTCTCTTTCTTACACGGAGTGTGTGTTATCTGAGAGCTAATTTATTTCTAACATAACGTAAAGAGTCTTCTGTTTTTGCCTGGAGTGACAGTGGAAAAACTGTCAGCCTGAAAATGTGAATGGTTTAGGATGAGATAAAAACAAGGATTCCAGGGTAGTTTGAATAATGAGCTAAGCATTCATTATTCTTGGTTTTACTCTCTCCAGCGTTTATTAGTTAGCAACCGTTTTCCAAAAAGTATCCGTGGAATTATCATTCTTAAAACTGACCAAAGTAAATGTTATGTTTAATTTTGTGTTTTAATTAAAACTAGATGTTATAATACAGTTTTATTATCGTATCTATTTGTTTATTAAATTTCTTCTCAGAAAATGTGAGCAAATGACTACATAGTTCTCAGTGCGTGTTTGAATGGAAAGTGATTGTTCAGGGCTTTTATAGTTGTAAAAGTATTTGTAGGGATGAGTCTTCATATGTTTGTTTAGGCTGAGTCTTTAATCTGATTTAAAGACTGAAAAAAAATCAGGTTCTATTCAGCCATGAAAAGACATGGAGGAAACTTAAAGACTGAAAAAAAAAAAAATCAGGTTCTATTCAGCCATGAAAAGACATGGAGGAAGCTTAAATGCGTATTACTGAGTGAAAGAAGCCAATCTGAAAAGGCTACACACTGTATGATTCCAACTATATGACATTCTGGAAAAAGCAAAACTATGGAGGCAGTGAAAATATCAGTGGCTGCCAGGGGCTAGGCAGGGAGGAGAGGAAAATATGCGCACACTTGCTAAACACCTTGGAGGAGAGTGGTTGTCAAGCTATGCCACAGAACACCTCCAGCCTCCATGGAGGGAAACTGATGGCAGCTTGGTTGAACTGGGAACCTGCAGGCCAGGGAAAGTCATCACCAGAAGACTAGGCTGACTAGAGGAATGTTCAAGATCTACTTTCTGTGAGTTTTTCACATAGAAATGATTACAACAGGCATGATTTTTTGTTAATTAAAAATGGTTTATTGTGAGTATATATTTATTGATTGTATTAGTTTGTTCTCACACTGTTATAAAGAACTACCTGAGACTGAGTAATGTATGAAGAAAAGGGGATTAGTTGATTCACAGTTCCACAGGCTGTACGGGAGGCATGCTGGGGAGGCCTCAGGAAACTTACAATCATGGCAGAAGAGTGAAGGGGAAGAAAGTGTGTCTTCACATGGCATGGTGGCAGGAGAGAGAGAGAGAGAGAGAGAGAGAGAGAGAGAGAGAGAGGGAGAAGGGGAAGGGGAAGAAGTGCCACATACTTTTAAACAACCAGATCTCATGAGAATTCTATCATAAGACAGCACTAGGGGAATTATGTTAAACCACTAGAAACCATCTCCATGATACAATCACTTCCAACCAGGCCCTACCTTCAACACTAGACACTACAACTCAATGTGAAATTTGGGTGGGGACACAAAGCCAAACTATATTTTTCTACCCCTGGCTCTTCCCAAATCTCATGTCCTTCTCACATTTTAAAACACAATCATGCCTTCCCAACAGTCCTCTAAAGTCTTAATTAATTCCAGCATTAACCCAAAAGTCCAAGTCCAAAGTCTCATCTGACAAGGCACTTCATTTCTGCCTATCA
This sequence comes from Cebus imitator, assembly GCF_001604975.1. NCBI lineage: Eukaryota > Metazoa > Chordata > Mammalia > Primates > Cebidae > Cebus > Cebus imitator. The sequence continues at coordinate 1,098,082 of NW_016107362.1, forward strand.
GCCTGTAAAATAAAAAACAAGTTGGTTACTTCCAAGATACAATGAGGGTACAGGCATTGAGTAAATGCTCCCATTCCAAAAGGGAGAAATTGACCAAAACAAAGGGGCTACAGGCCCCATGGAAGTCTGAAGCCTAGCAGACAGTCATTAAATCTTAAAGCTCCAAAATAATGTCCTTTGACTCCATGTCTCACATCCAGGGCATGCTGATGCAAAGGGTGGCCTCTCAAGGCCTTGAGCAGCTCTGCCCCTGTGGTTATGAAGGGTATAGCCCCTGTGGCTGCTTTCACAGGTTGGCATTGAGTGCCTGCAGTTTTTCTGAGTACATGGTGCAAGCTGTCAGTGGGTCTACCATTCTGGAGTCTGGAGGATGGTGGCCCTGTTCTCGCAGGTCCATAAGGCAGTGCTCCAGAGGGGACTCTGTGTGGGGGCTCCAATTCCACATTTTCCTTCCACATTGCCCTAGTAGAGGCTCCCAACAAGGGCTCCACCCCTGTAGCAGACTTCTGCCTGGACATCCAGGCATTTTCATACGTCCTCTGAAATCTAGGTGGAGGTTCCCAAGCCTCAACTGTTGCACTCTGCACACCCACAGGCTTTACATCATGTAAAAGCTGCCAAGGCTTCTTACGGCTTCTGTCCTCTGAAGCAGAGGCCTGAGACATATCTGGGGCCCTTTAACTCAAGACTGGAGCTGGAGCAGCTGTGATTCAAAGCGCCACGTCCCAAGGCTGCACAGAACAGAGGGAGGCCCTGTCCCACAAAACCATCTTTCCCTCTTAGTCCTCCAGGCATCTGTCTCTGAAATGCCTTGGAGGCATTTTTCATATTGTCTTGGCTATTAACATTTGGCTTCTCCTGTGCAAATTTCTGCAGCAGGCTTGAAATCCTCCACAGAAAATGGGTTTTTCTTTTTTGCTATATGGTCAGGCTGCAAATTTTCCAAACTTTTATGCTCTACTTCCCTTTTAAATATAGGTTCCAGTTTTAGCTAATCTGTTTGCTCACAAATATGAGCATATGCTGTTACAAGCAGCCAGTTCACATCGAATGGTTTGCTGCTTAGAAATTTCTTCTGCCAGATACCCTAAATTCTCTCTCTCAAGTTCAAAATTCAACAGATCCCTAGAACAGGGACACAATGCCACCAGTCTCTTTGCTAAAGTATAGCAAGAATGACCTTTATGGCAGTTCCCAATAAGTTCCTCATCTCTATCTGAGATCTTATTAGCCTGGCTATCTCTGGCAATATCACTATCAGCATTTTGATCAAAACCATTCAATAAGTCTCTAGGAAGTTCTAAACTTTCCCTCATCTTCCTGTCTTCTTCCCAAGCCCTCCAAACTGTTTCAAACTCTGCCCATTACCCAGTTCCAAAGTCATTTCTACATTTTCAGGTATCTTTATAGCAATGCCCCATTTCTCTGATATCGATTTTCTGTATTAGTTTGTTCTTACACTGCTATAAAGAACTACCTGAGACTGGGTAATTTATGAAGAGAAGAGATTTAATTGACTCACAGTTCCACAGACTGTACAGGAGGCATGACTGGGGAGGCTGAGGAAACTTGCAATCATGGTGGAAGGGCTAAGGTGAAGCAAACACATATTCACATGGTGGCAGGAGAGAGAAGGAGAAAGAGAAGGGGAAGGTACCTCACACTTTTAAACAACCGTATCTCATGAGAACTCTGTCATGAAAGCTACTTGGTAGATGGTGCTAAGCCATTAGAAACCAATCCCCCACATACTCCAGTCTCCTCCTACCAGGCCCCACCTCCAACACTAGGGATTACAATTCAACATGAGATTTGGGTGGGGCCACAGAGCCAGACCATATCACTGATTGATTAATAAATTATTGAATTGTGTTTTAATAGATTTTTTAGTTTATCAAAGTTTTATATGAACAAAGTTTAACAAGTCAAATGGTTTCGGGCCGAGCATAGTGGCTCACACCTGTAATCCCAGCACTTTGGGAGGCCGAAGTGGGTAGATCACCTGAGGTCAGCAGTTTGAGACCAGCCTGGTCAACTTAGTGAAACCCTGTCTCTGTTAAAAATACAAAAATTAGCCAGGCATGGTGGCATGTGCCTGTAGTCCCAGCTACTAACTACTTGGGAGGCTGAGGCCGGAGTATGGCTTGAACCTGGTGGGTGGAGGTTGCAGTGAGCTGAGATTGTGCCACTGCTCTCTGGCCTGGGCAACAGAGTAAGACTCTGTCTTAAAACAAAACAAAACAAAAAAATTGTTTTGTCATGTTTCGTCTTTT
>NW_016107362.1:1105304-1115575 GCF_001604975.1 Cebus imitator
GTGTAAATTAGTTCAACCATTGTGGAAGACAGTGTGGTGATTCCTCAAGGACCCAGAAATAGAAATTCCATTTGACCCAGCAATCCCATTACTGGGTATATATCCAAAGGATTATAAATTGTTCTATTATAAAGACACATGCACACGAATGTTCATTGCAGCACTGTTTACAATAGCAAAGACCTGGGATCAACCCAAATGCCCATCCATGATAGACTGGACAGGGAAAATGTGGCACATATAAACCATGGAATACTATGCAGCCATAAAAAATGATGAGTTCGTGTCCTTTGTAGGGACATGGATGAATCTGGAAACCATCATTCTCAGCAAACTGACACAAGAACAGAAAATCAAGCACTGCATGTTCTCACTCATAGGAGGGTGTTGAACAATGAGAACACATGGACACAGGGAGGGGAGCATCACACACTGGGGTCTGTTGAAGGGGAATAGAGGAGGAACAGCGGGGGGGTAGGGGGGCTGGGGAGGGATAACATGGGGAGAAATGCCAGATATAGGTGATGGAGGAATGGAGGCAGCAAACCACATTGCCATGTTTGTACCTATGCAACAATCCTGCATGATCTGCACATGTACCCCCAGAACCTAAAGTACAATAATATATATACATAAAAGAAAGAAAAAAAGGAAAGCTGAAAAATCAATAAGCCTGAAGGAATTAGAAAACAAACAGAAAATTTTACTTAAAGAAGGTATAATAGAAGGAAGAAAATAACAAAGATTTTTTTAAAAAGCCAAATGAACTAGAAAACAATGTACAATTCAGCAAAGTGAAATGTAAGGCCTTGATGAGGGTGATCATAAACAAAGCAGAGAAGGCTAACCACCAATACTGGAGATGGAAAAGGAAATATCTCACCTTAGATGCTAATAGATCACAAGGTGGTATTATAAGTAATAATATAGCCAAACTTTTTAAGATAATTCAGATGAATTCTTAGAAAAACAACTGGCTGGCTAGGCACAGTGGCTCATGCTTGTAATCTCAGTGCTTTGGGAGGCTAAGATGGACATATCATGAGGTTAAGAGATCAAGACCATCTTGGCCAACATGGTAAAGCCCTGTCTCTACTAAAAAATACAAAAATTAGCTGGGTATGTTGGTACATGCCTGTAGTCCCAGCTACTCAAGAGGTTGAGGCAGGAGAATCGCTTGAACCCAGGATGTGGAGGTTGTAGTCAGTTGAGATCATTCCAGGCTGGCAACAGAGCAAGACTCTGTTTCAAAAAAATAAAAAAGAAAGAAAGAAAAAAAGAAAAACAACTGGTCAAAGTGGACACGAGAAGTCTCATTAGTCTAATAAATACATTTTAAAATTGAATCTGTAGTTTAATCCTTCCCACGAAGGAAACTCTAGGCCTCAATGGCTTCACCAGAGAATATGATGAAGATTTTAAGTAAGAAATAGCACCAATTGTAGGCCTGGTATGGTGGCTGCTGCCTGTAATTCCAGTACTTTGGGAGGCTGATATGGTTAGGCTGTGTCCCCACCCGAATCTCATCTTGAATTTCCATGTGTTGTGGGAGGGACCTCGTGGGAGGTAATTGAATCACAGGGACAAGTCTTTCCATGCTGTTTTCATGATAGTGACTAAGTCTCATGAGATCTGATGGTTTTAAAAAGAGGAGTTTCCCTGCACAGGCTCTTTTTCTTTGCCTGCTGCCATCCATGTAAGACATGACCTGCTCCTCTTTGCCTTCTGCCATGATTCTGAGGCTTCCCCAGCCACATGGAACTGTAGGCCCAATTAAACCTCTTTTTTTTGTAAATTGCCCAGTCTTGGGTATGCCTTTATCCAGTGTGAAAACAGACTAATACAGAGGCTGAGGCGGGCAGATTGCTTGAGGCCAGGAATTTGAGACCAGCCTGGACAACATGGTGAAACCCCATCTCTACAGAAATAAAAATATTAGCTGGGAGTGGTGGCATGCCCCTATAGTCCCAGCTACTTGGGAGGCTGAGGTGGAAGGATCACTAGAGCTCGGGACACAAAGGTTGCAGCAAGCCAAGATCTTGCCCCTTCACTCCAGCCTCGGTGACAGAGTGAGACCCTGTCGAAAAAGAAAAAAAAAGACTAAAGAAAGAGAGAAAGAAAGAGAAAGAGAGAAAGACAGAAAGAGAAAACCAATTTTACACAAACTCTCTCAGAGCATAGAAGAAGATGAAATAATTCTTAAGTTTTTTAAGAGGTCAGTATTCGCTTAGTACCAAAATCTGACAACAACATTGTAAGAAAGGAAAATTACAAGCCAATCCCACATATATGAAAATGTCCTAAATAAAACATGAGTAACTTGAATTCAGCCATGTATAAAAAGTATAAAACATTGTGACCATGTTTATTTATTCAAAGAGTTTATTGTGGAAATTGAAGTTTGACTTCCTTTCAAAATCAGCATAAAATATCACCTCAGCAGAGGAAGGCAGCATTTGTGTCTAGGTGACTATTTAAGATGCCCCACTGCCAAGCAGAGTTTCAGGTAGTTTGGTTGCTTTATCCATAACTTACTCATCAAACCAGAAGTAAAGAAATTCTGTCCAAAATCTCATTACAACCCAGTTCACCGGATGTGGCTGGAGAAATGAGAAGCCAGACAGTATTGAGGCCCGGACTAACCCTGGATGCTGAGGAGCAGAGGACAGGGAGGTGGACCACAACACCCAGCAAGTGAGGCCCGCCATGAGAAGCACATGTCCCTCTCTGCAGACAAACACAATGGCTTCCTGAAGAGAATATGTGTTTTGGTTTTCAAACTATGACAGCGGTCCCCAAGAATTACCCCATACTTTGTAATTCATGCCTGGTCCAACTTCCTTTTGATAACATCTCAGCTGGGTTTGGCCTCCTTCTATGAGTTAAAGGTATCGGTCATCTCTAACCTGTAGACCCAAATAGGTGAGTGCGATCGGGCCTTACAGGAAAGCACCTCTCGAGAGCTGACCAGTCTTTTCTCTCCTCAATTACGCCAGTCATTTCCAAGAGAGATCAATATCATGGGGTGATGGTCCCATTTGGAGTCTGCTATCCATTATTTCCCCAAATTTTGGGTTTTCCTCTTTTGTTTGATCTACTTATTGTTTCAACACTTGAAAGCTGCCGGGCATGGTGGCTTCTGCCTGTAATCCCAGCACATTGGGAGGATGAGGCAGGCTTGAGCCTGGTAGTTGGAGACCAGCCTGAGCCACATGGCAAACCCCCATCTCTATAAAATACAAAAACAAAAAGGCCAGATGCAGTGGCTCACATCTGTAATCCCAGCACTTTAGGACGCCAAGGCAGGCAGATCACTTGAGGTCACGAGTTTGAGACCAGCCTGGTCAACATGGTGAAACCCTGCCTCTACTAAATATACAAAAATTAGCCAGGCATGATAGCATACGCCTGTAATCCCAGCCACTTAGGAGGCTGAGGCAGGAGAATCACTTGAACATGGAGGGTGGAGGTTGCAGTGAGTGGAGATCATGCCCCTGCACTCCAGGCTGGGCAATAGAGTAAGACTCCATCTCAAACAAAGAAAAAGGAAAAAAGAAGAAAATGTCGCCAAGTTGGCTTGAGCCCAGGAGTTCAGGACCAGCCTAAGCAACATGGCAAAACCCCATCTCTATAAAATACAAAAAAATTAGCCAGGCATGGTGGTGTGCACCTGCAGTCACAGCTACTCAGAGGCTGAGATGGGAAGATCCCTTGAGCCTGGCAGGTCAAGGCTGCAGTGAGCCGTGCTTGTAGCACTGCACTCCAGCCTGGACAACAGCGTGAGACCCTGTAGTTGAAACCATGATGCTTTTTTCTTTTTCAGCATAGGTCTTGCTCTAAGATATAGGTTAAGGCTAGAGCAGACTCTCTGTCAGCTTCTGGAGACAGACAAACAGTTCTGGGTTAAATATCCATGTTGAAACTCACCTGAGTCACCTTGGTCAGACAAAGCTCTTGGTTTCTCCTATTGTCTCAGAAGAGAGTTGAGTGAGGTAAGTGAGGATTGGTGACTCCCTTCCTCACAATTATGTCTCCGGGTTATAATTCCACTACATGTATTTATTTATTTGCTTGTTTATTTAGCAAACATTTATTAGCAAGCAAGTCCAGAGCCATGTCTGCAACTGGTTCTTTAAGGCTAAAAGAAGCCCCAACTCTCTGTCACTTTAGGTGCTTCATCTACCACATTGCATGAAAGTTCATCCAAAACAGACACACCGAACCTCTAGAGACAGGATACTGTTACCTTGACAGGGGGCCCTGAGTGGAGAATGAGCTGCGATCCTCTGAGTCATGTTTACATGGAACCAGTTAGGGCTTTAGCCCAGAGCTATACCCTCAACAGTGAAGACTACAGGAGTCAAAGGTCATTATGTTCCATTTGTGCAAGTATTTCTAAAATACTTTAGCCAAGCCACATATTTGAAATACCTTTAATGTCCCAATTAGAGCCTATTTCTAAAAATCCATCATGTTATTTAACAGGTCATTAGGATCAGAAATAAAAACCCATGTCCGACATTCCCTCTGCTGATTGGTGACACAGTAGCTGTTGGTCAAGGTACAAATAACTGAAGCACGTACAGCAGCTGCTGCCCGTGCACGGTAGAATGCCCCATGACCACCTGGGTTAGAATTCTTGCTTAGAATTGACCACCTGGGCCTGGCGCAGGGACGTTTGCCTGTAATCCCAGCTACTTGGGAGGCTGCGGCAGAAGGATCACCCAGGAGCACCAGGCCAGTCTGGGCAACATAGTGAGGCCCTGTCTCTAAATATAAAAAATAAAAAAAGAATTGACCAGCTGGGTTATGACTTAAAGCAACACATATGACATCAAACTGTAAGTATGGAAATATTTAAAAGCAAATCAGAGCTTTTGGAACAATCATCTCTGCCACATCCTAATTAATAATCTAGACAAGTTAGTCAACATTCCTGTGGCTTCTTATTCATTTGTTCATGCACTTAGAGTTTTAGGTCAATGAAATAAAATAATGTCCATAAAGTACTTAAAATCATGTCTGATATACAAAAAAAAAAAAATCCAATAAGCGGTAGCTACTAACTGTATATCGCATACCACTGTACAGCTACTTGCCTCTCAGAAAGCCTTGACTCTTGTCCAAGTTGGTCAAAATGGAAAGAGAAAACTGAAGTCCACCCAGATATGCTACATGCTAGTGCATACCAGAGGCTAAGTTGCCAGAGCACAAAGGCAGGCCCTAGGCTTACAAACTGGATAACTGATTTTCCACAGTGTCCCCAGAGGTGACTCATGATAAGCTCCTTAGAGACTGATGTATAAGTCAAACTATCAATTTACAAATTATCATGAGAAATTTAGTTTCTAAAGGCATTGGGTATTTTAGTTCCTAGGAGTAAATGATAATATCTTTAGGATGAGTTCATTTTGTACAATGGATACATTCCTGAAGACTGCATTATTCAAAATGTACGTAACTCAAAGTAATTTTTCCCACATTAATACATTTAAAGTATGGAAGAGTAGATTTCCAGTGCACATAAATCTACACCAGTTGGTACATAATTGCTTTTTAATGGTGCTTTTCATTTGTTTGGCGTGATCTCTTATATTTTGCAGAAATCAATCTGCTGAGTTATATAAGCATATCATATCATAATGGCTGTCTGGTCTTCTGCAGAGCCTTTTTACGACATCTAAAGTGCAGAATAAATGCACTGCTTCTGGGGCTTTTCTGCACCCTCACATTATGAATGCTCACATGACATGGCCATAAGATATTAACAAAGTATTTTAAATTATAATAACATTTCAATTGTCACCAACATCACTTGAGCTTCTGAGCTGTGTGAATAGCAGCATAGTCCATGAGATAGCTGCAAATGGAAGGAGAATTTCTGTTTTAGAACTGAAGTGGCACAGTTTACAATTCACTTGTCTGAGCAGCTTTGACATCAAGCAGTTCTTGATTTTATTTTAATTTAGGGGATTGGCACAATTTCTCATTTTGAGTACAAAATGAGTCCTTATAAATGTTCTGTATTAAACAATTTCAAATATGTAGAACTCAAATTCACTTAAGACATGAGTGTGCTGTACTGACAAATTATTGCCCTTTCCATCTTTTCCTTGTCAAGGAGGATCGCATAGGAGAGAGACCGTGGCTTTGGAGCTACCGGGGAGATCTGCATCTAACTGAGTTCTTTGTCACTTACTAGCTGCGTGGACTTGGTTTCCTCATTTGTGAAATGGGAATTATAAGTGCCTGTCATAGAGGGTGATTCTGAAGATGAATGATACCTATCAAACATTTATTAGGGGGCTTCCTATAGGCCATCCAATTTACATATATTATTGCATTAATTTTACTGAAATTCCATGGAATCGAAATTATTATTCCATAGAGAAAATAGGGCTCATGGAAGTTAAGTAATCTAAGGCCAGATAGCTAATAAACAGCAGAACTGAGATTCGAATTCAGGTATGAACTGACTTCAAATCAAGACACACTCTTCCTTACTGGAACTAAATGAAATCATGTCTCTATTATGTCCAAGAATAGTATCTGACATGCTGGTTGTAGGATCTTGTAAAAGAAAGAAGAAAATAAATAATTTACAAAGAATAATATCTGACATAAAGCAGGTAATAATAAATGGAAATTAGTATTACCAGTATTATGGAAACCTTCTTCCCCATGTCCAGCACACACACACACACACACACACACACACACACACCCCATCTGTGCACTAGACTGCCTTAATCTTCTTCTCTATTCATTTTCCCACACAGAGTGTTTATATATATACACATACATATACACATACCTGTGCGTATATAGTATGACAGGAGAAGTGAAATTTCTCAAGGCCTTTCCAGAGAGCTTACAAAGTCCAATAGCTACTGCTTTTCTTCCTAGAATCGATAACGCTGGCAAAGTCCCCCAGTTACCTGACAATAAACTAAGTGTATGTATTAGTTTCTTAGGGCTGCCATAATGAAGAACCACAAATTGGGTGAGAAATAAACATTAATTGTCTTAAGTTCAGAGGCTAGGAGTCTGAGATTTTGGTGTTGGTGGGGTTGGTTCCTTCCTTCTGTTGGCTGAGAGGGAGTCTCTGTTCCAGCCCTCTCCCCTAGCTTCCAGTGATTTGTTGGCAATTTTTGGCGTTCCTTGCCTGTACACCAGTCATCCCAGTCTCTGCCTTCATCTTCATGTGGCATTGTCCATTTCCCTCATGATGTCTCTTCACATCATCTTCCCTCTGTGTGTGCATGTCTTTCTGTCTAAATTTCTCTTTTTCATAAGTCATACCAGATTAAGGCCACCATAATGACTTCATTTCAACATGAGGACCTCTGTCATGGACTTTTTTCCAAAGACGGTGACATTGTTAGTTACTGGGAGTTGGAACTTCAATGGATCATTTTAGGGGGACACCCAGTGTGCAAGAGGGTTTGTATGTGTTGTGAGAAAGAGAGAGAAAGAGAGAGAGGGAATACACGTGAGCGGAGCTAACACTGGACAAAAGCATTGTGGGAGTTGAGATGGATTTGTTGTTGAAGCCCATCTACCTGCTAGAATCTCTATTGGTGCCTTGGTGTCTGGCATGTTGGATGTGTTAATTCATAAATCTTAGGATTAGAAGTGACAGAAACTCAACTTGAAATAGATTAAGCAAAGAGGGAATTTATTGAGTTATATAATCAAACCACAGAAATATCAGGGTTGGCCAGGTGTGGTCATTCCTACCAGTAATCCCAGCACTTTGGGATGCCAAGGCGGGCGGATCACTTGAGGTCAGGAGTTTGAGGCCAGCCTGACCAACATGATGAAATCCTATTTCTACTAAAAGGACAAAAATTAGCCTGGCATGGTGGTGCGCACCTGTTATCCCAGCTGCTCAGGAAAGTGAGGCAGAAGAATTGCTTGAACTCGGGAAGCGGAGGTTTCAGTGAGCTGAGATTGTACCACTGCACTCCAGCCTGGGCACAGAGCAAGACTCTGTCTCAGGAAAAAAAAAAAAAAAAGTACCCCAAAAAAAAAAATAGAAAAAAAAAAAAAAATGAAAAAAAAAAAAAAAAAATGGGCAGAGGGGGAGTAGACAAGCCTTAAAGATCCAGGGACTTGAACGCTGTCATTTCTCTCTCTCTCTCTCTTTCTCTGCTCTTTTCTGCAGACTGTCTTCTTTCTTCTGGCATTCTCCATTGAAGGTGCAGGCTTGATGTCAGACCACTCCCCACTTCCATTCTTGTAGCCCTGTAACCAGACAATTAAGAGCAAAGCCTTCTTGATAGGTGAGGGAAGTATGCCAATAGGTTCTTCTTGGATCCCATGACCTTCCCTAAACCAACCCCTGAATGCCAATCCTGAAGCCTGAGCCATATGCTTCCCTCTAGCTAGGGGTCTAGGGATACTTGGATTGGTATTATTGAAGTTTGAGAGGAACAGTTCCCCCAAGAAGGGGATAAAATAAACAATGTTTTGGGTACATGTGCAGCCCCAGATAGAGCGTCAAAGTTTAGTTTCTTGCCTACAGGGCTACTGTACCCTAGTGGAGGGCTGAGCTGGGCCTTTGCTGTCCTGGGATCTCACTGCTGGCCCCGATTGTTGGGTATGGGTTGTGGTGGAGACTGCCTAGCTTCACCAAACTCACTGCTGCCTTTTTCCTGGCACAAAGGTGCACTGCATTTTGCAGCCTACCTTGAAGTTACATCACTGGTAAGCACTGGCCATGTAATTGAGTTCCAGCCAAAGGGAGATCAGAAGTGATGTGTGCCTCTTCTGCGTCTGATCCACAAAACCTCCCATTCCCTCACGCTCTTCCCTGCTGACAGCTTGAAGCAGATGGACATGGCAGCTTGAAGTCACGGGTTGAGGTTGATGGGACCTCAGGATGGAAGCAGCACAGGATCCGGAATCTCTTCTTGGATAAGGCCCATCACTCACCAGGAATCCCATTTGAGACTTTACATGAGAGACTTTACGTCTACTGTTGCAGCAATTACAAATTTCAGAGTTTGCTACAGCAGTGAGCGTTATTCTAACCAACAGAATTTCTTCCCTTTTTCATCAATGCTGTTTTCCCAAGTAGCTACAGGAAATACTGGAGCCAACAGAGCTGGTTTGAATCCTGGCTCTGCTACTTGCTAGCCAGCCACTCTGTCTTTGGGTGCAGTCTTCTTCTTTATAGAATACTCATGCCTACTTCGCAAGGTCAAAGTAAGCTTTGAACTGTAGGGGAAGACAGATGCCGTCACTGCAGGGAGTAGGTGTGGATAGCATTGTGTTCTTTAACTACCATAGCAACGTTTCATCCCAAACGACTTCCCCTCTGGCTAGGGCAGCCTTGGAGAAATATCTTCTCAGCTAGGAGGTTCTTCAGTCTCAGAAAAGAGGCTTCCTGAGGGAAGCTTTATGTCCTTGGGCTATGGTAAAATGCTTTGCCACGGATCCATCATTCTACCAGGAGGCAAACCCCAGCAGATGGTAAATCCCCAGCTCTTGCTCTTGCTCTTTGGAACTCCTCAGGTAGGGATAGTTCCCCGTTCCAGGCTTGCAGCCCACTGCTTCTCTTTTATTCGTTTACTCACTTACTCATTTGTTTATTCATTCATGCATGCGTCCATCTGTCTGCTTATCCATTCATACATGCAACAAATATTTACAGCATGCCAGCTCTGTGCCAGGCAATGTGCTGAGGGCTGAAGATGGAGGAGTGAAAAGGAAAAGCTCTCCTTACTCTCATCAAGCTTCCATTCTACTGAGAGATCGGAGAAGGGAGTGACAGACACTATGGTGGGAGTGAGTGGTACAGAGTGCCATGGAGGCTCAGAGAGGGCATGTACTCCAGGTCTCGGAAGAGGCGTGCCACAAGTAGTGATGCCAAGCACAAACTTTTCCTGGCAAAAGAATGGCAAAGCTGGTTCTATCACAACCACCAGCTACTCTTGAAATCAACTTTTTGGAATCTTTTACTAGCCTGCTGCATCATGTAGATATATCACCATCACCACCACCACTATCACCACCACCATCACCACCATCATCACCATCACCACCTCCATCACCACCACCACCTCCACCACCACCACCATAACCACCACCACCACCACCACCATCACCATCATCATCACCACCACCACCACCACCTCCACATCCACCACCACCACCACCATCGCCATCACCACTACCTCCACCACCATCACCTCCACCATGACCACCACTTCTACCACCATCACCACCACCATCACCACCACCACCACCATCACAACCACCTCTAT
>NW_016107362.1:1117311-1129598 GCF_001604975.1 Cebus imitator
CCACCACCACCATCACCACCACCACCACCATCACCACCACCACCACCACCTCCACCACCACCATCACCACCACCATCATCTCCTTTCTAGACTGTGCCATGCTGACATTACAAATTTCTTGAGAATATTATCCCTGGGGAACCCTATGGCTATTGATACCTGTTTCATGTGTGCCTTCCTCGCCACAACCACCAGTGTTCCACTCAAAGGGCATAAACATCTATAATGCATTCTGTATGTATGCGTATTTATATAGTCTTTTGTCGTCGTTGTTGTCTTTTAGACAGTCTCGCTCTGTTGCTCAGGCTAGAGTGCAGTAGTGCGATCTCAGCTCACTGTAACCTCTGCCTCCCAGGTTCAGGCAGTTCTTGTGCCTCAGCCTCCCAAATACGTGGGACTACAGGTGCATGCCATTATGTCCTGCTAATTTTTTTGTATTTTTTAGTAGAGATGGTGTTTCACCATGTTGGCCAGGCTGGTCTCAAACTCCTGATCTTAAGTGATCTACCTGCCTCGGCCTCCCAAAGTGTGAGGTTACAAGTGTGAGCCACTGTGCCTGGCCTATACAGTCTTAAACATGCTCACAATATATATGTTTATGTATCTTTGTAAGCATATGCCAAATGTCTAAAATGAAATATAGATGTATACATGTTTGCATAAATACACATATGTGTATATATACATGTGATATATGCATACATGTGAATAGACATATGTATAATCTCCAAATTTTCAAGAAAACTCATTGTTAAATTGAGGTTACATGTTGCCACCTCAGAAACCAAACTTTATTAAATTTTCCCAAAAGCAAAATCAAAAGGCAGTCTATAGATTATTTTGCTATCTGAGACAACCAACAGGCCCAACAAACTTTGGAAGTGCCTGGCTGATAGGAAAGTTATTCTACCTTTTTTTCTTTCTTTTCAATTAAAATTTATTTATTTATTTATTAAAACATTATTGACAGCGTTTCATTCTGTTGCCCAAGCTGCAGTGCCGTGGTGCAGTCACAGCTCACTGTAGCTGCAAACTCATGAGTTCAAGTGATCTTCACACCTCAGCCTCCCAAGTAGCTGGGACCACAGGCATGTGTCAATTTTTAATTTTTTTTTTTTTTTTTTTGCAGAGAGGAGGTCTTGCTAGGTTGCTCAGGCTGGTCTCAAACTTCTGGCCTCAAGTGATCTCCCACCTTAGCCTCCCAAAGTGCCAGGATTACAGACATGGCCACTGTACTTGGCCTACCTTTTATCTTTGAGAAAAAAAAAATTTTTTTTGAGATGGAGTCTAGCTCTATCACTGCACTCTGCCAAGCTGGAGTGCAGTGGTGCTATCTCGGCTCGCCACAATCTCTGCCTCTCAGGTTCAAGCGATTCTCCTGCCTCAGCCTCCCCAGGATCTAGGACTACAGGCACACGTCACCACACCTAGCTAATTTTTGTATTTTTAGTCGAGATAGGGTTTCACCATGTTGGCCAGGATGGTTTCCATCTCCTGACCTCTTGATCCCCCGGCCTTGGCCTCCCAAAGTGCTGGAATTACAGGTGTGAGCCACCGTGCCCGGCCAAAAGATGTTTTTATTGGAATAGTGTTAGCAGTTTCTTCCCTTCTCTTAGTATCTAGAATAATGAGTGGCTATGGGCCTAGTGGGATGGCTCGAGCCTATAATCTTAGCTCTGGGATTGTTAGAATTTCTGATGCCTGGGACAGTGACCCTTAGGGCTGAGAGAGAGGAGAAAAGCTTTCTCTTAGGTTTTATTAATAACCAAGAGAATGATTATCATATTAATAATAGCAATAATCAATATGTAATTAACACATAGTGTCTCCCTCTGTGCCAGACACTATTCTAAGGGTTTTGCCATGTTGCCTCATTTGTGCCTCAGTGTTTGAGATGTTATCTTGTTTATGTCTCTTAAGTACTCTGTGAGGCCGGCTCTAATATGATCATCCCTACTTTATAGATGAGGCACAGAGAGGTGGGGCACAGAGAGGTTTAATGGCCTGCCAAAAGTTACACAGCAGTGGCAGGGGCAGGATTTGAGCCCTAGCAATCTGGCTCTAGAGTCCACCCTCTTGAAGACTAAGCCACATTACCCTTAGCAGCTCTGCTGTCATGCAAGGCAGTCCTGAAGGACGGGAAGAAGAACCCTCTGAGCCGCCAGGAGGTGCTGGAAGAGCCCGCAGAGGACCCCAGCCCTAGAAGCCCCACGTGCTTGGGCCTCTCTCTCCAGCAGGGGGCGCCCATAGCCCACATTTTCTGGACTTGCTCTTTACCCACAGATAACTCAGCTTACTGAGACCTGGAACTTCTGACCTTTTGTGGGAAAGGCTCTGATCTTAAAACTGTCTCTAGCATTCTTGAAGTATTTGCAGTGTACTAATCAAAGGAATGATCCCGTACGTGGACATAACCAAGGGAATGATCCAGTACCGTTCTTGCAGGACCTGCAATGGGCACCGATGAGCAGAAACCCAGGAAGCCCGTATACGCCCCAGTCTTATAACAGCGCTGCCTGATTCCAGATGAACCACAAACACTCCCAGGCCGGGGTGTTTCTCACCACACCCCGAAGACATTCTATTAAAATAGCCCTGCTCGTGTGGTGGCCTCCTGTGCATGAGTCCTCTCATCTGGTCTGCGCCGTGATGGGGCAGGTGCTGAACTCACCACATGAGCCCTTTGGAACGCGTGCTGAGGTGTTTTCTCTCTAGTGACCTGTGTCACATCCTTTGCAAGAAATTAGCTCAGAGGAAGACTTCCTGAAGACCAGATCTCAACCTGCACCCGAGGTAGAGATGCCAGGAGACGAGGTTCGGTAGAATTTGTTCCTCTCATGGTAGTGGGAGGAGGAGAACCGATCTGTGAAGCGCTCCTTCCACCCTTTTAAGCTCTGCAATAAAGACTGAGTGAGAGGCTCAGGCCTGTAATCCCAGCACTTTGGGGAGCCAGTGCGAGTGGACTGCTTGAGCCCAGGAGTTCCAGACCAGCCTGGGCAACATGGCAAAACCCTGTCACTACAAAAAATACAAAAATTAGCCAAGCATGGTGGCTGTAGTCCTCAGGAGGCTGAGGTGGGAGGATTGCTTGAGTCTGGGAGGTGGAGGCTGCAGTGAGCTGTGATTGTGCCACTGCACTCTAGCCTGGGCTACAGAGTGAAACCCTGTCTCAAAATTAAAAAAAAAAAAAAAAAAAAAAAAAAAACCAGCACAAAAAAAAAAAAAAAAAAAAAAAAAAAAAAGACCGAGTGAGGGGCCAACTTTTAATGGGGACCGCTCAGACTCAGAGCAGGAACAAACTTGATTGCCCTGAGACTTTAAAAGTTTCTTCAAAATCCAATACATTTGTCAGCTGCTCTCAGGAGCCCTAGCAGGCTTCAGGGGTCTCTCAGCCCCTCTGCTATGGTCTGAATGTTTGTGTTTCCCTAAAATCCAGATGTTGAAATCCTACCCCCTAAGGTGATGTATTAGGAGCTGGGTCTTTGGGAGGCGATCAGGTCATGAAGGCAGAGGTCTCCTGAATGGGAGCAGTGCCTTATCAAAGATGCCCAAAAGAGAGCTCCACCCCTTCCACTTTGGGAGGACACGGTGAGAAGGCACCATCTATGAACCAAAGGGCAGAACCTCACCAGATGCCAGCTCTGCCTGTGCCTTGATCTTGGATTTCCAGCCTCCAGAACTGTGAGATGTGAATTTCTGTTGTTTATAAGACACCCAGTTTAAGACACACATACCCTCCAAAGTGATGCCCTTTCTGTGTATACTTTGGCATACGCCATTGGATTCAAAATTAAATGAGAGGGACTACAGAAATACCCCAGCTGGCAGGGAAGGGCCATAGAAGATTGCTTGGGCTCAGACTCTGGTTCTGCCTCCTGGGGGCTGAGCAGCCCCTGGGCAGGTGATTTACTTCTTTGTACCATGGTTTTCTCACCTGCAAACTGAAAATAATAAAACCCACACCATAGGGTTGTTGAACGCATTCAATGAGTGAATGCATGTGGTCCCAAGTGCAGTGCATGGCCTGTGAGGAAGGACTCACTGAATCTTAGCTGTTCTGATTCCACCTATTCATGCAGGCCAGGACTCCAGGGGGAAAAGGAAATCTCCTGTTATTATCAACTTTATTGGTTCCTCCGCAGTTTTTTTTCCGCTCTGGGTGGCACTGGCAAACTTCCTGTCTTCTTCCCCAGAACTTGATACCCCTGCCCCCACCTCCCTCAAAGGCGAACGCCCTCTTGCAAGGCAGCAACTTGATCCCATGCAGAAATCTCTCCTGGAATCAGGTTCCTGGGTATTTGTCCTCGGGACTAGCTAGCTTGGAGTTGAGGGTAGTTGGAGTTCAAGAGAACCTTTATTCTGACTTTTACTGTTTACTGATTTGCAGTACTTCTAAGCCAGTGTTTGTCCTCCTGGCCTTCAGGGCCAGGGCCAAGGCCACAACAATGCAGACCTTCTTCAGTGGCCCTGTTACCTTCCGGGAGCAGGCAGGGTGTGGCAAGAACTTCTGGGTGGCAAGAACTCCAGGGTGTGGTGAGAACTCTGGGTGTGGCTGCCCAGCACAGGCCTTGGAGAAAGCAGTTAAGAAACAAGCAACAGGGTTTGGTGCCCCAGGTCTGAATGTTGGAGCCCAAGGTTCTGACTGTGTTATGGAGTAGTTATGGGGACTCAAGTTCTCTGCCCCTCACTTTCCCTGGCTGTCCAACACAACAGCAGCAGCAGTTGTTTTTACTAAGCAAGTACTCAGTACTTACTGAGAAGTACTCAGTAAAAGTACTCAGCAGTGTACTTGTACTGAGTACTTACCGTCCACACATGGGACTTCATAGCTCTCCCTTAACGGTTAAGACCAGATGCTGCACTTGCGTTCTATACCCACTCTCACTAGCTTTGTGACCTTGGAGACCCTTGTTCCTCAACCGCTTAATCTGTAAGAAGTGGGGCAGTTAAGAGTGCCCCCCCTTTGGATTGCAAGAGGATTAAATGAGAAAGCCGTGGAAGAGTTCCTGGCCCAAGGTACTATTGACTAAGTACGAGCAATACTATGATAAATTTCACATGCAGGATCTCATGTCATTTTATTTTCTTCTCTTTTTAGAGGGAGTCTCACTCTGTCATCCAGGCTGGAGTGCAATGGTGCAATCTCTCAGCTCACTGCAACCTCCACCTTCCAGTTTCAAGTGATTCTCCTGCCTCAGCCTCCTGAGTAGCTGGGATTACAGGTGCCCGCCACCATGCCCGGCTAATTTTTGTATTTTTAATAGAGACGAGGTTTCACCATGTTGGTCAGGCTGGTCTCAAACTCCTGACCTTGTGATCCACCTGCTTCAGCCTCCTGAAGTGCTGGGATGACAGGTGAGCCACCACACCCGGCCTCATGCCATTTTCATAGCAACCCTGTGAAATAGGTTCTCTACAGGGGAGAGGCTCAGGGCACACAGAAAGAAGCAAGCAAGGCTGGGATTTGACCTCAGGATTATCTAGTTCTGAGTCCCAAACTCTGGATCTGAAATCACTGGGCCTTACTGCCTTTCATTTGCCCATGTCACCTGAAGAAACACTTACTGAGCAGCTTACTAGGAGCCAGCCCATTGTGACCTTATTGAATTGGTTGAAAGTTCCAATTTAACATAGTTCATAAGCACTAATAGAGCTTCTCCTGACCAGGCACTGGGCTGGGTCCTGGCTCAACTGCAGTGACAATGGGGAGGATGTAGGCTCACAGGAAGGTCACAGGCAAATCTTCACACAAAAGTTCCTGTGGGAATCCATCACCTTCGTGAGTCTCCATGGTTCTCTCTGCTTGCAACTCCATCTGCAGAACGTCTTGGACTTCCTTATCTCCTTTGAGGGTCTTAACTAAAAACATCTAACCCTGTTTGGCTTGAGATTCCCGTTTCTAGGTTGAGGTTCAAAATAGACTGTGAAGGCCAGATATGGTGGCTCACGCCTGCAATCCCAGCACTTTGGAAGGCTGAGGCGGGCAGATCACATGAACTCATGAGTTGGAGACCAGCCTGGGTAACATGGCGAGATTCTGTCTCTACAAAAAATACAAAAATTAGCTGGGCATGGTGGTGTGTGCCTGTATCCCAGCTGCTCGGAAGGCTGAGCTGGGAGGATGGTTTGAACCCTGGAGGCAGAGGTTGCAGTGAGCTGAGATTGCACCACTGCACTCCAGCCTGGATGACAGAGCTAGATCTTGTCTCAAAAAATAAAATAAAATGAAATGACGCAAATAAAGAAACTGGAGAGCTGTTTATCACCTTACCCTTGAAAGACTGGAGAGATTTAATAAGGGTACAAGGAAAGGAAAGACTCCTTTTGGGTATATACTGCTCTGGGTAAGAGCCTCCTTGAGGAAGTGGGCTTTGGAAAATTGCTTCCAGATTCTGGAAAAAGAGGTCAGGAGAATGACACTCACTGAGAAATTAGGAAGAAAGCAGGTGATGAGATGGGCTATTTGCAGGTATAACCCACCCGCAAGATGAGCTATAGACTGATGCCCATGGAGACTCAAAAGACCAAAATCAAATCCGTGCATTTATGAAACATGTATATTTACAGAACACCCTGTAGGTGCTGTGTTAGGGTTCTCCTGAGGAACCAAACCATGAGACTAAGGTGTGACTAAATTGCAGTGAGAGGCATGCCCAAATTTAGTACCGTCCACCTGGAATCAAGTAACCAGGAAACCCGACCATGAATGAGGGGGATCTTCCGGGGCCTGTAGAAAAATCACCAGAACTGTGGGTAAGAACAGGGACCACGGAGACAGATTGCCCCTTACTGTAGGAGCCGCTCATGTTGAATAAATGCTTTACCCTCCCAAGCCCTCACATTTTGGAGCTCTTCGGGGGACAGCACATCTACTCCAGAGGTTTGTCATGAGGATGAAATGGGCCATCAGTTGTGAAGTGCTTAGAACAGACCTGGCACACAGGAAGCCTCTGTAAGTCCCAAAGCAGTTTTAAAAAAAAATGTTCCTCAGTTCTAGAGGGGCCTAACAGGCTGATATGGTTTGGCTGTGTCCCCACCCAAATCTCATCTTGAACTTGCTTCTATAATTCCCACGTGTTGTGGGAGGGACCTGGTGGGAGGTCATTGAATCATCGGGGCGGTTACCCCATACTTTTCTCGTGGTGATGGATAAGTCTCGTGAGATCGGATGGTTTTTTAAGGGGTTTCCGCGTTCATTTCTTCCTCATCTACTCTCTTGCTGCTGCCATGTGAGAAGTACCTTTTGCCTTCCACCATGATTGTGAGGCCTCCCTAGCCACCTGCCACTGTAAGTCCATTACACCTGTTTCTTTTTAAATTGCCCAGTCTGTTTTGTAAATTGGTGTGTCTTTATTAGCAGTGTGAGAAAGGGTAATCCACAAGCTTAAAGGGCTTTCTCTGGTCTGGCTGGGACCTGGGCCCTCTTGGGGCTGGATAAACCTTGGCCCATTGGCCCATTGAAGGTCAATGCCTGCTTGTAGGGCTACACGCTGCCCACACACTTTCATGCTCACGTCAAGGCTTTAGACCCTTATTTCAATGTGGACCATGTATGTAGCTTTCTCTGAGCCTGACAGCCTTTGGGCGCTTACAAGAAAACCAATCCCCAAAGCAAATGAGCCAGGGTTCCACCAGAAAACGGGTAGTCCAAGACCACATAGCAACAGAACCGGGACCAGAATTCAGTTTTCCTGGCTTCAGTCTTGGGCTTTTTACACCTGGAAAGGAAAATAAAATACTTCAAATGCACAAGAATATTTTTTAAGAATGTCAGGCTGCACTTAGGAAGACATTTTGAAAGTACCCAGCAACTGCGGACTTAGCTGGGCATCATTTAGATTTTTTCTCTCTGTGAGGTCTTTACTCAGGGAGTGTGGGCTCCCCCTGGGTGGGACCCCCAGGGGGGATGGATGTCCAGGGTCCAGTGAGAATGGGGAAGGTGGGCCCAGAGGCCCGGCAGTGAGACTGAGGGTAGGCAGGCCTGGTTTTAGAATCTGGGGGCCGGGCTTTGAGAGCATATGGACTCAAGGAACCTGCAGGGCTTTGGAGAGATCAGGAAATGGTTTAACAGAAACTGGATGCCAGGTAGGCCCTCAGAACAGCCGTTCTTGGACTTTTGCTGTTAGAGCTGTGAGGCATTCTGTGGTTAGGGGAGAAGGGCATGGAGGTGCTAGCTTGGGTGTGGCCTGGGAGTTTGCAGCGTGGCTGATAAGGCTGGAAACCCCACCCACCTCCAAGCCCTGGAGGTATTAGAGCAAGACTCTGAGGAAGCCATTCTATCAGAACAGAACTTGGGTTTGGGCCTGTTGACAAAGCCTTAAGGGAACAGAGCCTCTGGGGAGAAAGGGGGCCTGCCTCTAGAATCCAGGAAATCTGAAAGAGCTGGATTCACTGTTCACATTCCATTCCGTTCAATCCAATCCAACCCAAGAAATATTTACTAGGCATCTGCTGTATAGCAGCCTGGGAATGTGACAATGAGCAAGATAGACAGTCTCTCCCTGCCCACGTGAAGGCTATAGGATACACAGACAGACAAATAAAAATGCAATGAAGTTGACATTTAATGACAAATCGCAGCGCAATGCCCTGGGACAGTTGTGACAAAGAATAAAAGAGGAGAGCTGGCCTTAGATGGGGTCATCCCAGGAAGTGACTTTTCCTCTGCCCACTAGCAGGATGAGGAGCCCCCGGGTTCTCCCTTCTCCAGAGGGGGGCCCCTTCTAATCCTTACTGCTTACCCAACCTTCTGATGCATTTAACAGATTTTTTCTTTTTAAATTACCATAATCTAGACTTTCCAGTTTTTCTTGGCAGGACCTTTGATTTGCCGTCGGCTACTCCATCCTACGTAGAGGTGGTAGGTTTCTTTTTCTTTCTTTTTTAACTATACAAATTGTATATGAATACAGGGTCTTTGTAAAAATTAGCTTTAAACAGGAGTATGTACAGTAAATTGTGATAGTTCTTTTTGTCCCTTTTCACCAGACTTCCTGCCAATATAGGTAACTGAACCTTTTCACCCTCCTTAGTGATTCTCCCCGATGTGGAGTTGTGGCACCCTGGCCTCTCTCTCTCTCTCTCTCTCACTTTCTGCGGTGGCTGGGAGAGGAAGGAGGTGGTTTAACCTGGTTGGCAAATTTGGGGAAAATGCTAGGTGTGTCAGCCCAAGGTTTCCCTTTCCTCCTCCTGGGAGTGAGCTGTCTGCACAAAACACAACTGTCCCTCAGTCTCTACAGGCCCTCCCTAAATGTTACCAGCTCAGCCCCAACTCCCCAACCCCCAGTAGGGAAGGCCATGGCCAGTCCTAAGCTGCCCTGACTGGGAATACGGGCAGGTAGGCTGGCCAGATCCTGGGCCTCAATTGTTAATAGTAGGCCATTTGGACCTCACACTAAGCACGTCCTTCATCTTAGCCTTTATCAGTTGAAAAAAGGGAATATTTTGCAAATTATTTGACATGACTTTGGTGGGACCAAATTCTCCCTCCAAATCTCAGCTGCAAGAGAGGCCAGGGAATGTGATTTTCAGTTTTCTAGACTTTGCAGCACAGGAAGGTAAAGGATAGCAGAGGTTGCCACCCCAAAATATGCTACTTGGGCATAAGGATTATTTTGGGCTAAAGACAACTGAGAAGAAGATATACAAAACACTGGCATCCTTCTCCCTGTTTGCCTAAAATCAGGACATAAATTTGTACAACAATTAATCACTGACAATGCTAGACCCTTATCAGTACAAAGATAGCACCAGAACATTCATATAACACATTTTCCTGACTGGTGCTGACCTTCCATATATTTTCCTGTCCACAAGTTGCTGTCCTAGAAACTCAAAGTCTTTCTACTTTGTCTTGTTATGGCTTTGAAATTTTTTTTTTTTTTTTAAGAAAACATGCTATTTAAGTCTAAGTTCTAGCCAGCTGTTTGGGTTACTCATCCCTGAATTTCTTACATGTATACAGGAGATAAACGTGTTAATAAACCTCTGTTGTTTCTCTCCTGTTATCTATCAGAGCCTCAGCTGAGAACCTAAAAGGTGGAGGGAAAATTATTTTTTCCTCACCTACAAAGGCGTATTTAGAAAGAGTAGCCTGGCCAGGCGCAATGGCTCACACCTGTAATCCCAATACTTTGGGAGGCTGAGGCAGGTGGATCACTTGAGGTCAGGAGTTCGAGACCAGCCTGGCCAACGTGGTGAAACCCCATCTCTACTAAAAATACAAAAATTAGCCAGGCACAGTGGTGTGCACCTGTAATCCCAGCTACTCAGGAGGCTGAGGCAGGAGACTCGGTTGAACCTGGGAGGCAGAGTTTGCAGTGAGCCAAGATCACACCACTGTACTCCAGCCTGGGCAGCAGAGTGAGACTGAAAAAAGAAAGAAAGAAAGAAAGAGAAAGGAAGGAAGGAAGGAAGGAAACAAGGAAGGAAGGAAGGAAGAGGTATCCAATTCATGATATCCACCATGAGCATTAGTCGTGTGTCTGATAGTTTATCTTTCATCTCTATGCCCTTGGGGCAGTTAGTACTTGAGTAGCCTAATCAGAAGCCCACAGTTGAGATGTGTGGCTCTTAGTGTTAAGGTTGTATCATCTACCTCTAGTCACTGGAGTCGGCTGAATTTTACCAAGAGAACCTGACAGTTGTTGCCAGGTCAAATTAGTTTGGATCCGTCTGCAAAAGGTTCCTAGAAATTAGATATGTATGGATTAAGTTTTGAGAAACACTATCAAATTACTTCCTAAACGATCTTTGTCAGTCTTCCTGTTTGCAGTGTTTGAGAATGTCCTGTAGCCTCCACCATCCTGGGCTCTCTTCTCATTTGCATGTCCTCATTCATTCTGAAAGTACAAATAGTAGTAACATAGTGAAAATATCAACCGTGATTTGTTGAGCAAATTCCAAATGTTGCACTAGGCATTTACCAATGTGATTTCATCGAATCCTAAAAGCCCTATCAGCTAGTTATGGAGTGCCCCTGTTTCACAGACCAGGTAACTGAAGCTCAGAGAGCTTAAATAGCTGGCCAGGGAAGATAATGGCAAGGAGTGAAACAGGAACGTGGACAAAGGCGATCTGTTCTGAGGCCTGTACACTTAGGCACAAAAATGTCAAAAAGAGAGACAGTTTAAATGACAAGGGGCTGGGCATGCTGGCTCGGGCCTGTAATCCCAGCACTTTGGGAGGCTGAGGTAGGTGGATCACCTAAGGTCAGGAGTTCGAGAACAGCTTGGCCAATGTGGCGAAAACCCATCTCAACTAAAAATACAAAAAATTAGCCTCTAAGCTACTTGAGAGGCTGAAACAGGAGAATCGCTTGAACCTGGGAGGTGGAGGTTGCGGTGGGCTGAGACCCTCACCGCCCCTGCACTCCAGCCTGGGCAACAAAGCAAGACTCCATCTCAAAAAAAAAAAAAAAAAAGATTTAATGACAAGGGTTGCTATTGCTTTAAAAATATTATTTAGTTAGCATTTGATTATTCAAATGGAATCTCTAGTCTTTTACTCTCTGGCTGTGCAGAAATACTTATTTTTTAAATGGAAAGTTCTCCTTAGGATTTAAGGAGCCGCCTATGAACTCCAGGTGGAGTGCGTTGATTTAATTTCTCACCTAAACTGTCTGCATGGGGGGCGAGTGAAAGTATGTATAATTGCCTCCATTCTAGAACCCAGGGAGAAGACCAACCAGTTCCCAAGTGACCAGTTCCAGATTCCAATCGACAGGTTCAGCTACGGATTTAATTTTTTCCCTGATGATAGTAATTTAGAGGAAGACACAGGTATGTGTGTATATGTTGTGTGTCCCTTATTTTAAAACAGAATAGAGGTGCAAAGGGAGAGGCGCGATGTGTGTGTTTGTAATGGAGGGCAGCAATAGCAATCTGGAGAAGTTGGCCCTGGCCATTCTTTCTTGAAATACCAGGAGACTTTAAAACAGTGGTGCTCAATTTTTTGGCTTCCCTGGGCCACATTGGAAGAAGAATTATCTTATGCCACACATGATACACTAACAAAAGCTGATCAGCAAAAAAAAAAAAAAAAAAAAGCAAAAACATCTCATGTTTTAAGAAAGTTTACAAATTTGTGTTAAGCCACATTCAAAGCCGTCCTGGGCTGCATTAGGCCTGCGGGCCACAGGTTGGACAAGCTTGCTTTAAAAGATGATGGACGGGCCGGGCGCGGTGGCTCAAGCCTGTAATCCCAGCACTTTGGGAGGCTGAGGCGGGTGGATCACGAGGTCAAGAGATCGAGACCACCCTGGCCAACATGGTGAAACCCCGTCTCTA
>NW_016107362.1:1130084-1140113 GCF_001604975.1 Cebus imitator
GCAACAAGAGTGAAACTCCCAAAAAAAAAAAAAAAATTAGCCAGGCGTGGTGGTACATGTACCTGTAGTCCCAGCTATTGGGGAGGCTGAGGCAGGATAATTGCTGGAACCCAAGAAGTGGAGGTTGCATTGAGCCGAAATTGCGCCATTGCACTCCAACCTGAGACAGAGCGAGACTCCAACTCAAAAAAAAAAAGATGGTCAGTTCACTGGTTGCCAGGACCAGCTCTGAAGGAATGATTTTAGAAGGCTCAGTAAGTTCCACCTGTCCTCTCCTCCCTCCCACTTCCACGCACACCTTACCCACCCCTCTTATAAGAGCTTCTAAAAGCTTCCCTTTTCCCTATCGAAGCAAAATCTGCAGAGGTGTTACCTTGAGGTCGTATTTTCTAATAGGGCCTGCAGATTAGTTTTATTATCAGTCAGGTTCGTCGGCCACTAGGGTTAGAGGTGGATTTACTGTGAAGCTAATGCACCTGCAGCTTTGGGGCTTTCCAGGTCCTGGCACGAGCCCCCGTGCTGTGTTCCCTTGCCACTCGGGTTTGTGAGATCTATGGAAGTACAGCAAGTCCTCACCTAATGTCATCAATAGGTTCTTGGAAACTGTGAACTTCAGTGAAACGATCTATAATTAAACCAATTTTCCCATAGGTTAATAGATAAAAATACGAATTAAGTTCTATTTCTGGTCAGAAGAACATCATCAAACTTCTAAATAAAGACCAAAACACGGCCGGCTGCTGGTGGTTTACGCCTGTAATCACAGCACTTTGGAAGGCTGAGGCGGGATTGAGACCATCCTGGCCAACATGGTGAAATCCCATCTCTACTAAAAATACAAAAATTAGCTGGGCATGGTGGCATGCGCCTATAGTCCCAGCTACTGAAGAGGCTGAGGCAGGAGAATGGCTTGAACACAGAAGGCGGAGGTTGCAGTGAGCCAAGATTGCACCACTGTACTCTAATCTGGTGACAGAGTGAGACTCCGTCTAGGGGCAGGGGAAGGGCCTGGCGTGGTGGCTCACGCCTGTAATCCCAGCACTTTGGGAGACAGAGGCGGGCAGATCATGGGGGCAGGAGTTTGAGACCAGCCTGACCAACATGGTGAAACCCCACCTGTACTAAAAGGGGGATCACCTGTGCACACCTGTGATCCCAGTTACTCGGGAGGCTGAGGCAGGAGAATCCCTTGAACCCGGGAGGCGAGATTGCAACACTGCACTCCAGCCTGGGTGACAGAGTGAGACTCTGTCTCAAAACCAAAAACAACAACAGCCGGGCGTGGTGGCTCACACCTGTAATCCAAGCACTTTGGAGGCCAAGGTGAGCGGATCACCTGAGGTCAGGAGTTCAAGACCAGCCTGATCAACATGGTGAAACCCCGTCTTTATTTAAAAACAAAACAAAAAAAACAAAACAACAACAAAAATCCCAAAACACTTCTAATATTAAACACTGAAATAAATGTGAGCTATATATGCATTTAAAAATATGAATAAAACAAGTGAAATAATTATTTACCTAATTATTCCAGCTCTGGGTTGCAGGTGACTGCAGCTGGTCCCGGGAGGGTAGGTTACAAGGAGGGAACCAGCACTGGACAGGCCATCCCACGGCAGGGCAACTCACTACCCCTGACACTCACTTGACCTGGGACGATGTAGATGCCAGTTAACCCAGTGTGCACAGCTTCGGGATGTGGGGGCGGGAAGTAGTGTGTCCAAAGAAAACCCACACAGACATGGGGAGATGTGCAACTCCGCATAGGCAGTGGTCCCAGCCAGAAATCCGTTTTTTTTTTTTCTCTCAACATTATATGGAAGCAACGTTGAAGGAAATGGTGTTATTTGAGGACCTGCTGTTGGATATTGAAACTGCGCATTGGTTAAAACTGCCTTCTCAACACCATTTATGGATTAAAGACTTAAACATAAGGCCTAACACCATAAAATCCCTAGAAGAAAACCTAGGCGAAACCATTCAGGACATAGGCACAGGCAAGGACTTCATGACTAAAACACCAAAAGCATTGGCAACAAAAGCCAAAAAAGACAAATGGGACCTAATTAAACTCCAGAGCTTCAGTACAGCAAATAAACAATCATTAGAGTGAACCAGCAACCAACAGAATGGGAAAAAATTTTTGTAGTCTACCCATCTGACAAAGGGCTAATATCCAGAATCTACAAAGAACTGAAACAGATTTACAAGAAATAAACCCATTCAAAAGTGGGCAAAGGACATAAACAGACATTTTTCAAAAGAAGACATATATGAGGCCAACAAACATATGAAAAAATGCTCATCATCACAGGTCATTAGAGAAATGCAAATCAAAACCACATCAAGATACCACCTCACACCAATTAGAATGGCGATCATTAAAAAACCTGGAGACAACAGATGCTGGAGAGGATGTAGAGAAATAGGAACACTTTTACACTGTTGGTGGGAGTGTAAATTAGTTCAACCATTGTGGAAGACAGTGTGGCGATTCCTCAAGGACCTAGAAATAGAAATTCCATTTGACCCAGCAATCCCGTTACTGGATACAGCTAGTGCTCGACTTACGACCACAGTCGGGACTGCGGACCAGTCGTAACACAATTTGGTCGTAAGTTGAGTAGGCTATATGTACAGTTCAAATGGTGCACGCGGAGATGGTAGTGCTGTCAGAAGCTGGTCCGCACTGTCGTACGCCCAGCTGGGCAACGTTTGCACTGCCAGACGCGGAGCAGTCGTGGCTAGCGATTGTGGTCGTAAAGTCCAATGGTCGTAAGTTGCATAGGTGGTAAGTCGATCAATACCTGTATATATCCAAAGGATTATAAATCATTCTATTATAAAGACACATGCACACTAATGTCCATTGCAGCACTGTTTAGAATAGCAAAGACCTGGAACCAACCCACATGCCCATCGATGATAGACTGGACAAGGAAAATGTGGCACATATACACCATGGAATACTATGCAGCCATAAAAAACAATGAGTTCATGTTCTTTTTAGGGACATGGAGGAATTTGGAAACCATCATTCTCAGCAGACTGACACAAAAACAGAAAAACAAACACCACATATTAAAAAAACCCAAAAAACGAAAAACAAAAATCTTTGCATAGTGGCAGTATTGTAGCCAATGAGGTTTATCCGAGGCACGATTATTACTAATTGAAAACTTTTCCCAATAACCCGCCATGGCGATTTGAAATATAGTCGGCATTGGCAATTTTTGACAGTCTCTACGGAGACTGAATTATTAAAAAACAAAAAAAGAAAGAAAGAAAAACAAACACTGCATGTTCTCACTCATAGGCAGGTGCTGAACAATGAGAACACATGGACACAGGAAGGGGAGCATCACATACTGGGGTATGTTGGGGGGGAATAGAGGAGGGACAGCGGGGAGTAAGGAGGCTGGGGAGGGATAACATGGGGAGAAATGCCAGATATAGGTGATGGGGGAATGGAGGCAGCAAACCACATTGCCATGTATGTACCTATGCAACAATCCTGCATGTTTTGCACACATACCCCAGAACCTAAAGTGCAATAAAATATATTTTTAAAAAATTGCTTACAGTGGTAAGCAGGGCACTCAGTTCTCATCAGCATCTGATTCATGCAGAAGTTCTTTCCTGTCAAGAATCTACTCAATAATGCAACAAATACAGTTAGAAATGAATCATATGAAATGGATTTTATCAGAATTTTTATATTTAGGGCACAAACCTGTAGCAGTTCTAGAAAAGTGAGTACCTCTATGTGTGAAATCATATATTTTATGAATCTGATTATTCATAATAAATTTTATGCCAAATGTGGTGTTCATGCCTGGCATAAACTTTGCTGTTCATCCTACTGGCATGAACTTTGGGAGGACGAAGTGGGAGGATTGCTTGAGGCCAGGAGTTTGAGACCAACATGGGCAATATAGCAAGACCCTGTTTTTACAAAATACAAAACAATAAAATTTAAAAAGAAAGAGTAATAAGGATGGGCATGGTGGCTCATGCCTGTAATCCCAGCACTTTGGGAGGCCAAGGTGGGTGGATCACCTGAGGTCAGGAGTTGGAGACCAGCCTGGCCAACATGGTGAAACTCTGATCTCTACTAAAAATACAAAAATTAGCCAGTTATGGTAGCGTGTACCTGTAGTCCCAGCTACTTGGGAGGCTGAGGAAGGAGAATGGCTTGAACCTGGGAGGCAGAGGCTGCAGTGAGCCGAGATTGTGCCACAGCACTCCAGCCTGGGTGACAGAGCGAGACTCTACCTCAAAAAAAAAAAAAAGTAGTGAAAAATACATTTGAATAATCCATGCTAGGGAAAAGATTGCTTGCCTTTGTAGTCTCTTACAAAATTGATGTCATGGAAAAAGGCTATAAAGGTTATACAGCCAAAAAATATGTAGAAAACCAATCTTGTAGAGATGGTCAGGCAAGTCATTAAGAAATATTACGAGATTTGTCTAGATTTGGTTATATTTAACATATCTATCATCTTTTAAAATTTGTAGTTTATTGAGACTTTTTTTCTCCTTTGATATAAATATAATCATCACTGGTTTCATATTCATATTTTAATATTCTGTTTCTTAAATCTTTCACTCCCCCACCCCCCCTCCACCAAAAAGGCAGGTGGCAGGCCCGACAAAACCAGGACCTGCCCCTGAGCAAATTACTCTTTACTTCTGAAACTCATCTCCAGTGTGGCTTCCTACCCGCCTCCTTTCCTCCCACCCTTTCCAGTAAAGCTGTGTTTCTCCTTGATTTTTTGGTTATTCTCACTTAGCAAGATAATCTCTTATTTAATCCCAGCCAACTTGTGTTCCCATGTATTAAATTCTTGTAAAATCAGCAGAGTGATTTTTGCGATGCCTGGCAGGCAAAATACTTGTAAGCATATTATATTGGGCCTAATTAAAATCTCAAATACAACCAATTGTTCACTCCATTCTTTATTAGGGGAGAGAAGTCTTTAAAAGAAATTAGCCAGATGATGCCTGTCTCATTTCAAATACTCAATTCAGCATTTTGCTCAACCATTTTACTTTTAATAACAAGGAAGTTCTGACTGGTAAGGTTGAAAGCTTTTGCTTATTTTAAAAAAAAAATAACAGATCTAGGCTAGGTTGCACAATCCGACATGGATTGTCACAGTAGTGTAGAAAAGCAACTAACATAACTATATGATTAGCATGAGTTGGTACTAGACAGACATTTTACAAATGTTTTCTGATGTAAATTGTTTTTTCTGCTGAGAGCTGAGTTACTCAAGGCTAGACTAATGATGGCCCTATGCTCTGAGCTGAGGTGTAAGTCTTATTTTCTTTTTTCCCTTCTTTCTTAGTCTCTATTCCCTTTTTCCTATCCCCATGCACACCAGCTTTAGTGTGTTTAAGTGTGACCTTAAATATCCATGTGTTCTTGTAAAACATGTAGCTTTGTACATATATGTGTTTCTAATTTATATGAATGATGTGTGATATTGTTTCTCGCATAAATTTATCCAAACTCAGCTTGTCTAACAAAGGGAGGTTCTGCCTTTAATATTAGTACAATAGACCCCCATTGTCTCTGGGGGATATGTTCCAAGACCTCCTGTGGATACCCGAAATCTCAGATAGTCCCAAACCCTATATATACTATGTTTTTTGTTTGTTTGCTCTTATGTTTTCTTGATCTGATAGCCTAGAGGGCTACGAGGTGAATGACGGGTGGGTAATGTAGAAAAGCATGGGCAGGCTGAACAAAGGGATGATTCATGTCCCAGGAGAGAGCAGGGCGGTACAGGGTTTCATCATGCTACTCAACATATTCAATGAAAAACTTATGAATTGCTTATTTCTTGACTTTTCCATGGAATATTTTTGGGCTGTGGTAACTGGAATAGTGGAAAGCATGAAACTGTGGATAAGAGAAAACTATTCTATTTTTTTCTACTTTTCTTAGCGCTGTTTTTGAGATCATTGATGCTGATTTACTTGTGTTCTTAGGACAGTCCTCGTATAGATAGATGAGGATATATCTTCTCCTACTCTGTTAGCTCCTGCTAACTTTTTCTGCTGAAATAAATTAATTTTGATATAGTCAGACCCATCAACATTTTGCTATGTGGTTTATATGTTTTCAGCCTTGTGAATATCTCTCCCCACTTGAAACTCACGATGATAAATGCCTGTATTTTCTTCAGTTAGGTTTCAGCTTCTTTCTTTTATACCAGACATTCATCTTCGCATAGGAGATAAGGGAGCAAATCCAGCTTTGTTCTTCCTTAAATAGTGAGCCAATTCTTTTCATATCACTTCCTAAAGCGCTTGTGTTTTTCTCCATCAATGTTTGGCACCACCTGTCTTACATCTCAAAAGCCCAGAGGTGCAAGGGTGCACAGCATTTCTCACGTGTGTACTCAGTCCCATTGGTCTATTTGCCCCTATCTACTCTAGTATATGACTCAAACAAAACCCCAGACACATGGAAACTGAATACAATACTACTAAGTAACTCCTAGGTTAACAAAATCATAAGATAAATAAAATGCTTAGGGCTGAGCAACAGCCCCACCTCAGGACTCTCACTACTCCATATGGGATCTCTCTTTGAATCAGACAGAGGCACCTGCTTTGGACAGTCACAACCCTGAGAGCCTATAAGGAGGGAGCTAGAAGTCCTTTTCTGCAAAGAAGAAACATTTCTTCCTTTTGCAGAGAGCTCTTCTCACCAGCTCATCCATACCTTATGCAGTGAGCAAAATGGTTTACTCTATGTGGCTATTCTGCCTGTGAGAGTGACAAAATTTAGGGCACCGAATTAAAGCAGAATTTAGAAAGACATTTATAACTTGATATGGTTCGGGTATGTTTCCCCACCCAAATCTCATCTTGAATTTTCATAATCCCCATATATCAAGAGCAGGGCCAGGTGGAGATAATTTGATCATGGTGGTGGTTTCCCCACACTGTTCTCACAATAGTGAATAAGTCTCATGAGATCTGATGGTTTTAGACATGGGAGTTCCCCTGCACAAATTCTCTTGCCTGCTTCCATTTAATAGATGACTTTGCTCTTCATTCACCTTCTGCCATGATTGTGGATCTCCCCTAGTCATGTGAAACTGTGAGTCCATTAGACCTCTTTTCCTTTATAAATTACCCAGTCTCAGATATGTCTTTATTAGCAGCAGAACAGACTAATACAGCAAATTTAAATACATTTCTTAAAAAAAAACCTCATGAACCACTGTTGTCTGAAAAATAAATAAATAATCCAAGGAAAACTGAAAACAAACGAATTAGGAATTATCTCAAGAAATTAAAAAATATAGCAGCAATACAAACTCAAACAAGAAGGAAGGAAATAGAAATTAGTGGAATAGAAACCAACAAGCTAACACAAAGCACTTCAGGATATTAATTAACAAAACATATTTGGCTGTTTGAAAAATATTAAGAAGGTAGACTTCTGGCAAAACTGGTCAAGAAAAGAAAGAAGACACAAATATACAACATATATAATTTAAAAGGACCTATAGACCTAGAGATTAAAAGAATTATAAAATGCTATTATGACTGTTTTCTAATAAATATGTTAACTTAGATGAACCAGATACATTTCTGGAAAAATATAAAGGGCAACAATTGGTGGAAGAATAAGTAGACTATTTCAATAGAATAATGAGTAAAACCTCAAAGGGTAAGCAAGAACCCCCTCTGCCCAGAATTTGGGCCAGTTTTTCAGAGGAATCTTATCAAATTTTCAAGGAAGAATATCTGCCTTTTATAAGATGTTCCAGAAAATTGAAGAATGAAAGTTGTCCAACTCAGTTGAAATAGTCTATATAAATAGACAATAGCCAGGCTATATATAAAAATAGAATTCTGCCCCACAATCTGCAGCAACTAGCCCAGGAAACTAACCCATTGTCTACAGTAGCCAGCCTAGAAAATCAACCTGCAATCTACAAATTAGACTTGTAGGAAGTCAGACCACTATCTCTAGCAAACAGTCCAGGAAGCCAAACAATAACCCCTGTAACAATCAGTCCAAAATAGCTAGGACTTAATTCATAATTGACAGCATCCCTAATTTTTTTTTTTTTTGAGGTGGAGTCTTGCTTTGTTGCCCAGGTTGGAGTGAAATGGCACAATCTCGGCTCACTGCAACCTCTGCCTCCTGGGTTTAAGCAATTCTCCTGCCTCAGCCTCCCCAGTAGCTAGGATTACAGGCACCCAACATCATGCCTGGCTAACTTTTGTGTTTTTGTAGAGATGGGATTTCACCATGTTGGCCGGGCTGGTCTTGAACTCCTGACCTCAGGTGATCTGCCTGCCTTGGCCTCCCAAAGTGCTGGGATTACAGGTGTGAGCCACTGCACCCAACCAACATCCCTGATTTTTGTTCCTGCTTCCAACTTAGAACCAACCAGAGAAAGCTAAATATGCAACCTAACCAATCACATAGGATACCCTGCTCCCAGTTAACCTGCTTCCCCGGGCTAACAGCCTCCAATCAGGGCTTACCTGTAGTCTCTCCTTTTTCTTCTCTGAAGCTTGCTCTCTCTTCTCCCTGCCTTTGAATATCTGTCAAAATGCAAGTGCTGGTGGCCAACTCTCTTACTAGCAAAGTCTGAATTAATTGCCTTTGTCTGTTCTCATCTGGTTGGTCTTCATTCATTTGCACACGGTTTATGAAGCTAATGAAACCTTGATCGGGTAATTACAAGCTCATTTCAGTTATTCCCATGGATATAAAACTCTAAATAAAACATCAGCTAGCCAAATTTTACATTTTATTACAACTACATATTTGTATATCCCATGGACAAGCAAGCTTTATACAAGAAATGCAAGGATGGTTCTACATAAAAAAAAATCTATCACTGTCATTTGTCATATTAGTGGTCTAAAGGAGAAAAATCCTAAAGGTATCTAAATAGATGAAGAAAGAGCGTTTTTTAAAGTTCAATACCTATTTACATTAAAAACACTCAGAAAACTAGAAAAGGAAAGAAACCACTTTTACCCAGGTAAAGGTTATATGTCGAAAATCCTATAACAGAAACCATGCTTATTGGAGACATTTTAGACACACTTCCATGAAAATCACTATAAGACAAGGATGCCAGATGGTTGCTGCTAATGCTTAATATGGTGTTGCATAATTTAGCCAATACCATAAAAGTGAAAAAAGCATAAAGATGTGAAGATCGGTGGGGCTGGGGGGAAATTAAATAGTGATTACTGTAGTTATTACAGGTATTAAAACAGTAACAGCAAACCAATAGCATCATCAGGCAAAGTAATATAATTAGATGGTTCAGCTTGTTTGCCAGATGTAAGGTAATATTGTAAAACCAATAATGTTCCTCTATACCAGAAACTAGAAAATATGATAGGAATAAAGAAGGAAGGGCAGGCTTACTCTAAACATTTGTGGGACCTGGGGCAAGAATACAAGGGAAAATACCATTGTGTATTTAAATATGTAAAATTTGAAGTCAAAGATATTTAAAATAAATTATAACTTTATTTATACATTTGTACATTTAATAATAGTACCTACAAGCAAGCTCGCCATTTGCTTGTCTCACTATACCAACATCTGAAAGAGGAGATAGGGGGTCGTTTCTTTCTGCCTCTGTACCAGTTGGCACATGTCTAGATCGGGTTCCCTGGAAATACATTCTGAGACAGAGATTTGCATGCAGGTGGTTTAAAGCGGGAAAACACCTGTAATAAAGAAGTCTTACATGAAAGTGAGGGGAACAGGATAGGGTAGAGGGAGAAGCTAAAAAGTTTCATTTAATTTTTGAATAAAATATTAAATGTTTTAATACAAATAAAACCATTTGCAATTCTAGTATTTCGTATCTATCTAGTTGTCAATGTAAAAA
The DNA here is from genome assembly GCF_001604975.1 of Cebus imitator. Taxonomy (NCBI): domain Eukaryota; kingdom Metazoa; phylum Chordata; class Mammalia; order Primates; family Cebidae; genus Cebus; species Cebus imitator. The sequence continues at coordinate 1,139,978 of NW_016107362.1, forward strand.
TTCAATACCATGCTTCATGCATGTTACGTCTGACCACTCATTTTTTGGGTCTAGTTTTCAGCAATTTGATTAGAGATTTCTTTGGGTTTAATCTTTCAGGGGTTTGCTGACCTTCTTGAATTTGTTTTTTTTTTTT
>NW_016107362.1:1140293-1198043 GCF_001604975.1 Cebus imitator
TTTAATGGAGTCTCACTCTGTCATCCAGGCTGAAGCGCAGTGGCGCGATCTCCACTCATTGCAACCTCCATCTCCTGGGTTCAAGCGATTCTCCTGCCTCAGCTTCCCTAGTAGCTGGGATTACAGGTGTGTGCTACCATGCCCAGCTAATTTTTGTATTTTTAGTAGACATGGGGTTTCACCATGTTGGCCAGGCTGGTCTTGAACTCCTAACCTTAGGTAATCCACCCACCTCGGCCTCCCAAAGTGCTGGGATTACAGGTGTGAGCCACTGGCCCGGGTTTTCAGTCTATTTTTCTCTCTGTTGTTCAGACTGGGTAATTTGCACTGATTTATCTTCATATTACTAACTCTTTTCTCTGTAACCTCCATTCTGTTATTGAGCCTATCCAGTGGGTTTTTAAATTTTGAATACTGTATTTTTTGCTTCTAAAATCTCCTTTTGATTCTTTCTTGTGCCTTGTATTTCTTGCTCAGATTTTCTAGTTTTCCACTTGTTCCAGGAGTGTTCAAAATTGCTTTTAGGAAAATTTTTATGATAGTAACTTTAAAACTCTTTTCAGATAATTCCAATGTTTCTGTCCTTTGAGTGACGGTGTCTGTTGATTTCTCATGCAAGGTGAGATTTTCCTGGTTCTTGCTATGCTGAGTAATCTCTGTGTGTGCTGTTATGAGACTCTGGTTTCTTTTTAAATCTTCTATTTTAGCTGGTCATCTACCCATTTAGATTTAGAGCACACATCCTGGCCCACTTTTGTGGGTTGTGGTTTGAATGTTAACTTAATTTTTGAAACTTTGTAGTACTATTCTGGTCAGCCACACTGTGCACAGAGGCCAATTTGAAAGGTGGTGATATTCCATGCTGTAGTTAATTCTCAAAGCTGCTTCTGTGGTGATTCCAGTTAGTCCGATGCTTGGGCTACTCAGAGATGAGCCAGGGACTTCAAACGTGGGTTTTAAATATCTCTTTCTTCTGCTCCTTGATCTCTATAATTCTCTCCCCGACTCTATAATTGAAAGCCAATGCTGTGGCTTATGTGCAGTAATCCCAGCACTTTGGGAGACCAAGGCAGGCGGATTGCTTGAGCCCAGGAGTTCGAGACCAGCCTGGGCAACATAGCAAGACCTTTCATCTCTAATTAAAAACATTTTTTAAAAACAGTGTTGTACTCCAGGTAAACACCATAAGAAGTGCAGCACCCCCCTCACCATTGCCCAAAATATCAGGAAGAGAATGTTTCTGGAGGCTGGAGTCCTTTAATATAACTGTTATAGTCAGCCAAGTGCAGCAGCTCATGCCCGGAATTCCGGCACTTTGGGAGGTAATTAGCAGAAGGACTAGTGTGGAATGAATGCATTTATTAATATTATGGCTGGAACTCTTTTCCAGATACCCATTTTCTTAGGGCTTTAATTAATCCTATTATGGCTTTAAACATACTTATACTGTTCTGACAATTCTACCATATACATTTCTTATGTTTTGCTCTTTGCAGCATCTGTGCTTTTGCTTATAATGTATGTTTCTTTATGAGTTTTGTTAGCTTGGTTTGTGAACTTAAATCAAAGTAGGGCTTTCTCTGTGAAAACCGTGTCATGGGTTAAGTGTGTTCTTCTAGAAGTGTTTTGTGTTTGCTTATGTTCAGAGATTTATGTAGAAGGTCTCAGTTTCAACTCTCCATCTCATTCAAAGCCAGGATTTGTCATCTGTCCCTCTATGACTGCTAAACTCAATCCCCTGCACAGAGCAAGTACAGAAACCTAGGTATAAATCTAATTAAATATGTCCATAACCTGTACAAAAAACCTATAAAACACTGATGAAAGAAATCAAAGAAGACGTAATAAATGGAGTAATAGATCATGTTCTTACATTGAAAAATTCATTTGCTCTATAAATTCAATGTAATCCCAAGCAAATTCCCAGCAGGATTTTGTTTTGAGGGACTGATAAACTGGTTCTAAAATTTAAGTCGAAGCCCAAAGGAACTAGAACAACCAAATAATTTTTTAAAAGAATAGCTATAATTTTTAAAAAGAATAAAAATCTTAGCAAATTCAAACTAACTAGTTTGAAGTCTTGTAAAGCTACTGTAATCAAAACAGTGTGAAAAGATAGACATATAGACTAATAGAACGCAACAGAGAGCCCAGTAACTGGCCCGTATATGTATGGTTAATTTTTTTTTTTTTTTTTTTTGAGACAGTGTTTCGCTCTTGTTACCCAAGCTGGAGTGCAATGGCGCGATCTCGGCTCACCACAACCTCCGCCTCCTGGGTTGAAGCAATTCTCCTGCCTCAGCTTCTCGAGTAGCTGGGACTACAGGTGTGTGCCACCATGCCCAGCTAATTTTTTTTGTATTTTTAGTAGAGACGGGGTTTCACCATGTTGACCAGGATGGTCTTGATCTCGACCTCGTGATCCACCCATCTCGGCCTCCCAAAGTGCTGGGATTATAGGCGTGAGCCACCGTGCTGATAAACGCGTACAAGCAATTTAATGGAGAAGGAATAGTCTTTTCAATAAGTGGTGCTGGGACAACTGGAAATACATATGAACCTTAACTTGTAAGTTATGTCTATGTGCAAAGATTAAGCCCAAATAGATTGTAGTTGTACATGCAAAGCCTAAAACCATAAAGAATCTTAGGAGAAAATAGGAAAAAATGTTTGAGGCCTTGGGTTAGGCAAAGATTTCTTAGATGGAACATAAAAATTATGATTCATAAAAGAAAAAATTGATAAATTAAACTTCATCAAAATTAATCTCTTCTGTTTAAAAAGCATTGTTAAGAAAATGAAGTCCCAGCACTGAGGGAGGCTGTGGTGGGTAGATCACCTGAGGCCAGGAGTTCGAGACCAACCTGAGCAACATGGAGAAACTCCAATAATACTAAAAATACAAAAAATTAGCCGGCTGTGGTGGTGCATGCCTGTAATCCTGACTACTCGGGAGGCTGAGGCAGGAGAATCGCTTGAACTTGGGAGGCGGAGGTTGCGGTGAGCCGAGATTGCATCATTGCACTCCAGGCTGGGCAACGAGAGCGAAACTCTGTCTCAAAAAAAAAAAAAAGAAAATGAAAAGACAAACCACAGGCTGGGAGAATATATTAGCAAAACATTTTGCACATCTGGAATGTACAGAGACTTCTGAGAATGCAATAATAAGAAAACAAATAACTCAATACAAAATGTACAAAAGATTTGAAGAGATTTTTCACTAATGAAGATATAAGACTGGCAAACAGGCACATGAAAAGATGCTCATTGTAAGTTATGAAGGAAATGCAAATTAAAACCACAGTGAGATGCTGCCCCACCTATTTGGTTGGATAAAACAAAACAAAACAAAACAAAACAAAACAAAACACTTGACAATACCAAGTGTGCGTGAGGTTGTGGGGTACTTGGAACTCTCATATGTTGCCAGTGGACATGCAAAATGGCATAGCCGCTCTAAAAGAGTTGGGCAGTTTGTTAAAGGCCTAAATATTTACTTAGCATATAATCTAGCCCTTAAGTATTTACACAAGAATAAGGAACACGCAACCCAATAATTGAAAAAAAAAGGTTAATAATACCTGTACATGAATATTTATGGTGGCTTTATTCATAATTGCCTCAAACTGAAGATAATCCAGATATCCTTCCACTGGTAAATGTATAAGCAGATTGTGATATATCCTGATTCAACAATGAAAATGAACAAGTTACTGATACATGTAACCACATAGTTGAATCTCAAATACTAATGTAAAATAATACATACCACACTCAAAATGGTGACACACACACACATAAGAGTGAAAGTACAGGGAAATGAAATAGGCCTGGAGGAGGGGGTGAATACAAATGAGCCTGAAGGAATTTTTAAGAAGGGATGGAATTGTTCTGTGTCTTCATTGTGATGATATGACTGAATGTACACTAAAAAGAATGATTTTTATCTAAATGATACAATTCACCTGACATTAAAAAAACAAATTGAGGCCAGGCACAGTGGCTCACACTTGTAATCCCATCACTTTGAGAGGTCAAGGTGGGTGGATTGCTTGAGTCCAGGAGTTCAAGACCAGCCTGAGCAACATGGTGAAACCCCATCTCTACAAAAGATACGAAAATTACCTGGGCACGGTGGTACACGCCTGTAGTCCTTGCTACTCAGGAGGCTAAGGTGGGAGGGTCGCTTGATCCCAGGGAGCAGAGGTTGCAGTGAGCTGAGATGACACCACTGCCCTTCAGCTTGGGCAACAGAGTAAGATGGTATCTCAAAAAAAAGAACACACACACACACACACACACACACACACACACACGTACATATACATATGCAGATATATATACATATATGTATATATGTGTATATATACATACTTATATGTGTGTGTGTGTATATATGTATTTCTATATCTCAAACTTCTTATTTATAGAAACCAGCAAATTTCCCCTTTTCTTTACCCATCGGGGATTTCTGGCTTTGCAAGTACTGAAGAATTAGTAGTATTTTTCTAGTGAAGGGATGGATGAGTGGGGCCTGGGATGGAGGGGGGTGGTATCCCAGCAAATGGCTCAGTATGGTAAAACGTGAGCACACGTGGGTTGAATTTTGAGAGGAAGCACCAAATGGCCTGAGGGCCATCCAGGCCAGAGACCCACATAATAATTAAGACAGCAGGCTCTGGACGTATGTGGCCTGAATTTGAACCTGGTTTTTCTTCTTCTAATCTTTGTGACCTTGGGTAAATTACTTAACCTGCCTGTGCCCCAATTTCCAGCTATAAAAAGAAAATGGTAACAGTTACACACTTTACAGTGTTGAGAATTAAACTAATTAATGCCTGCAAATTGCTTAGAATAGTGCAAAGTATATAGAAAGTGCTCACTTCATGTTAGCTATTACTACCCATTTGCTCATTCAACACGCCTTCCTTGGCACACTTTCCACCATACACCCAGGCATGCTTTGTGCCTGGTCCTGGGCATTGGACACTGGACACCCAGGAGAGAATCATGTGAGAGAGATCTGAGTTCTAGGGAGGGAAGCAGACGGACAAACTGATCATGCAGGGTGATAAGGGCTGAAAATTGAGGAAAATTCAAGGATTATGTGGTTACAGAAAGTAGTAGGAAGACAGTATCTCTGCAGAGAGGGTGAGTGGAGTTCATTCCAGGAAAGCATGAAGAAGAGGTGACTTTTGAATGGGATGTTGACAAATGAGTAAGAGTTTGGTATCTCCCTGAATGCCCTGTGCACCCATCAAACTTACTGAGTATGGGAAGTGTTTGAAGGTTCTTAAAAAAAAAAAAAAGGAAAAGGAAAACAAAAATTAATTGATAAAAGATGAGGCTTCAAAGGGGGTAGGGCTGAAGTAAGAAGAACCAGCTTCAGTGCAGTGAGGACCATGGAAGGATTCTAAGCAGAAGGGTATGACATGGTCAAGTCTTAGTTTGGGAAGGATGGCTTTGGTGGCTGGTGGGGGAGAATGATTGAAGTGAGAGAGTGAAGACACTTCTGTGCTAGCCCCAGTGAGAAACACCGGGGCTCACTGGCAATGAGCACGAGAGAAAAGACCCAATGTGGCCTCAGAAGCGATTAGCTGACTGAGAAGGGGTGAGAGAGAATTTAGGGCCAGAGGTAGGAGCAGAACTCAGAATCACCTATTCCTTAAACTGAGACAGAGCACCAACTTCTCTCATTAGCTTGTTGGGTCCCCAAGAATGGAAATAAAAGAAATTCTTGGCCGGGCATGGTGGCTCACTCCTGTAATCGCAGCACTTTGGGAGGCTGAGGCGGGTCGATCACCCGAGGTTAGGAGTTCAAGACCAGCCTGGCCAGCATGGTGAAACCCCATCTCTACTAAAAGTACAAAAATTAGCCAGGCATGGTGGCTCACACCTGTAAACCCGCTTACACAGGAGACTGAGGCAGGAGAATTGCTTGAACACAGGAGGCAGAGGTTTCAGTGAGCCAAGATTGTGCCACCACACTCCAGCCTGGGTGACAGAGCGAGACTCCACCTTAAAAAAAAGAAAAAAAGGAAAAGAAATTCCTGAGTTCCTTTAAGGGGAATTCCAGGCACCTAGATAGCCCTGAGAAGTAAATGAGCAATTTAATAAGCAAGAAGGTAATAGTGGCTTAAAATAATAGTCAAGGAAGTTAGAGTTACAAGATGTTTGGTTCCCTGTATACACTAAAGATAACATCTTAACTCATGTCCCTCAGTTGCTTTTCAGAAACCCAGAACTCCAGCAAATGGAGAATGTCATCTGCTGTCATGTAGACCTCAGAGAAGGAGGAACTGAGGACTGAGTTCTGACCACAGCTTTTTGTTCTAAAGTTCTTCCTGAGGGGCCTGGAGGAAGCCATGCCCAAGGCTTCTGCTGACCCCAGGTCTTCAGATAAATCTTCCCTTCCTTAACCAATTGCAAATCAGAAAATCTTTGAATCTCCCTATGACCTGTACAGCCCCACTTCAAGATATGCCATCTTTTTAGGCCAAACCAATGTATAAACTCCATGTATACATTTATGATTTTGCATATAACTTCTGCTTTCCTGAAATTTACCTTTGCCTTTAAAAACCCTTGCTTAAAAGTCACTGGGGAGGTTGGGTTTTAAGCATGAGCTGCCCAATTCTCCTTGCTTGGCGCCCTGCAAATAAATGCCCTCCTTTCTCCTGCTGCAAAACCTTGGTGTGGATGTTTGGCCTTACTGCTCTGGGCTAGCGATTCTGGGTTGGTTCAGAAGCAAACTACCATCTAACAGTGTCTTCACAAAGGTGAGCAAGTCCCAGCTCAGCCATGACGATCTCATTCTGGTGGTGAATGTGTGAGTGAGATAGTTTCGTTGAGGGATCACATGAACATAGCTTTGGAGGTGTGTAACTGACAGGCAAGCTGTTGGACATGGCAACAGGAGGTGATTATCCCTTCTGGAGAAGATCAGCAAGACTTGAAAGTCCCCAAAAGCCACGTCTTTTAGTTCTTTAGACACCAAATCCTTAGGATGTTGGAGTTCTTGAATCATGAGAAAAGGAAGAAACGCTGAATGCATGAAGGGTATGCAGTGTGAAATAGCCATGATCCAGGAGCCTGAAGCTCCAGCTTCTGTTTTCTATTCTTAACCCCACCATTCAGGGTGCCTGTAGGGAATGCAAAACCAGGGAAATAATGAGCAGAAGCTCTCAAACCAATAAACATATCTGGACTTGGTGAGAATAAACCTCCCACTTTTCCACAAGTTTAAAAATAATTCTAATTTACAGCATGTGTCATTCTAATTTGGGAGTCACTTTCTCTATGTACTGCACTATTACTAACTACTGTGACTGTGATCAGCTCAGGCAATAGGAAATGGTAACAGGCTCCATTTACATTCTTAAAATGAATGGACACTTGAACAATTCCTTGTTGAGTTTTGTGCATACACACTGGTAACTCAGGTCTAGTAGTTTAACTTTTACATCTGTATGTACATGTATTTCTACCATCTCAATCCATTGTTTTCATAAATGAATTGGGAGGCCATTAGGCTGAGACGGCCCCCATGCCTTGGGTTCCTGTGTAAGCAAATCAAAGCCTAAATCAGAGTGAATGACTGTAGCCTGGGAAAGCAATCTTAACCAATCAGAAACTGCCAACCAACCTCTAACTGCAAACTTTCGACTTCAACCATCAAATAATTTGTTTTGCTTCTGAGAACAGCTTATTCAGTCTCCTTGAATCAGCCCAACTGTTTACAACTGGTCCTGCCAGATTCATGAATTGCTGTCTGCTCAAATAAACTCTTTTAAGATTTTAATGTGCCTGAGTTTATCTTTTAGCACCATTCTTTCCTGAACACAGCTATTTCTTCTCTTTCAGATTAGAATTGATAACTTGGCCCTCAGCAAGACTCCTAATCCTGCTTTCTTAACCTAATAGCATTTAAAATATAGTTATCCCTCGGTATCCATGGGGGACTGATTCCAGGACCCCCAGGGATACCAAAATCCTCAAATGCTAAAATCCCTCACATAAAATGGCATAGTATTTGCACAATTTATGCACATCTTCCTGTATACTTTAAATTCTGTCTGGATTGCTTATACCTAATACAATGTAAATATTATGTAAATAGCTGTTATACTGAGTTCTTTTTATTTGTATTATTATTATAGTTTATTTTTATTTTTATTTTTCCTGAATATTTTCCATTTGCTCTGGGTTGAATCTGTGAATGTGGAACCCATGGATGTGGAATCTACAGAGGGCTGACTGTGATGGGCAATAGTTATATATTGTCTTTTTTTGTTTGGAACATCTTAACTTTATTCAATCATTTCCCCAAAGAATTCAGTTTCTCATAGAATCTACATTTGTCACCATCCTGATCATTCACCTGGGCATAATCCAGCTTGTAATAATTCTTCCTAGAAGGATGGATCTTATTCTGAACTCAACAAGTGTCAAGTCATGCTTGAGAAATATAGTGGAAGAATTGGCCAGGCGCAGTGACTCATGCCTGTAATCTCAGCACTTTGGGAGGCCAAAGCAGGTGGATAATCTGAGGTCAGATGTTTGAGACCAGCCTGGCTAACATGGCGAAACCGTCTCTACCAATAACACAAAGATTAGCTGGGCATGGTGGCGTGTGCCTATAATCCCAGCTACTAAGGGGGCTGAGGCAGGAGGATCTCTTAAACCTGGGAGGTGGAGGTTGCAGTGAGCTGAGATCATGTCACTGCACTCCAGCCTGGGGAACAGAGACTCCATCTCAAAAAAAAAAAAAAAAAGATAAAGAAACAGTGGAAGGACTACAGCCAGTCATCTGGACTAACTCAAGCCGGTATTCCACTAGGTTAACAGCCACATACACTTGCTTTTGAGCTTGCAGTCAACTACATCAATATATAAGCAGTCAAGTTCCCTAGAGAAGGCTGGAGAGTGCCCCAAAGTCTAAACTTTACCTTCTCCCAACCTCCTTCCGCTCTCCAATCTGTGAAGGTAAGTCATGTGGGAAGTGCAAGCCAGACATTATCTTTTGTTTTGCTAAGATGAAGTCCAGGCTGGAGGAAACTGCTGAGATCTAACAATTTAGCCTATTTCAATTACATTGCAGGGATGCAGAGGGAAGAGGAGAGGTGATTACATTTTGCCTTAAAAGAACTCCAAATCCTTGGCTGGGCACGGTGGCTCATGCCTGTAATTGCAGCACTTTGGGAGGCCAAGGCAAGTGAACCACTTGAGGTCAGGAGTTGAAGACCAGCTTGGCCATCTCTACTAAAAATAGAAAAATTAGATGGGTGCAGTGGCACATGCCTGTAGTCCCAGCTACTCGGGAGGCTGTGGCAGGAGAATCACTTGAACCCAAGAGGCAGAGGTTGCAGTGAGATCACAACACTGCATGCCAGCCTGGGCAACACAGCAAGACTATGTAAAAACAAAAACATGCCAATTCTAAATCCCTATCAGAAATGACTTCTTCATGTGATGCTGGAGACTGCGGCATCCATGGACATGGTTACTATAGGCTTGAAAAATATTTTTATCCAGAATTATTTACTTTATTGCATTATTGTCCTGTTCCTAGTTCCCCACTCCCCAGCATTTTTTGATATTTTACTCTAAAAGTTTGAAGTATTATACATATGCATCTTTTAATACAATACACTGCAAGTTCTTTTTGGAAGTAGGCAGGGGGAGTCATAAACAACAAAAAGTATTTCACGAATGAACTAGGTGAGTTTCTAGATTTTTGCTGGATTGTCTGCTGTTTTATAATTTGAACCTGGAAGACTTCATGTTGGCTATTTTCAGAAAACCAGGGACATAGCTTGAGGGCTGAGTTCATTCCTTCAGTGCCTTTTCCAGTTAGATCTATTTTTCTGTACCTTCATCAACAGTAACTGCCCATCACAGTAAGTAAAGTTCTAAGCGAGGGTTCTTAAATTGCTCTGAGTTTTGTTGTAGTGACCACTGCATATGAAGTCATCACATGATCACATTTAATATTCTGATGGTTTTATTAACAAGTATATAATATATATTGCATACTGTTTATAGTATATGAGGACTGTACAGTACAAATTTATGTTCACAGTTTGACATGACAAAATGTCATTACTGAATTCCCATTGGACTACAGAGTAGAAACGGAGAAGGTACATTAAACATTCACATCTTTAGTAAGAAAGATTACCAAAATGTTTCAGTATCTGCAAGTATACTAATGCATGCTAAAAACCTTTACCCATTCAGTCTTATTAGCTTATAAAATATATTACACTTTATTAAAAATTTCTGCATAGTTTATACAAGTATTAAAGTACTGTAAATGTAATAATCCTGCTATATTTGCAGGTATGGTTTAAGAGATGCTAAGCAGAAAGATTATTTTGACCCTCTAACACTAAGTACATAACAGAAAAAAAGTGCTAGTATTTGTAAAACAATATCGTTGTAGCCCTCGTTTAATGCATGTAAAGATGGCTTTGTAAATGTATTTATTGTTCAGGTGAATTTGCGATCATTTAGCAATTGTTAACCTTGACCAAGAAGAGAATAAAGACAGCTCGGAGCAACTTCATGTATGACAGCAATTCCTTCAAGACAACTGTATATTTTCAAGCCAAATTATTTTAAAACCTTGGATCTTTCAGATTGTCTTTAAAACAATCTAATCAGGAATGATGAGCAGATATACAGTATCAGCAAAATAGTCTTTCAAAAATCCATATTAGTGCAATACTGATAGTGCAGATGGGTGTTTAATAGGATATACATATACATATACAGTTCCCCTGTAATTCTGTTCCAAGGCTCTTGAAACTTCTGTGTATTTAGCATCTCCTTACTTGAATGTAGCTATGCTGCTAACACATTCTCCAAACCAAGCAATTTAGAATGTTAATGCCCATTGATGTAGATTCACAAAACTCTAAAATATGATGGATTCTGATTCTTCTGACTTCTCTAGGATGACACTTGGGTAACAACTGAAGAAACTCTCTAACAAACAGAATTTACATAATACCAACTTCATGTTTACAAATCATTTTCATAAATTTAAAATACTGCGATTGAAATCACCATTGATACTAACATGACACATCATTAAAACATGTTCAAGGGCATCTAATCTTGTATTTGAGGTCTTCCACAATAACAGCTAAAAATGACTAAAAGGCTAAATTTCTCAACTATCATAGTAAAATACAAATATATATATATATAAGAAAAGTTTGGTAAGGGCCAATTGGTAATGAAAGCATATTGACCAGCATGGGAATAGAGAATGGCTGCTCTGGGTTGCTTTTGCTCCACAGTTAAAATGGATCTTTGTTAAATGAACTGTTAACACAATCTAAGTAAGCTGGACAGTAACACAGGAGTCTTTGCCAAGTCTTGCTTAAAATCTTTTGAACAAAATTTAAATATGCCACAGCAAACGCATCAATTCCATGAGATGCCCACGAGGCTATTCACTGAACTCGGGCCCAGAGCCAATCTTAGATCAGTTTTATCCTTTCTCGCCCTTTCCCCGCTTCTCTATGGACTGGAACACACATAAACTGGTTACCTCCATCAAAACAAGGTTTTCCTTGCATTCCATCTTGATTCTTGCGTGTTGTGGAAGAACTATCTCAAGAAATGAACACTCTGCCATGAATTATGACCAAGCATTTACAATACAGACAACATCTACTTTTCAAAGAGCCATTTTATCACTCAATTCATGTCATAGTTGCAAAAGAGAAAAACTTTAGCTTAAAAAAAGACCCCAATTTGCAGTGCTTTAAAAAAAAGAAAATCAAACCCAAGTGCCAAGATAACACATTTCTTTGCATTTCTCAACTACGTGTCTTTATAGCTGGTTCACAGGGCAGATGAGTGGGACCTCTGCACAGTCCCTACAACTTTTATTAACATAGTGCCATCAAAGTAAGCTCCCCACACAATTCACAGGCCTCTGGAATCACTCATTCACAGATGTTTTAAAAATGGCGAAACAATGTATTCCTCCCAGTTAAAGTTGTGTTGGATCCTGAGTTGTGGCTGGGATGAATCTTCAGGATTTCATTCTTCTCTCTTCTCCTCCATTCTTGATGAAGGGGAATTTGGTTATATGCACCCACATTTAATGACTGTTGCTCACTTTCTTCAAATTCATGACCAATGACATTTCTATGTATGAATTATTTTTATTTTAGACTATATGTTCAAAAGCCTGCTTTTGAATAACTTCCCCCAATACATGGTGCTATTTATCTTCAACATAAACACGAGCCATTATTTTCAGTTTCTTCCGACACTGAAATAGTGATAGAAAATCGCCAGCTCTAACAGTAAACTTCTGGGAATTTTTGAGCTACATATATGAATCCCTGATCTGTGGTTTTCTATATTTTTTCATAAATTCCCAAAATAAAGGTATGTGTGCTTCACAACTAGTTATATTTACAAATAGTGTCACTCAGGTCTTAATTAAATCAATATTAAAGCATTAGCAGATGCTTTATGGTATGCGTCATGAATACAAATGACAGTCAATTTGGCACCTTACAGCTCACACAGAAGAGTTTCTGTATAAAAGCTATGTGATTAATTTGATAAGGGAATACAAGTACCACTCAACATTTCCCTGTTTACATAAAAAGGCTCTAAGTAGATTGGGTAAAAGAAGAACCATCCATACTCTTACCCAAAAGATGTCTTACCATTACTGGGCAAATATTCCACGGAGTCCCTACTATCGATGTTTGATGATCTCATGTTAAGGGCATTGTAGGAATGGAGACAGTTGCATGGATAACCCCATTGGTGTATGGCTTTGCAGCAGGGTTCTGCAAAGCTGAGTATGCAGAGCCTGAAGCTCTGGGAATGCTGCGCACAGCTAACCAAATGTTGAAAACACACTGACAACCCCCAGCCCAGGAGGAATTGCCTCTTCTGCTCCCCCTGCTCAGTGGCCCTCTCCTCCGACTCCATGCTATGAAAGCACAGCACCCTTCCCTTGAACTCTACACATCATCCGCCCACATCAAAAGCCTGGGCTCATCTCCCATTGGTGGCAAAGATCTCCATATGAGCCGCAGTCACAAAAGAGGGCAAAGAACTCGATTCAGCTGAAGTCTAAGATGCAGGTTGACAAGATTTGTGAAGGATGACGGAAGAGGCGACTGCGCTAGCCTGAAATATTGCTGTACTTCTTCTAGCTAACCGGTGCAAGGGGCCACCCTTCTTTTCACTGTCAAGCATAAAATATTAGCACAGGGAAGAGGTAAGAATGTCTCTGGCAAGGACTAGCAGTCTGGATACTGTATTTCTAATACATTTACTCTGACATTCTTTTGAGGAATACATGGAGAACTGACAATTGGTTATGTTAGTTTACATGTTCCCTTGTTCTTATTACATTAAACGTATCTATAAGAAGGGTTTGCTTAGCATCCCCAGAAAAAAAAAAAAAAAAAGTGTTCACATTCTTTAGGTCTGACCCGTGGTAAGGAGAGGGAGGATTAGAGAACATCTACTACTGACCATATGGAAGTTTTGGATGATATAAATCCAGAGATTCAGACCAGCTGAATCAAATTAAAATGTACATGTAAAAAATGTGTTAGATAATGGGAGGCAGGAGAGAGAGAGCCAGGTGAGTGGGGAGTCACACTGAGGCAGGACAGGGGCATTCAGACTAGCATGTGGCGTTTCCTATGAAGGGCAAGATGGTCAGAACGGGAGAAGCTGCGGTCACAGTCCGGGCACTGGAAAGGTTTGATTCCAGTGTGTTTTCGGAAATGTCTTGTTAGTTCATCAGACCGAGCAAACTTCCATGTGCATCCTTCCCATGTACATTTGTATGGTTTTTCTCCTGCAAAAGGCAAAATAAAAGAGCTAAATTTTTTGGTAAAGGCAGTAAAGATCTTTGAGCTCATGCTTGATGAATATATTTCCAAGATATGTTCATACATTTGTTCTTCAATAACACAGTGCATTATAAACTACTGCAGGTGAAGCAAGAAAAAAAAAAGGAACTAATATCTTATGTTTCATTGGCTCACTACCGAAAAAACGGGAGGAGAATTTTAAGAGTTCTTAAAACAGAGTCACTGAAATCCATTCGGAGGGACCGCCACATAGTGAATCAACACATGGTGATCTGTATTTGCACATCTTCAAATCTTTTTTTTTTTTTTTTTTTTTTGAGACGGAGTTTCACTCATGTTACCCAGGCTGGAGTGCAATGGCCCGATCTCGGCTCACCGCAACCTCCGCCTCCTGGGTTCAGGCAATTCTCCTGCCTCAGCCTCCTGAGTAGCTGGGATTACAGGCACGCACCACCATGCCCAGCTAATTTTTTGTATTTTTAGTAGAGACGGGGTTTCACCATGTTGACCAGGATGGTCTCGATCTCTTGACCTTGTGATCCACCCGTCTCGGCCTCCCAAAGTGCTGGGATTACAGGCTTGAGCCACACATCTTCAAATCTTAAACCTGCTCGGGAGCTTAGTTATATGCAGTGTTATTCATTTAATGAGATCTCCAAATTGAAAGTTTGTGGGATTTTCTTATACTTCTCAATAGTTTTCTAAAATTATGAAGTCTCTAACAATTGAAGTATCTGTTAGGGATTAACATCTTATGATCTTGTTTAGTCAATAGCAATTATGCATAAGTATAATGCTTTAATTCAGGGGTACTAAAATATACGAATTCCTCCCCATCTGTCTTGAGCCAGGTTTTTACAACCCCCTCCTGTAGGGTACGGATAATTTACAGATGAGGAACAGAAGCTCCCTGTGAGAAAATAATAGGGAGAACCAGGATGCGGGGAGACCTTCACAAATAAAAAGGCTGTTCTGGCAATCTTACACTTTAAATTAGTAATAAGGGTCATGGGTATGACAAATTAACTCCCACTTAACACCCCTTGTTCTCTAGAAGCCTTGAGGGATTACCACTCCTTGGGCATTTCAAGGAGATATTTAGGATTTCTGTTATCTGCTTCCTGGTACAGAATATACACACAAAGAAGCATTTTTTCCTACATCGAAACTGTCACCCAAATATTCAATGTCTTTTTAATTTTAGGCTGGAATCTGGTAACATCTACCTCTCCGGCCCCACTCATGCCCCAACGATGCCCTCAGTAATCATCGACTGGCCTCTCTGTTTGGGCGTTCCTCTAGACACAAGGCTATCACCCTCAGCTCTCTCTGTGGCTGTTAGCTTTCTCTGCCTCCTCCCAGGATTCACTTTAAAACTTCACTTCTGTTTTGCCAGACACTTTCCTTCCCTTTTCTCTTCCAAACCCCAGACTCTTCCTTGTTAAATTTTCTTAGTAGAAGTGATTTGCAAGACTCAGAAGAGCAACCCACACTGTTAAGGAAAATGCACACAGATGTAAACTGCTGTCAAATTAGAATTTCACCTCAAAGAGTCTGAGGTGAGATGAGTCTTACTGTATATACATCACCACCATGAATAGTCAATCAGGCTGTTCAAACAGTTCATTTTAAATTTTTTAAGAGACAAGGCCTCTCTATGTTGCCCAGGCTGGACTTGAACTCCTGGGCTCAAACAATCCTCTTGCCTCAACCTCCCAGGTAGCCAGGACCACAGGTGCACGCTGCTGCACCTGGCTGTTAAAACATTTTTGTATTACTTCCTTAAGATGTTTGACAACCAAAATGTTCAGCACGGAGACCAATTTCATATTTTTCTCAGCTATATAATAACTTTATTATGATCTGGCTGCTCATGCTTATATTCAGTATTAGGCAAGATGGAAGAAATCCTAGAACCAACATGATAGGCAATAGCGGAAGAATTCCTCAATTTTAGATGATACATATTATCCAAATTTCTTCACTTTTCTTTCCTTCAAAGGCAGTCTTCTATCTGAATTGTGTTAAACGGTTGCATTCTTATTATTAGTTTCACTCTGTCGCCAGCCTGGAGTGCGGTGGCACAATGTCAGGTCACTGCAAGCTTCACATCCCGGGTTCAAGCAATTCTGCCTCAGTCTCCCAAGTAGCTGGGACTAAAGGCACCCACCACCACGCCCAGCTAATTTTTATATTTTTAGTTGAGACAGGTTTTCACCATGTTGGCCAGGATGGTCTCGATCTCTTGACTTCATGATCTGCCCACCTGAGTCTCCTAAAGTGCTGGGATTATAGGTGTGAGCCACTGTACCTGGCCCAGTTGCATTAATTTGTGCTGCACAAAGACTGTTCTTCACTCTCAAAAATTTACAGCATATACATGTGAAATAGCTCATATGAAGTCCACATGGTCGTCTGTTAAAGCACTTCCTCTGTTCCAGCAGCGAAGGCTCCAACTCTTTCTCCCTCCTTTGCTAGAGAGCACAGAACTGCAAGTGATTGTGAGCAGCCTTCTTACGGGGATGACTTTGAATCTATTCTAACTTATTACAAAGGGAAATCATTAGCAACTTCTCCATTCTGCACAACTCGTCTGGAGACAACACATCTGGAGACAACTATGATAACTTTCAAGATGCCTGAAAAAACTTTCATCAGAACAACCTTTGTATTCTATTCTAATACATCTTAAGAAGAAAGATAAAGTGACTCTGGTGTTTCTAATACCTGTGTGTGTTCTTCTGTGTGCTTTCAAGTGGGAGCTTTTAGTGTACACTTTGTTGCATCCATCATAATCACATCTGTGTATCCTCCGCTTCCTTTGAGTATCTGGGGATTCCACAGGTAAAGGTCTCTTCCCAGGCTGCACAATGACCGAAGGGTGATTTCTGTGAAAGCCAAGGTTAAAGGCAAAATGTTGAGAGCAGGCTCTTTCTTTTTCATCAGTCTACTAAAAGCATTAACAACACTGGGCAGAAACAAACAAAAAATCCCAACAAAATAAACAAAAAGAAATTAGCTGATCAACCCAAGAAGCACTGCTATATTCATTCAACAAACATTGAGTGGGCACCTACCATGAGCCAGGCACTGTGCTTGGCACCGGGGCACAAAGATGAATAAAAACAGGGTTCCTGCCCTCGAGGAGCTCACACTCTAGGGGGAGACAGACATGGAGATAAGTAATGACAGTCAGAAGGGTTAGGTGCTACTCTAGAGGCAGGCGCCAAGTGCTGGGAGGCTCCTTCCCTCAGTCAACATTTGCCTATTTATAGAATCTTGTGGTTCCAGGCAATGCTGAACACTGTATTTTTCCACAGGCTGCTCTGATTTTCATTATTGTTCACTGGGGAAAAATGGAAAAGATCAAACTCCTAAGTCTCAGGAAACCACATGGTAGAGTATATCTACGTTTTTATCCTTTATGTAATTGGCATTTAATTGGAGTCCCTTAGAGACTGCCAATTCACATGCAATTTTCAAATGCTGGCTCTTCCAAAGGAAAAAAAAAAAGTTGGCATTGCTGTCTTCACAAACTCAAACCTCCACTGTCACTGTGATTCCTGTATGAGGGTGAACTTCAATGCGGCGTGGTCACCCATGACGCTGGCTCACGTGGTGCCAGCTCCCTCATGGGACTGCCATTCTGCCTGCCTGATTTCTCTCACTCCTGAGTTTGCACCTTCCCTGGGTGGATTCCACACCAAACCCTGTTAAAA
Source organism: Cebus imitator (assembly GCF_001604975.1). Lineage (NCBI taxonomy): Eukaryota > Metazoa > Chordata > Mammalia > Primates > Cebidae > Cebus > Cebus imitator. The sequence continues at coordinate 1,157,881 of NW_016107362.1, forward strand.
ATCTTATAATCTAAGCTTTCTCTTTTTCCACAAGATAGTGGAGAAAAAAGGGAGCTGAAGGAACTGAGAAAAATCTGTCAAGTTTTCTCAGGCTTCCCCCGCTGATTAATGTAAGTAATTAAAATGTTCTAATCTGCTCATTCACTTTCCTAGTGACTAATTACTTGATACATCACAAGTGTATGTCATTGGCCTCTAACTGTCATGAAAGACTTCTTTCTCTTTCATGTTGAATCTAAAGCTCCTAAAATGTTCCAGATAATGCAGGAATATTTGGCATTAGTGTGTTTGGGGAGAAAAAACATGGGTAAAAAGGAAAAAATAATATGAGAGTAAACACTCTAACTCGTGAGCTTAAAAAAAAAAGGATAAAAAAATTTATCCATAAAAATCAAAAGGGAGTCTCTTGATATAAAACTAGTCTTGGTAAATATTTGAATACACATCCCTTGTCAATAACTTTTTCAAGTATGCTAAGAAGTGACTACAAAAGAATAAAAGGTGTGTTTCTTATGTGATCTTACTTCTCACACTTTATTATGAGCAAAGGGAACTGTCAATTTTGACTCTCACCTTCCTACTCTAATATCTGGAAGCGGGGTAGTGATGGATAAAATAGGCCAAGTTTACATACAAGGAAAAGTGAACATAAAATAGTGAAGAGGGGGAAAAGAACAAGGACTTCAATTATATGTGTATGTGCAAACAAACAGCAGAGCACAGCAAAGTGAGAGGTTTACAGACACAGTTTTTATAAGGCTGAATTATTCTTTAAAATCCTTCAATAAAAAGAAAATAGTTCAGTTTATTTTTAACTTTCGGCTTTAATGCCATCTAATGAAAATGTTTCTTCTCCATTAAAAGAACTTCAGGAAACAAAATGCCAGGGCAGAAATTTCATGATTAACTTGCATGTCTTTGGGATACTGGGAGACTATCTTTCTCAGATAACTTTAGAAATCTCTCCCAATTATTAGATTTTATGGGTTGGGAATCTAATCGTTTCTGTGCAGTAATTCTGACTGCCCTTTCCAGCTGTTTATTTTATATGTAAAGGTGCATCCAAAGGCTGTGAGCTCCAATTTACAAATCCCAGCCCTGTCACTGACAAGTCTCTGTGATCCTGGGCCAAGATCTCACCCTCTCTGTGTCATGGTTTCCTTTCTGTAAACTGGGGATGATGATAATGTTATCTCAGAAGATTCTATCTCAGAACAATGTCTGTTCCCAAGATAAAGCTACTAAATGGTAGCCATGAATATTGAGGTTCAAAATATTCTATTTGTAACTTTGTACCCTATGGTTATTTATTTTCATTAGTTTTTTGAGGATGTCCCCAAACCAGAACACCTCTGCTTGAGCTGTGTCCCTCAAACACTCTGAGCACAGTTAGCTGCTGCATCTCTTAAGAGACTAGTGTTGGTTCAGGCCAAGGCTAGATTAAGAGTGTTGGGATCTCGCACTTTTTGGTCTCCATTCCCATTTTCAAAGAGTAATGGTTTGGGATTATTACAACCAAGAAGTTAGAGAGCTAATACATCTATCTGTCCACTGTTTTGAGCTGACACAGCCTATCTTTAAGGTTGCTACAATTCACATACACAACTCAATAGGGAAATCTGATTCTTATGCTTTTTGTTCTAAATACAGTTTTGTATATTTGGAACAAATAAATCTTTTTGTAAATCTGTAACAAAAGGAATTTGATGTACCTTTGAGTGCCTTTTTAAAGAAACCTAAAGCTGTAACACCACAATCAAGCAAATGGATTTCAAAGCTGTACTTTGAAGCCTGCCTCTGGAAAGGGTTTCCTAAGGCAAATATTACTGGGGCTGCAGTGGTACTAAGTGCCTAGTTTCAAGTGATTCTTTCCTGGCTAGCTGGTTTCCTACGTGGGCTGCTACTGGGCACACTCCAAGACATTACTTAATCACATCTGTGGGAACATTACTTATAAAGAGTACATGTCCCAGCTGTGGCTAATCTGTTGAATTCTTCTGAGATGCAAAATGCATTCTTAGGACAGCGTTAAAATAAGCATATTACTCATTAATCACTAAAAGCCACTGGGCTTGAGATCATCAAAAGAATATTACTTAAAATAAGAAAAAAGTATTTTCTTTTGAGCAGCATTCAAAGCACAAAATATTGCCTTCAAATCTTCTGTAATGTTTTACATTGCAATTTGCAACATGCCAGACTTTGGAATAACACTTTTCCAGTCAACAGATCCCTCCCTATGGAGGCACTTGGCTTTATTTAGTTTTACAGCATCTTTTTCATCACCCATGCACGAACAACTATAAGTGCATGCCCTCTTTTTAGTTATCTTGCTAGAGACATCCCTCAACATAAAGAGGTAATTCCACCTATAAGATGTGTCCATTTTGCTTAGTCATGTTTTCCTTTCACTTGAGTGCATGGGCAGATGCCATGGGTTGGATATGATAAGATGCCAGGAAAAGCCCTGATTTGGAAGCAGGAGATCAAGCCCAGGTTCCCTCAGTTGTTAGCAGTGTGATTACAGGCAAGTTATCTAATGTCTTAGGCAATCAGTTTGCTTTTTGCTCTGACTCCCACAGGCTTGTTGTGGAGGAATGACATAATTGCTGTGAAAACACCTGGGAAGGATTTTTGAGGGAAGAGGGCACTATGTGATTGAGAGAAATAACAGCATACAATTCTATCAGAGACTCTCTCTCCCTACCTGCTCATGCAGCTGGCTGAGAGTCATTCTCTTCTTCATCTATCAGGGAGCACACGACAATCCAAACCAAAAAGGACTATCATTGGATGCAGTGGACAATTAATCCATAAGCTACTATGAAGGTACCTACCCAAGCTGAATATGGATACAAAACTAGGATATATTTAAGAATTTGCATTCCGCTGCAGAGTTAATTGTGAGAGGGACCAGGGCGGAGGAGCTGGAGAAGATAAAAGAGAAAGGTGGGTAGAACATTTATTCAAGTTGGAGGAAAATGATGCAGGAAGACGATGGAAGGGGACCTGGTGGAGTTAACAGTTGCCTTTGTACTAGGAAGCTGGCTGCTGAATCCAATGTTGAACCACCCGTAACACAAGACAATTACAACAACTACAATCAATAATGAAAATAGAAATGAGGGCAGCAAGATTAAGTGAGTAGTCCAAGATCATACATATGGTAAAGAGCGGAGGTGGGATCCTTGTTGGACCCGAACACCATCTTTTTAGCAACTATAAACCCCGCTCTTAGTGTAATCACTGGTAGAGGCCAAGGTTATCTACAGCAGGATCTTACAAATGAGGTTACTGAAACTGTGTGTGGCACTACCACCTTATACCACATTAGACCTATAAGAAACCACCATTCAGGTGGTTGGATGCTGACCAGTACTGCACAGTCTTCCTACTGGATGGCAGTTCTACAGGATACTATACACTCTGTAGGCAGACATGATTAAAAAGACCAGAGAATAGTTCTTTCAATGCTGGACTTTCCTGAGCTACACAGACGACTTTCAGTTGCCACCACTATTTCCAGGACTTGTTCTGGAGCATCTCTTTTGGGCTTGTGGTTGGCCTGCAGATGGTGATTACAGACATTCCCCATAATAGAAACAATATACTAGGTTAGAAGTGACAGCTGGGAGGACTATGTGTGTCCACATGAAAACTTTATATGACCCAGAGAACACCAAATTCCATCTACACAAGGACTGTCATCATGGAAGAACTATGCATACATAGCCTGGAAGAATGGAAAGAAAACAAAAACAATTCGTGTGGTAAGGTGCAAAATCACAGATGACTGATTCAATGAAAACTTGATGTAACTTTTGTCATAATGTTGTCAGTGTTAACAGAGAGCATACTATTTCTGGAGAGATTTTCCCATCTTGGCCAGTGATACCCGGCCAGTGGCGGCCACAGACAATAAGCCATTCCTGGTCATTCACACCACATCAGGTATGTGAAATCTTGTGCTTCCATTCCAGGTTCCAAGATGCATGCTACTATGCAAATGCCGGGTAGACCTAAATATACTTACTCTTGCAACAATGCTTGCGGGGGGGACACTGAGTTCATTAAGGGGGGTGACATTTCTTCAGGATAATAATCTGTCCTCTGTGGTTCGATCCCAGGTTCTATTTTAATTTTTTTCTGTGATATAGGCTTCTCATATGATTCAATTACAGGTACTAAAAAATAAAAATAGAAAAGTCACTCCACTTACCATTTACCAATTTCAGTTTATAAAGGCTTACTGCATAGCTCCTATCTCCTATACAGATATGAGAAATTTATTTGCCTTTGGCAGAATTATAGCAGGAACAAATCTGTGGGAGATTCTTGCTTCTCTTGATCATCATTTTGCCAGTAAGCAGCAAGTACAGGGACCTGGATTCTAAGACACCAGCCCTGAAATGATTCATTCTTACAATTCTGGATTATTTTCTTTTAATCCCATAGTCCTGTCTATGACCAGTTAGTAAACAAAGAGGCTTTTGATTGGCATTAGTTTTCACCATGACCAAAAAGTATTTATTAAATGCCTTTTGTACCTAGAACCATGTTGGCATTCAATAAAGCAACATAAAGTCAAGGTTCTTTCTATCCCCAGGTTGACTCTTATACAGTTAAAGTAATCATGTTATGGTATCAAACAGACAAGCCTGATTGTTGGGATCTCTTCCAGTATCAACACTTAAGGGAAAAAAAAGAAAAAATGAATGCCTTAGGCAGATGAGTATTTCCTTGGAAGAGTTCAACAGCCCTTGCCCTGTGCTTCCTCACCCAGCCTGTCTGGTGAAGCACCAGTATGCTAGGCAAGTGCAGCGGCATGGAGCAGAGGCGGAATTTACCTTGCATGCTACTGCTAGAATTTTCCATCTCTTCTGACAAGGAGACCATGAGAGGCTGCTGGAGGTGACTCGTGTACATAAAGGGGACGGGCTGCACCACCACTGGCTGGATGACAGGCAGGATCCCTGGGCTCCGTATTCCGTGGCGCGAGAGGGCAGCTGCCATCACCGGCGGCATGGACAGTGGCACACCAAAGGGCTGCACGCCTGGAGAAGGGGGTGAGTATTTTTTTATCGGGGGGCTAGAAGAAGGCATGCTCAACCCAGGCGAGGCTCTCCGGTGTGAGGACGGGAACTTCAGAGAGGAGGGCGAATTCCCAGCCGACGAAGGGGGTGAACTTCGCTTGTTCACTGTGAGGTCCACTGGCTCCATCTGTATTCCATGTGACAGGCCTTCTGGGGTCTGAAAGAACTTATCAGGCAAAGGTGTGGAGTAGATGACCCCGTACTTGTTGGGCTTCATGGATTCCATGTAATTAGATGGGTATGACTATAGGATACAAAAAGGAAAACAACGTGTCAACAGCCAAACAAGTGCATTTACTTGAAACATGAATTAAGACAAAAACATGTTAACAAGGCACTTAACAATCCCAAGGGCTTTACAAAGTGGTTTAGATTTCAATATATACTTGACCTTAAAAAAATGCTTAGAGAAGTGGTCTCAACAACATTAAAAATGCTACAAGAGCTGGGTGTGGTGGCTCACGCCTATAATCCCAGCACTTTGGGAGGCTGAGGTGGGCAGATCACCTGATGTTGGGAGTTCAAGACCAGCCTGACCAACATGGTGAAACCCCGTCTCTACTAAAAACACAAAAATTAGCTGGATGTAGTGGAGGGTGCCTATAACCCCAGCTACTTGGGAGGCTCAGGCAGGAGAATCACTTGAACCTGGGAGGCAGACGTTGCGGTGAGCCAAGATCATGCCATTGCATTCCAGCCTGGATGACAAACAAAACAAAACAAACAAACAAACAAAAACCCAAAAAACAAAGAACAAAGAAAATGCTATGAGAGGCGGTCTCATAAACATTAAAACTAAGATCAATGTGGTCACTACTGCACATGAAAAATCTGAAATTTAATCCCAAGAGGATTCCTGTGTCAAACATTAAGGCTGATTGATGCCTGGCAAAATTTTAAGACAGGCGCTAGCACAGGCATGGGGGCCATTATCATTAGGAGTCAGAGCTGGGGTTCACCAAGAACCAGCCAAGCCAAACCAACCTGTTGCTTTTCTGGTGGGGTTTCTTGATGAGCAGGAAATGCTCTCTAGCTTTAGTGTCTAACTTCAGCAGGACATTGATTTCTCAGGATAAGTAACGTCTTTAAACTTCAGCAGGATATTGATTGCTCATCATACTTGTATATAATAAGGAAGAATGGGGCTGCATGACAGACAGTATCTTTCTTTTGAAGGGCTTCAGCAGCTGAACAATCCATGCCTAGGATTGGCCAACAATCCCAGTCAGCATTAACTGTTCTGGTTTCAGCTCTGAAAGTCCCACATCCCATGAAACTCTACAGTCTCAGGCAAACCAGGAGGGGGTCAGTCACCATACACACCTTTGTCCTGAAGGCCACCCTCACTGGGGCAATTATGTCCTTGGCCCTAACTTGCTCAATGTTCTTATTCAGAATCTGAATGAAGCTGTAAACTTGAATGCCAAGTCTGTGGGTGACACAGAACTATAAGAAACAGCCAACGTGCTATGACTTGAATAAGGAAATGTGGTGCTCAGGGTCATTCACACAAGCTGAGGCCCCGTGTTCTCTCCTCTACACACTGCTACCCATTCATCAAATGAGGCTGGGGGACAAACAAGGGAGAGCAGAGGAGACAAGAGAGTGTTTCCTTCCCAAGATCTGATATACAGCTGACCTCATGTATCTTCAAATACCTTTGTCTCTTTAAATATCACGATAACCTAACTTTCATCTGCCAGCTTTACATACAAACCAATCATAATAATTTCACACTATGGGCACTATCTTTGACCATGGAGTTCACCTAAATTACTTCTATTCCTTAACTAACATTTTGTTGTAAATTTTCTTTGTAGAATGCAACATAATTTTTAATTTTTTAAAAAATTAAACAAGATAAACCAACTTCTTCACTCGGCATTTTAGGGAAACTGAAATTCTGCGTGTCAAGCCTGCTTACCTGCAGAAAGTTCTTTGAACTTGAATGGCTGACACTGACAGTGATAAATCAACACATGGCGCTTCTCTTCCAGCTCTAAGATCCTACGTGTTCATGATTTAGAGGCAATACTAACTCGGGATGCAACAAAGAAACCCCCCAATGGCACCTTATAATTAAACACCCTAAATGCGCTATTCATTTCTGGGCCCCCTAAGCCCCTGTAGGGGCCACTATTGTGCTTTATGATTGTGGGGCAGCAATGGTTCTGACGGGGATTCCTACTGAGATCACCCCCTTTCCTCTCTGGGCTCGGTCTGGGTGAATCCCCGGCTGGTCATACATCAGAATCATCTGTGTTTTGAAAATTCCAGATGCCCAGTCCCTGCTCCAGGCCTGCAGAGCGGCACACTATCGAGGAGGGGCCAGGCAGTGAAGCTTCCTATCACATCACTGTGTTTATTTATCTTTATCAGGTCCTCATGGTTAAGATCATGCTTTGTTATCTTCTGTTCTTTCTTTATCCAGACTGTTATAATCTGTGTAACTTCCTAGAACAGGGATTCCTGCAGCGTGCTGCACATCACTTGGGGTGTACCTAACATGCTTTTAGGTGGGGAACACGACGAGCATACCCTAAGTTAAATTGTTATGTGTTTATCTGTATGTGCCAGCAAAAACTGTTACATGTATATTTTGTAGTAGCAGCACCAAGTTTGCCTTTAAATTGATTATGTGAAAAAGCAATTCTGTAAAAGAAGGCAGGAAAAATTATTAACGAAATATTAGGAGTGCAGGCACTATGAGGATATGGCAGACTTGTTAAGGTTGTTCTGAATCCCCACCTTCCAGGAGGCTGTGAGGTTATGGGATAACCTACGCAATGAGCTTAACACACGCTGTCCTAGAAGTCCCTTCTTGTCCCTGCTTATATAAGAAATGCTCACTGTCACGGGCTCTGCCGCTCACAACCAGAGCTTCTCAAACTTTACTGTGCACATCCATTTACCTGGGGCACCTGTTAAAATGCAAATTTTGAATTACTGGGGAGTGGACCAAGGGGCCATAGACTACCTTTTGAATAGCAACAATCTAAATGACAGAGATATAAAACAAAAACACTAAAGGTCTATTTAAAGGAGGGAAAAACAATTTTCTTTTCTCTCTCTTTTTTTTTTTGAGATAGGGTCTCACTGTTTCTCAGGTTGGAGTGCAGTGGTATGATCATAGCTCTCTGCAGCCTCGACCTCCTGGGGTCACATGATTCTCCCACCTCAGCCTCTGGAGTAAGTGGGACTACAGGCATATGACACCATGCCTGGCTAATTTTTGTAGTTTTGTAGAGCCTAGGTTTTGTCCAGGCGGGTCTGGAACTCCTGGGCTCAAGTGATCTGCCCACCTGGGCCTCCCAAAGTTCTAGGATTACAGGCATAAGCCACCACGCCCAGCCAGTTTTCACACTAATGCTGCTTAAAAACAGGAAAATGAAGGATATAAAAATCACAAAACACAAAATGAATAAAAATAGTTTTGAGTTATATATCAAGGATCAAATGAAGAAAAGCTTTTCCACCTTTCTTTAAAGCCAGGCACGCACAGTACCAACACAAGAGGTCCAAAACATAGCAACATTAAGTATTAAACAGATTTAAATTTAAATATTAAGATAGGTATTATTAAAAGAGGCACAAGGTTCATTAACAACAACAAAAATACACTATAAATCATGTACATTAGAGAGTTTCAGGGAGTAAATATAGGAGGGAGAAGGATTTCCCCTAGTCCTAAAGTCTAATGTGCTTCATATAATTCTCCAAAGGGCAATGGTTCTGGTATTAGAAAAAAAAAAACCTTTAGGAAGTGGGAGGCAGCATTTCTTCTATTGACCAAAATGTAGCTTCTCCCTTATGTTCAATCCAATTCTTCCAAGACCTCCCTATGACCTAGATTTTAATGCCAATAGTTATTGGCAGCTAAATGGGAAGCAAAATGAGGACACAGTTTTATGGCTGTCATTGCTGGATTTTTCTATGCATGGGGCGAGTTTTGGAAGAGAAGGAATTTAGAACCTCCAGATTTGCAAATTTAGTAATATTCTCAGGTTTCTCAAGCCATTAAGACAGAAAAAGCCACACGTAAAGCTAAGTTTTACCAGTTTGCTGATATGTCTGTTCTCATGTGAATGCCCTCACTCCCTCTATTAGATGTGCGATTATTATAAGTCATAAGACTAACTGTGGGGAGACAGATTTGCACACAGACACCCAACTCTGGGTAGATAATTAACTGTTTCCAGCCCAAGGCCTCACAAAAGGGTGACGAAATGTGGCCCCTCAAACAGTTTATCTTATCTGGTGGGTAGAGCACACAAGCTTCCAACAATCCGGTGCGGTGTGGGGACTGACACCGGGTGTGATCAGGGTGTGTGCCCTGGGCAGGTACAACCTGGTAACAGTCTTCCCCTCTGCTCCAGACCGTTCCCATGTTCTATCAAAGCAATGCACACAAGCACGGCTGTACTGGCCCCAAATCCAAATCAGAGACAAGTGTTGATGAAGCAGAAAATGCGCCTCTGGCCATGGACGGACCTCCAGTGCCCTCTGTGCACGCTGCTTAGCCCCAGAGGCCCTGTGTCCTGGAACAGAGCAGTCCAAAGACAAGACACAGACATGGGCTTTGCCCTTCCCAACTCTGGCCCCCACTGGGGATCGCAAGGGCTTAAAACACAAGGGCTGGGTCAGGCACAGTGGCTCACACTTACAACTCCAGCACTTGGAGAGGCTGAGGTAGGAGAACTTAAGGCCAGAAGTCTGAGACCAGCCTAGACAATAGAGCGAGACCCCGTCTCTACAGAAAAGGCAGGAGGATTGCTTAAGGCCAGGAGTTTGAGACCAGTCTGGGCAACATAGTGAGACTCCATCTCTACAGAAAAAACAAAATGTAGCGGGGTATGTGTGCTTGCTTGTAGTCCCCAGCTACTTTGGAGGCTGAGGCAGGAGGATTGCTTGAGCCCAGTGATCTCACCACTGTACTCTAGCCTGGGCAACAGAGCAATACCTTGTCTCAAACCAAAACAAAACCAAACAAAACCACCAATCTGCTATAAGGAAAAGTTCTTTCTGTCTGTAACACGCACTCAGATGTTCATACGCCCAGTGTACATTTACTGACTGACTGCTGCTTCTCATTGCAGTGTGAGGTGATGAGGGCCGGGCATAGGTGCTCAATTAATACTTGATGAATGTGGAGTAAATTAACACACTCTCTTAGCAGGGTTTTTAGTACTGACAAGGTAAAGAAAAATATACCAATTATTTTGAACTTTGAGAAAATGATTTTAATTGCGACAGGGAAAGAGGTACAAGGTTTAGATAATTTCCCAAAACTCTATCACTTTATGCTGAGGTGATAATTGCATATGTTTCTTGTTTTTTTAGGAATAGTTTTGGTGAGTTTTCCACTGTAAGAGTTTCAGTGGATGAAGTGGCTGAAACGTGGATGAAATCTCTATTTCACTATTCATCAACATGAAAAAAAGTGAATGTCCATGACAGGGCAAGTCAAAGGAATCTTCATCCAAGAGAGGGTTCCAGGCACAGGAAGGCGTGGTGCATGTATAAACACACTCTGGAAAGAGCAAACAGCATGCACCCCCGTGAAAACAGAGGTAGAAAGCTCTCTTTCTATTAGGCTTGAAAGCGCCATGAACAGTTTCTGTTAGAACACCACAGAGGAAACTACTCATTTGACAAACTTTCCTATCTATAAGGAGTCTGTTAGATGACAGAATATTATTAATCCCATCTCCAAAAGTAATCTTTCTACAGGAATAGAAGAGTACTTTTTGTTTTATTTTTAGAATTTGTTTTCTTGCTAACTTCCTGAATTAAATCCTTTAATTTTCAATCTTTTGGGAAACGGTAAAAAAAAAACCAATTTATGTACATGTGCATTTTTTTACACCAGTTTCATATTTTGTAATTTTTCAAAAAAACCCCACAAAACTGGAAGTTCAGGTTGCTGCTGGTGATTTGCCAACACTGGGTGGACAGTGAGTAGCAGAGATTTAGGGCACAGACTTGGGGAGGCAAAGTCTACTCTGTTCCTCATTCTTGCAAATTTTAATAGGGTGACCCCAAGCCTCACAGCACAAGGCTTAGTGGAGAACAGTATGAGGACTTATATTTGGTTATGAGGGAAATGACACGTAGCAAAAGACCAAATGAGCAGATTGCTTCTGCTGTGCTTACTGTCCTTCTAGGGGCGGGGAAAGGGGGAGAAATAAGTTATCATAAAATATTTTTATTCATATGTAGAAATTAAAAATATTTTTTCAATGTCCTATTGTGCCTTAATGTTTACAACATTGACTTGAATAACCAAAGACTTTGATCTTCAGGTCAAAGACTGAATTTAAAAAAAAAAAAAAAAGGAATAATAAATTAGGTTCAATATACTTCACCTATGAAGGCAGAAAAGATGAAATTTGAAGATTTAAGAGTAGGAACAAAAGCTTTTTAATTTTTTAGAAGTAAAATCATTTTAACACCCCACTCTTCAAATGTTTCTGTTAACTGAGGTTGCACTGAATTAAGAAAAAAATACTTCCTGCTAAAAAAAGTTAAAGCCAAAAAAAGAAAAACAAAAAAACACCTTCGTTTTAAGGACTGACAGTAACTTTTGGTGAAACTCAATTCTCAAAATGTCAGTTGCAGCTGAAATCTAGCACATAAAGGAGAAAAAGATCATTAATTGCAAAAACACTTCTACATATTTTAACTTCGTGTATTAACATGTTACAACAATACAAGTTTAACAGTTACTTCAAATTCATTTTACTCTACATTTTTTTCGGTTAAGTGCATTTCCTTGCACTTAATTATACATATCACACCAATTTATCAATGTGGATCTTCCTTTTAGCTCTCTATTGGACTCTTGAGCCTGATTTTCATGCTTGATTAAAAGCACTGGAAGTACACTGAACAGTAAAATGCATCACTGATGGCTCTGCACCATTTGTAAAATGAATCATATTCTCCAGTGCTAAAAACCTATTCCTATTTCAAGAATATAATTAATGGGGAAATTTTATACCTTCATTTTCCTCTAATGTGATCATGCAGTAATGGCGGGGAGCAGGATTTGATGAATATAATGACAGTACCGTGTAACATTCGAAGTAATTTAGTTCTGGCCAGGCTCGGTGGCTCATGCCTGTAATCCCAGCACTTTGGGAGGCTGAGGCAGGTGGATCACCTGAGGTCAGGAGTTCAAGACCAGCCTGGACAACATGATGAAACCCTGTCTCTAATGAAAATACAAAAATTAGCTGGGCATGGTGGTGGGCACCTCAGCTACTAGGGAGGCTGAGGCAGGAGAATCACCTGAACCCTGGAGATGGAGGTTGCAGTGAGATCACACCACTGCACTTCAGCCTGGGCGGCAGATCAAGACTCCATCTCAAAAAAAAAAAAAAAGAATAATTTAGTTTTTTGATTAACAAAATCCTTACTGCTCAGTTGCTACCATATTCAGATACTCGGCTATTCAGTTATCAGGCTGGAATGTAAATGTTATTTCCTTAAAGCCCCTCTGACTTAACTCCCATTATAGATACTGGTAAACACTTCACTGGCTTAGTAATATCCATGGCAACTCAGCTCCAAGGGCCTCGAAGTGACCCCCGTGTCTTGTATAAACATTTTTGGCAGGAACCTCCAGAGCCAATGCATAAGGATGATCTAATTTTGTAAGCGTGTTATTACCAACCTTCAGATACACAACTCAGGCCAAGCTTTCCCCTTGTGAATATTTTCCAAGCCCGTGGAAGAAAAGAGCAAGACAGAGTGGGGGCGTTGCCTTGTTATTCAATATTCACTCAAGCAGATCTCTCAAGTTGAAACCACTCCCGTCTCTGAAGTCAAGACACCTTTTTCTGTCACCATGTCTCCCCTCCACGGCACTGATGTTGGACCTACAGAAACCTTGCTAGTCCCTGGTGACCTAAAAGCAGCTAATGGCCCGGCTCACAGGAGGGGCTGGCTTAGCGCTAAGGTGCTGAAAAGGACAATGAACTTGATTCCCACACAGCCAGACTCTTCCAAGTAAATGAGATTCTGTCCTCACTGCCAAGTTCTTTCTCTCGCTGGCTTCCCTCAGTCATCTCTCATATAGTCACAGCTCCATATGGCTGTTGTCATTCGTTTCAAGCAAATCATTCTATTCTTAATATATTTTTACACACAAAAGGGCTGAGGAATTTTTGTAAACTTACTTCTGTCCCGAGAGGATTTGCCTATGGCCTAAGTCCTACGCTGATCATATCTTACGGGGACGCCAGGCACAGGTCTTAGGAAGCACAGACCACATTTATTAAAGGACCCATAGCAGCTAGGACAGTATTTCCCTCACTCACACTTAGGGATGTTGAGAAAAAGTTTGCCTATGAAATGCCTGTCAAGTAATGAGTGATTTTAAGGAGTAATTCAACACACAACAATGTTATCATCACTTGGAAAAAATAAGGTGAGGTGTTCCATTTTGGAAAACTTACCACTGAGACAGGGTCCATGGCCTCTTGCTTGACAGGAACTGGGTCAAACATGAGCATTATTTTAGTTAAACCTTCTAGGGTGCTCTGGTGTATGGCCTAGAAAACAAAACAAGGTATCCATCTAAATCCCAATACAAACTAGTAAAAATAAAATATAGGCTGGGTGCGGTGGCTCACCCCTGTAATGAGTGATTTATTCATTACAGCATTACACCCCTGTAATGCTGGTGGCTCATCAGCACTTGGGGAGGTCGAGGCAGGCAGATCACCTAAGGTCAGGAGTTCAAGACCAGCCTGGCCAAAAAGGTGAAACCCCGTTTCTACTAAAAATACAAAAATTACCTGGGTGTGGTGGTACACGCCTATAATCCCAGGTACTTGGGAGGCTGAGGCAAGAAAATTGCTTGAACCCAGAAGGCAAAGGTTGCAGTGAGCCGAGATGGTGCCACTGTAACTCCAGCCTGGGTGATGTGGCAAGACTCCATCTCAAAAAAAAAAAACAACAACCATAAATACTGTAAATAAATAAAAAGTAAAATAAAATACAATACTCCTCATCCTACCTTTCCACTCCTTTTTCTCCCCTACCCCTAGAATGGCTGGAATTTGTTTCCCTTACCTATGAAAGATGCCATTTACATAATTAAAATCAGACTCCCTGGTCATAACCATTTGAGAAGCAACCAGCATTTCTAACTCAATACATAAACCCTGACATTTCTGGAACAATACATACAGCCCCTTCTGAGCGGCAAAGCTTGTTTGGATTGCTGTGCAACTCTTTATAGAGGTTCACACTGCGTATGATTGCTAAGCACCTTCCCCTTTCCCCTTATGTTGGTTACAGGAAAATTAGTGGGCATAAAAGACAAGCAAAAAGAAAATCTAGAACCAACCATCATTAAAATCTCATTTTCATTTAACCAACCCTCTTTAAAAGTGGGCTCACAGTGTACATGCTATTTAGTGCCTGTCATTTCACTGAAAAATCCATTGTGAAAACATTTCTTTTTCAGTAAGTCTGATTCTGCACCATCAAATCCCCTGTGCCACTGTGTGAACACATCAGTTTACTTAACTTACTCCTTTTTAGTGGGCACTTAGGTTGCTCCAAAATTTTCACCATTACAAACAGCAATGAGCCTTTTAAATATATCCTTCTGCACACCATTAATTTTTAAAATAAGTTTTCTGTACGGGAATTCCTGGGTGAGAAGTATGTACATTTCCCAAAGCATCTGATGCATCATCTGGCAAAGATGAACTATTATTTTCATTAATAAAATACAACCTGTTTCCCCAAACCTCTGCCAGCAACATGTGTTATCACTTGTGTTATAAAAGATAAACACCTTGCCAACTTGTTAGTCTCAAAATGGCAAATGATTTTTATTCTAAATTGATTTGGTTATTGAAGTTAATTTTTTCAGCTTTATTGACCATTTGGATTTCTTCTTTTGAGAAATGTCTACTCAGGTCTTGACACCCCTGCACAACTTCTTATTGTTTTCTAAGCACTTTTCACATATGAAGAATATTAGCTTGCTTTCACTCAGATTTCTCATTAGAAAATGAACCTACTGTAAAGGAAATGTCCTTTTCTTCTGTTGTTCTCTGCTGACATTCCTTCTATTGTCTTCTGTGTTCTGTATAGCCCACTCCTAACACTAATCTACATCAAGCCAACTGCTTCTTCTCAAGACGAAATACTCAGTCTGCTCAACGTTCAGTGTGTCTCCTCAGTTACAGAAACACTGTCCTGCTACTAGACACATTTTCAGAAATTGACTTCAGGCACTCACTAGCCAAATCTGGTTTAGGTGCTCAGTGCTTTGGTTAGAGGTAAGGCCTTTACAGATCACCCTGCTTTGGGTGGCAAAGTGAACAAGTTCTAGTGAGTTCCAGCTGAAGAAGCTGCAGGAGTCCCAGGTTCAGGATGACTTCTTGCATTTCAGTGTTAACAACCCCCATCCCCATCACCATGAGGGCAGCCCTGTAGTTTGTTGTGTTGGTGCTCCACGGGTTATACTAAGATATCTTCACACACAGCTATGGAAGTAATACTATGTAGTTCTTGTGCTTCATTGATTCCCTGAAGAAAGCCTGTTTTGAATCTCATGACAACACGTGAATTTCATCAATAATTCGACATAAGGCCCTGACTTCAAAACTGTATTTTCCTATATCACAGGGTGTATTATAATCTGCAAACGCAATTTGATGCCAAGCTGCTCAAATCAATGGTGCTACTACCCTCATATGTATTCCAGCAAGAACAAACCCCGACAGCCAGTGAAAAAGAGATGATTTCATAATGAGGGATGAAAACGCTTTTGTGTCTTGGGATCTATTATTAACCAGTTCTCAGCCTAGCAGCTATATGGATGAACGTGGGTCTAAGAACTGTTGTCCAGTGCCCCACAGTGGACTATAAACAAAAGATGTGAGATCTCCTGCTTACATCAATGAGGTCAGATCATTTAGCAGCCCTGACTCACGGCTGGCCACCCTGTGGCAGCCTCCCACCTGTGCACCCCCAGCTTTTTATACTGAATTCACTCTTCCAGGCTCATCTATTGCACTAGACAGTATGTTGATACAAATCCCCCTTTTTTTTGAGATGGAGTTTGCTCTTGTTGCCCAGGCTGGAGTGCAATGGTACTATCTCGGCTCACCACAACCTCCCCCTCTCAGGCTCAAGCGATTCTCCTGCCTCAACCTCCCGAGTAGCTGGGATTATAGGCATGCACCACCATGCCCAGCTAATTTTTTGAATTTCTAGCAGAGATGGGGTTTCTTAATCAGGCTGGTCTCAAACGCCCAACCTCAGGTGATCCACCTGCCTTGGCCTCCCAAAGTGCTGGGTTTATAGGCGTGAGCCACCACAGCCCGCCGCAAATCCTTCTAAATAAAAGCATTCACATTCTCAGTTGTATAAGTAAGGAGCTACGGTCTTAAGACTCAAGCAGAGACTGCAAACTAGCCCAGCCACGGGGTAAGCGTGATCATTTGCAAAATGCAGACCATGCCTCCCTTACCTACTTCTCAAGGATTTAGGTCTATCCGATGAGAGTAAAACACACACACACACACACACACACACACACACACACACACACACCTTTTGCCCTCATTTATATCCACATGTACATACATTTTGGCTATATATTCTGTACACACAACACTAAATGTGTTGGTTCCAACTTTTGGAGCAAAAATGTCTGGTGTTTGCCTCTTTGCTAACATACCCTCGCCTCAGAGGTCTATCCCCCATCCTTAAATAAAACTCAGACTAGATTCAGTTTCAAAGTTAACAGCTGCCTCCCTCCTGTATGAGGTCTCCTCTAAGGCCTTGTCATTTCACAACTGTACTACTGCCACAGCTTCTGCGCGAGGCTGCCGTCTCCACACTTCATGTTACCCTGCACTCTTTACTACCACTAACTGCAGCACAGTAGAATAAATTAAGATGATGGGCTCTGGAGTTCCTTTTGGTTCAAATTCTAAGTCCACTATTTAGCTCACAAAGCTTTCAATGACTTTGTCTAATGGCCACAGCAATGACTACTGATTTCTTTTAGAAATGAATTATACATTAACCTGCTATATCTTTTTATCATTAAGGCATTATTTAAATCACTATTGTTCTTTAATTTTTTTGTTTTAACTAAGTTTAAGGAAATGCAAGACTTGTCATCCCAAGAAAAACATTAAGCCTAGTAAAAAACACTGGTACTAACAAAACCTGATTTGCTTTTATTAAAAAATAATTACAAAGCTATGTTTATTTGGTCAGAACTGTACCTCTAAGTAATCCAAATGTTGATGAATGGATATTCTCATTACAGAAGTATTTCAGTTAATAAACAAAGGAATGATAGGATTAGAATACCTAATTTTGAAACTCCTAACTAAATAATGCATCCCTGGATATTAAAAAAAAGTCTGTGCAGAATTCAAATATCACAATGAATAGAATCAAACGCACTCACTATTTCACAGGTCTAAAAGCACTTTGTTCCTAATTGGGTAGCTTCTAAAATAGCTTTTAAATGACGATGCTTTTAGTGATAGTCACAGGATATAAAACAAGAAGATAAAGGACATGCAAAGAAAACGCCTGGAACCACACACCCAAAACTGTTAACAGGAACTTCTTGGGTAGTGGTGGTGGGTGGGACAGCTTTCTATACATTTGTGGTCTATTTTTAAAGTTTGTTATTTCTATTTTTTTTCTTTTTGAGATAGAGTTCTACTCTGTCACCCAGGTTGGAGTGCAGTGGCACGATCTCGGCTCACTGCAATCTCTGCCTCCTGGGTTCAAGCGATTCTCCTGCCTCAGATTCCCAAGTAGCTGGGATTACAGGCGCCTGCCATGATGCCTGGCTAATTTTTGTACTTTTAGTAGAGACGGGGTTTCACCATGTTGGCCAGGCTGGTCTTGACCTCCTGACTTCAAGTGATCTGGCTGCCTCAGCCTCACAAAATGATGTGATTTTAGGCATGAGCCACCGCACCTGGCCAAGTTTATTATTGCAATAATCAAAACTTGTAATAAAGACAAGATAGGGAAGCTAAACTAGGAAGGAATGAAATTTTAGAAAGAAAATCAAACAAATGAACAGAAATTGGGCTTTTGTTTATGTATTTGCAAAAAGATTCTATACTTTGCACCCATAGCTCTGAGTAGAGGGACCACTTCTGTCATTGGGACGGATTTGCTTACAGGTTCTGGTCTAGAATCGTAAAAGAGTGTAAAGTCTTCAACGTGCTTTCCACATAACTGAGAAGTAACTTAAGCACTGGAAGAATTCGGGTCCCTAAACTTGGTGGTCTTTGGTACCCATGGGCGGCTCAGTGTAATGGGGTTATTATCACTCTGTAAGAATGCTAAATAAACCACAAATGCCTAGAAAATCTATTATACAGCACTGACGGCAATCTTAAGTAGAACCAGTAGGTGGCGCACTAAAACAGGCATTAGAGACCAGGACACCCCAGTAAAAATCCAGTTTGCCAACGTCAGGGTCTTAAAGCCTACTGGGTTTTAACCAGGCTCAGGAATTCTATTAATCATTTTATGTGAGTATCACAGAGAGGAGGAGGCCCTAAATGTGGTTCTATTTTTTTTTTTTTCTGGTGACAATTTTCCAATCCTAAACACATATCTTCATTACATTTAACTAGCTTAGCTAGCCTTAGAAACACATTAGCTAGTCTTAGAAATACATTCTAAGGCTAAATAAACTAAGCAATATCAGGAAAACAAAACTGCATCTAAAAGGGGGGGAAAAAGGGAAAAGCTTTTTATTAAACTTTCTACGTTATCAAGGTGCTTAAAAGCAAAAATATATAGGAAGATCACCATCGCCAAAATAATTTTCCATAACTGGAGCTAATGCCATCTTCCCCAGCTGTGTTATTTTGCAGAGAAAGGCCAATAATACTGAATGATCCTCAAAAAGGAGAAACGGATTTCCCTTCACACTCTTTCCACCTATATTTCTGACTTTTCCCATGTTAAAATAAGGGTCAAATTTCTGTCAAAATGCAAGACATAGCTTAAAGGGCTTGAAGATTAAAATGCTTGGTGAATCATTGACATGAAATTTCAGAAGTAATGCAGTCCCGCTTTGGAGCCCCATCCAGTGGTGTCCTAGGCCTGTGCACTGCTGCTCTGTGGGGTGGGGGCAGTGCTGCAGGTGAGCTGCAGGGCTTAGAAACACACACGCAGTCCTTCATGGAAGACGAGGCTAGGAGGTTACTAAACCTCCTCTGAAAGCAGCTTGCCTGGAGGCTACAGCATGATTTATTACAGAAACGACCTTAGAGATGACTGCCTGCCCCTTTCTGAGGGAGGAGGGAAGAGGAAGGTGGAGAGACAATGTGTACCTATCAGAAGCAGTTTCCTCCCTGCTTCTTGGGGTTAGAGCAAGACCTGCCGCTGACATTCTCCCTTCTTATCTCCCTATTTATTCCCTTTTCCATGCCCTCATTTCTTCCCGCAGACCCTCAAAGGGTCCCTGCATTATCTTCCCCAACCCAGGACTGGCCGTGAACCTCCAACTCACCTGCCTTCCTCCAAGCAAACCTCAGTCTCCTAGCTGACCTCAGCTAGGTGTACGGAGCAATACGGCAACACACCTTCACTAGGCGGCCCTTTTTATTCTTCGGAGTGTTTGAATTTTTAAAAGGGGAAACATGTTATCTTCCCCCACCCTTACTCCCCAAAGGAACTTTAGAGAAAAAAAAAAAAAGGCTGTGTGTGCATGTGTGTGTAATTATTGGCTAGGAGGACCGGGCAGGCAAGCAACATCCTTGTAGCTAAATAAACTTCCTGTCCAGAGAAACTTTTCTCTCATTGCTTTACCCAAATTCTTCAAAATCTCCCAAAGGCTCGAGTATTCACGGGCAGTTGCGCTGGCCAGAAATACAGGGGACAGGCAACAGATGTCAGCAGGCATTTTTAAGCTGGAGGCTCCCTTAAGAAAAGCTAAGCACGATGGCACCTACCTGGAAATTCCCACCTGGAAATTCTTGGAAATTTTCATGCCACTCCGAGATTTTCACCTGCCTTACTCTTCTATCGCTGGTTTGAGAAGTAGAAAACTTCCATGGGATGTTTCTAAATCTTTGACCCTTGTGAATTAGTTATTTTGCATTAATGTGCATTGTAAATGGGAAAGAAGTTAATTATTTTGTTTCAGATGAAATATAATGATCCAGTGAGCAAACAGCCCGCCCTCTCTCCTCTCTCAGCTAACAAGCCACCCAATTTTACTTTCCTGCTCCACCCATCTGCTCCACCCTATGGAGGGCTGCCAAGGCAAGTCCAACTTGTCCAAACAGGACATGGCTTCAGATAAGATTCTGCCCACACCCTGTACTTCGGAAAGACCAAGTGAAGCAATTGATTTTGCATGTCAATAAGGACAGGTGCAAAGGTAACAACCAAGCAAAAGCCTGACGCCTTTCCAAACGGGAGGCCCAGCAAAGCAGGGCTGGGGGCGGGGACGCCCACACCCATGCTACCCTGGCAAGTTCAAGGCCATCTGGCTAGTGGCATTCCACACCCTTCTCAGAGAAATTACAGCAAACTCAAATCATTTTCCCTACTAGGGTTACACACTTGTTTATGCTCTCTGACAATTTTGTGTTTTAGTTTTAAGGGCAAGCAACCCAAGCTAAATTGAAAAATACCCATAATGTCTAATCCTGCTGTGTACATATCTCATAAGGCCTCGCCTAAGCCCTCACAATTCTCTTCTGTGAAGCGTTATATAATCAAATCCAGAAGGGCTGCGTGAGGCCACGCTGCCTCTCATCTGCCTCTGCTCAGTGCCCTCCCTATCACTGGAGACCCACCCAACTCCACCCTCAGGAGCCTCCACCCATGGGGCCCCACCCTGCAGGGAGTAGGAGGCTGGGAGGGACCAGTTGGCGCTGGGCAGCAGCCAGTTCCTGGAAATTCCGGCCTGAACAAGGATGGTTGGAACCTTAAAAATAACCAGAAGGAACCGTGGGGTGGTGATCATTCCCTCCACTCCTGAGGATTCTCCATTGAAGTTCCTCCCAGAAAGCCACTGAACCTCTGGATACAAAACTATGAGCGAAGCCTGCCCTCTCCCTGTAAAAATAAACAGAAAAGAGAGGAGCATTTTGAACCTCCGCTTTCAACGTGGCCCAAGCCCACCCTACTCTTCATTCCTGCCTCTAAGGCTGCCCCTCCCCACCTCCCACCGGCCTTATTTTCTGGTTCTTCACCATGGAAACCCAGAGGCCAACTCCAAAGCCGTCCTCACCTCCTTAGCTCTCCCCATTTCCACTCCTGCCCCGGGGGCCTGTGTAGCTAGCTGCAGCTTCTCTGCCACTGGTCTCTCGGCCTCTCCAGTCCAGCCCTAGCCCCTGATCACCGATGATTTTCACAGTCCTCTTCTCCTCCTGTCCTTTCCCAGCTCACAAACCTCCCTCCCATGTACTCCCCAGGTCTGACAGTGGGCTCAGGCACCCATGCTTGGCACCCCGTTCCCCACCAGCTGCCCCCTGATCCAACAAGTGCCCTTCATGCTGGCTGCCCTGCCCACCCCCCAGGCCTTTGTTCATTTTTGGCCCTGATGCTGGGCAACCAGCGTGGAATGCCCCCTCCCCTTCCGGCTTATCTAAATCCTCCTAATTCTTCAAAGAGCAGCTCAAGGCCCTCCCCACTTCTGGCAGCCAGCTGATTGCTCCCTGGGGGAATCCAAGGCCGCCTCTTCTTACCTAGATATCCTGGGCCTTTTTGCTTTCCCAGTGGTGCGTGCCACACGGCCAGCAGTACTGGTAAGGACAGGCAGGCAGGCCTCAGCCTTCCTGAGAGGGCCCCCTCCCCACTCCCCACAGGAGATCGGGCTTGTTCCCTGAATGAAGTTTTTATGTCAAGCTGAAGGAGCTAAGGTAAGAGCACTTAGCTCATAGCAGGAGTTCCACAATCATTTCCCTCTCCCTCTGAATGCACTTGAAATCTCTCCCTTAAACAAGTAACAGTGGTGAAGGGCCTAACTCTAAGGGAGACCTAGTAAACCAAACTTCCTAAGAACAAGTTACTGTCCCTAACCTTAGCCTGGCCCCTCAACCTATACTCCAGAGACCTTATCAGTACCATCTTCAAAGAATTTACTCAGTGAGGTCTTCTAAACAAGTCTAGTGTCGAGCTCTCAACTGTGTTTTAAAATCTAAAATAGAAAAAAGAGAGCGAGAAAGGGAGGCGAGGAGGAGGGGGGGAAACTGCCGGGGGAACGGGTGTGTACACAAACACAGGTTTTTGAAAAAGGGTCAAGGAAAGCAAGGGGCTAAGTGATGTCCCAGGTTTCCTGCCAATCACTACCACCTTCAGGATTGGTAATCACCAGGTACTGTTCTTTACATGAGCTCTGTCATTTAATGCTTATGAAGTGGTTACTACCTTCCCAGTTTACTGAAAACAAAACAAAACAAAACAAAACACTGAAACAGAGAGGTCAAGTAATCTGCCCAACATCACACAGCTGCTAACCTGCAGAGCCAGGACTTGAACCCAAGGTAGTCTGACTTCAAGACTGGTAGCCTTGGCACATCACTCTACCACCTCCCCAAACAGAGGACATTACACCACACAGTAAGTGCAGGATAGTGATTTCTGTGAACAGGTTGGTCCCTGGAGAAGACACAACGTAGGGACAGTCTATTTACGGTAGTGACCATTTCCACTTCTCCCAACTGGCCCTTGCTGCCCACCCTGTCTCAGTATGCACACTTGGATGCAAGATCAAAAGACATATTCTGAAGGCCCCAAATTAGGCAATTATTCTTCCTAGCCAGTGCACCTGCAATTGTCCATATAACTGCTGAGAAAAATTGGCAGCTTGACCCAAGTAAATATGGAAATCCTTATAATAACTGTACAAAGGTGGAAGGGTCAGGTCCTCATCCCCATTTTAGAAATGAGGAAATGGAGGAACAGAGGTGAAACGACTTGCCCAATTTCACAAAGCTGGTTGGAGCTGCAGCCAGGAACAGAAGTGTTCCTGCCTGCAGACCCGGGCACTTTCTGTTCTGCTTCAGAGCCTGTGCTGTGGGACCGACTTTTAGGTAACATCTCCTCATGCTGGGGTCACTCCCCAGTAGGGAGGGTGTGGGTGTGCACGGCCACGCTGGCCCATGGGAAGCAGGGGCCGGGGAGGTTCCAGCAGGCAATTAAGATTTCAAAATGCCTTTTCAGGTTAGATCACTGCAGGTCTACTCCATCCTATGGTACAACTCAGAGTAATGATTGCACATAATTTGAGATTAGCTCTAATAAGTAGGTACTCAATAAATACTTGTGAAATGAATAAGTGAATGGATGTCAAACTACGCTTCTCACATGCTACGACAAATTAAGGGCAAGGGCCCTGGAATGATGGCACACCAGGTGTCCCACATGGAAACGCTGTCCAGCAGCTAGTGAAGCTGGCCTGACATCTCATATTCTAAAATGCAAAGTAAACGTGGAAACTTTGGGAGCCCAGGAGAAAAACTCCCTTGTTTGGAAACTCAGTGGAACAGGAACTTGATCTTATAAATGAAAGTGGCTTTGGAGTGTGAAGCTTTGGAAGGTACCAGGGGTGTAAAGTACAGGAAAAGATAAAGGAGTGGATCTCAGTGATTACACTTAAACAACAGTAGTAGTAGAAAGAACACATAGGCCAAAGGAGAAAAAAAACCCCACGCTTGATTCACAGGTCGCTCTCCAGGGTAGAACCCGCTGACCTCAATATCCATTGGATCTCTTATGTCAAGATTTGGCCAAACTCCTCATTTGGGTTAAGACTAGCTCTGGGCCATCCCTGGCGGGATCCCCAAGCCTTCCAGAGATTGGCAACCATCTTGAGGATGTCCTGGACTAAGCAGGGCAATTCTGGGTCTTCCTGCAAAGGGCCTGCCTCAAGGAGCAACCCCTTACTGGAAACAGGATAAGAGCCAGACCCAGGAGTCACATGAAATACATGGGCTAGAGGGCCACTGAACTTGCTCTCTTCTGTCTCCAGCCCTTCCAAATAATTAGATGGAGAAATGATAATGAATTCAGCCTGCCGACACAATGGAGTGAATTTCAAAAACCTCCAGGAACCTGTTTTGCTAAAGAAAGAATTTTACTACAAACTTTGGCCAACAGATACAAAACATACAGATCATTTTCTTTTTTTTCAAATATTCCATTGGATATGGCCACATAACAGAATCAGGACAGGGCCAGTTAAGAGGACACTTTTTTTTTTTTTTTGAGACAGAGTCTTGCTCTTGTTGCCCAGGCTGGAGAGTAGTGGCACGATCTCGGCTCACTGCAACCTCTGCCTCCTGGGTTCAAGTGATTCTCCTGCCTCAGCCTCCCAAGTAGCTGGGATTACAGGCACATGCCACCGTGCCCAACTCATGCCCAGCTAATTTTTGTATTTTTAGTAGAGATGGGATTTCGCCATGTTGGCCAGGCTGGTCTAGAACTCCTGACCTCAGGTGATCCACCCACCTTGGCCTCCCAAAGTGCTGGGATTACAGGAGTGAGCCACCACGCCTGGCTGAGGAGACTTTTTTTTTTTTTGCTTTGGAGGAAATTAATCCTAGTTCTAATTCAGAAACTGTCAACAGCATTGTGCCTCTTCTATGACTACTAAATTTCAAGGAAGGAGAGCTGAGTTGGGGGGAAAAGTAGGGCTAACCCCTTCAGACAATGCTGTCCCTTATCAGGGCAGACTGCTGTCTGGTTTCCTGTCTCCAGCTCCGGCATGACTGCTTAAGATGAGAAACAGGGTCTAAGAAAGGAACAGAGTGGTCTTCAAAACGAGAATGCTAGCGACCATCATAATCCAACTCACCTCCAAGAGGAATTCTGACTAGAATATCACGTACTAGCAAACCAGACATCAATTGTTTTAAGGTTCTACAGATTTATTTTTTAAAAAAGCTAGAACCAATGATAAACGAAGCACTTCGGAGAGTCCACGTTCCAGAATAATTTAATTCTCAGTACCTTAAAAAATGAGGTTACCTATATTTATTTTTTTTAAACACAACTGGGTGTGAAAACAGAGAACAAGAAATACTACCCAAGAAAGCTGTCATTTTATAGCAAAAATGTTGATTTGAAAATATTAAGAAGGCAAGTTCTCAAGGGGAGATGGAGACACAATGGAATTAAGAATCAGGATTTATTTATATGGTCAAATAAAGCTCATTCCCATTTTTTTGTAATTATAGCAACTATAAGATAGTAAAATTTTCTTCAACTTTTCAGCTTAGCATTTAAAAGCTTGCAGAATGTTTTTCTGATAGACTATATTAGGCCCTGATCACCTCTATCAACCACTTCATCTCCCTGCAAAAGGGAGAGGAAAGAGTTTTCCGAAAGCCAAATGCAGACTCTGTTTACCAAACCTAGTTAGATTGTTAACAACTTTGGAATCAAAGCAAACAAAAAAACCCTGCCTCCATTTGACTTACTTATGAATTTTAAGCTTAAAAACCTCTTGTCCTGCAGGTCAGCTTAGTATTTTAAGATGCTTTTCCCAAAGGAGAAAGAACTTGTGAGGACTTCCAAAACTCCTGGCCTTTTTCATAGAAGGTTATCAGTAGCCAAGTAATTGATCCAAGTAACTCTCTTAATACCATATTTTATACTTTCCATTTATACATAAAGAATGTGGTGGAATGTGACATTTAAAGCCAAAGCATCGTTATCATCAATTTTGGGGATCAGAGGGCCTGATTTGCTGCTTCAGCAACACTGAATTAATTCCATGGCGACGTTGTAAATTATTCCTTTCGATTAAAAAAGAAAATCCCCAAATAAGTTTATAAAAGAACTTTCCAAAACTTTTCTTTTTCAACCAAATATTTCCTTAAATCTTAGTTTATCAAGAACCAAAAGAAAAATAATATTAAGATAGGTCTTAAATAGTTAACTCAGAAATTCATTAACCCACAACTGACAGAATATTTAAAAAATAATGAAAAATGTTATTGTAAAAAGAAAATGAGAAGAGCATTTTTCTTCTGTTTTCAAAATAGAAGATTAAAATTTTTCAAACGATCTATCACTGAATGAATTTGTTATTGCCAGTTCTCCTTTTCTTTGAGCTTAATTCTTAAGAACGGGTTGAAAATGAGATGTAGAATATTGTACAGTGAAATTTCTGTCCTTAAAACATTATCCTGATATTTAAATCTTTGTCCTTAAAAAGAAATAATCCTGGGATTTTCTCAATGTCTTATGCTTTGCTTCAATGATTTTTCCAAAGATTTCTTCTTCCAAACACAAGCAGGACTTTCAACTAAGCCCAGGCTGCCAACACTGCTTCAATTCTCCATCCACCGAAGCCGCCTGGAGCATCCTGGGTTAATGTGAACAAGGGTGGGCCACATCTTTCATATAATGCTAGGTCTTCTAAACTGTAAGGTGTTAATCCTGATCCAAAATTGACAGCTTCAGGGCAAAATGCCTATCTTAGAACAAACATCCTAACCACCTCAACACAAGAATCACAAAAACAAAACTCCTTTAGGTTTCTTTGCCAAGATAGACCGAAATTTCCCCCAAATCACAATGTGGCAATGAAAAATTTAAGAAGGTAAAACCATGTATTCACCCAGACAAATGCATTGAAGCAAAGGGTGGACGTAAAAAGGTTAACTGACTTCTCATTATGACATAACACAGGCATCTTAAGCAATATCAAGTGTGTAGAGACATGATAACTCCATGGGTGGGGATACGGAGTTTAGGGGCAGGGACCTCAGCCTGCTCTGGGCTACTGATCTACCAGAAAACAGCCTGAAACAGGAAAGAGCACACATATGCCACTTGGAATGTATGACGCAAACCCCAGCCTTGAAACAAAGAACAGGAAACAGCTCTGCTGGCTGTGCTGGAGAGAAAGCACAGAGAAACATTTAGCCGGCCCTCCCTGACCCTATATTCATGAGCAGCTGGAGTTTTTTAAGACAACAACAGGGGGGTGGAGGTGTTTGTTCTATGGGTGTGAATAATAACACCAGCTTTATACAGGGGACCTGCCCTATTTACAAATAAGAGCTGCCACATACAGTAAACATCATAAGTGAAATGTGATTTTATCATATTCAAGCAGCAGAGACCTCCCTAATGAACACTAGCCTCCCTCCCGATTTCTTTTGTCCCTTTCTGCCCCATCCCAATGGCTAGTCCCTAGCTCTGGTCAAATTCCGGGTTATGGTTCAGCCTCAGTGCATCAAGAGGAAAATGAAGACAGAGCACTGTTAGGAATTCAGATTACATTTGGGTACCCCACAGAACTAAAACTGGAGCAATGGTAAGCCTCCTTTAGTCACAGAATTCCAAGACAGACTGTGGGACATCTAGAGCAACCCAAAATTTTCTCTGTCTTTTTCAAATGCAGTTATACACATTTTTGCAGAGCTGCTCATCTGTTCAGCATATACACACATTTACAGAAATTTACCTTTTAAGAATGTGATTCTGTTTCTGACATTTAATCTAAAAATTGTTACACAATCTGTACGCCAGAGTACTAATTTCTACAAGACATTCTAAAATGTCTATTTTCCCTTTGGGTTATTTTTAAGATAGTAAAATCCATTCGCAGTTCCTTTCCCATTATTTCTCTTTACTTTGTTAGCCAGGACTGTTTAACTCAAGCTCACATTATCAGAGATTTAAGAATCTGGTGTGTGCAGATGTAAGAACAGGTAAGAAAAAAAGAAAAATAAATAAAGGAAAAAAAGAAGCATCACTGTGCCCATAGCAAGAAAATTGGGTTTTAATTTAGAAACTTTGCAGTGAATAAAACAATAGCTTTCTGCAAAGCTCTGTTGTTTTGTATCTGACAAGGTTTTGCGGTCTAAGCAGCTACTTTTCTTTGTTATTTTCATGTTGAGATTTTCATACTTGCATTCTCTTTCATGCAAGCTAAATGTTCTTTACAATGTATCATCATTGAACTTACAGATAGATAGTACATTAGGTTTTTTCCTTCTAATAAATAGTTCGCAGCAAAGCCCACTGACTGCAGAAATGAAGAAATCAGTTTCTCTAGGGAGTTTAATTTAATCAAACATCTAATTTCAGGTTTCTATTAATAGCCTAAAGTCAACTAACAAACCTCTTTTCGAACCAGAAGAAATCATTCGTGGACACTTTCTTTAAACACTATTACAAACTCCAAAAAAAAAAAAAAAAAAAAAATGGAGATATTAATGCTAGCGGACTGTTTTTCCCCCTAAAAGCAAGTCTTCCCTAGGGTAAGGCAGAGCATCCCGATGAATTTCTCTTGTACAAATGCTCCTCAAATTCATACAGGATAGGATAGCACAAAACTGCTGTGTAGAAAAACCTATAATGAACAACTGGCCTATTCCCCACTTGATTTTTGCTGGCATGTTTCACATACTTGTCAGAATACCACTTCATACTTTTCCCCATATACTAGACTCTTATGAGAAAATAATCAATATATTTAAAGTGTCTTGAGTGATATTAATGGAAACATAAATTCTGAGTAAGAAATTCAGTGGTTCAGTGTAAAATGTTTATTTTAGTGAAATACAAGAAGGTGAGCAATTTCCAATTTCCGTTTAACGTGACTTATTAAATCCCATGCACATTCTTCTAGTATTATTGTATACCGCTATAAAATTTAAACCAGAAAAGTGTTTCTCCTTGTTAGTAGTAATCTGCCCAAAAAATGAATATGACAATTCCAAGTCTTATCTGCCATCTCTAAGAAAGCCACTTGAAAATGTTAGGTAGGTCCCATGGGTCCTGGTCCAGGGATCTGTCCCTGGGTCCCCACCAGGCTCGGCTGCAGGCAGTTGCCTAAGGCGTCCTCCGCCTTCAGCCACGCTGCAATCCTTGCTCCAGGCACTGCGGCAGGTTCTCTCCATGCCCCCAGGAGGACTCTCCAAACCCGGCCGGCTCATTTCTCCTGCCCCGGAGGATCCAGACGCCCTGGCAGCTCCTGGGCTCCAGGACGGAGAATAGGATGCTGCCTCCAGTCCTAATTGCCCCAAGTTTCTTTCCAGAGGGCCCGGGAGGCTGCTCCAAGTTTGCTCTGCCGGGCAAGCGACCGAGCGTCGGGTCCCGGGAGGGGGGCGGCGGGGGGCGCGGGCGGAGGGCGGGGAGGGGAAGGACGCGGGAGTCGGGGTTGGGGGGGCACCGGGAGGGGGAGGAGCAGGAGCGCGAGGCCTCGGCGCTACCTTTCTCCAAACAACGTTGCCACACGCGGAGAGCACGGAGATTTCTGGGGCTTTGGAGGGAATCGTGAGCGGGCGGGCGGAGGCCGGGGACCACACAGGTGAGCCCCCGCCCGCGCCCTGCCCCGGACTGCGGCGGGCGCTGCCGGCCCCCGCTCCTCCGCACCCAGGGTCCACACGGTGCATCGCCTCAACCCCTCACTTTCCACCGCCAACCTGTGGCCCCCTCCCCCGTGCTCGCCCTCCGCCCCCACCCCGGCTGCGAGGGGCTGCCACACTTTCCCAAGCCCGCAGGCGCACCCCCCCCCCGCGCAGCGCTGCACCCCCCAACTCATTCCCTGCGGCCCCCTCCGGGGGAAAAAAATGAAACCAGAGCGGCCGAGGAGGCGGGCGGCAGGGGCCGGGACGCGGAGCAGAGGTGAGGGAGAGAGGACTTACTTTGCGAGGCGCGGTGCGGGGCGCCGCCGACGAGAAATAAAGGCCCGGATCCGGGCTGCCTGGAGCCCCTCGAGCGCAGTAATGTCAGGGCTCCAGTCAGGGCGGCGTTGGCGGCGGCGGCCGCAGGGGACGGGGACGGGCGCGCGTGCGGCGGGCGCTCTCGCTGCGCTCCGGCTCGGGCCCCGGCTCCGCGCGGCTCCGCTCCTGGCTCCCCTCTGGCTCCTGGCACCAACTCCGGGCAGTCACATGACGCCGGCGCCGCTCGCTCTGCGAGCCTCCCGGGGCTGGCGGGGTAAGTAGAGGCTGGGACCCGGGGTGGGAGGGTCAGGGAGGGGAGAGGGAGCCGCCGCGGCCGCCCGGGCTGGGCGGGTCCCCACCCACTTGGGTGGAGGCAGCCGCCGGAGGGGTCGGCCGAGTCACTCGCGCAAACACGCACCCCGCCCTGCGCCCTTCCCCCGCCACCCCCGCCTCCCGCGCCGCCTCCGCCCCGCCCCGCCCAGTCACCCGGGGACGGCCTGACAGACACTCATTATTCCCCGGAGCCGGGCGCCGCCCCGCCGGCCCAACCTGTCCCGCGAGGCGCGGCGGGGCCGTGGGGCTGGGCGTGCGCGGCGCGGCCTCCGCCCCCCCTCCAGCCCGCCCGGCCCCGCGTCCCCGCCCGCGTCCCCTCCCTGCGCCCTCCGCCCCGGAGCCCGCGCCCCGCCCGCTCGGCCCCGCCGCCGCGCCGCCGCCCGAGCCCGGGGGGAAGGAAGGGCGGCGCTGCCCGCTCCCGGCGTCACACGGCCGCGGCCCGCTGCGCCGCTTCCAAAACACACAGCCGAGCTCTCGGGCGAGCCGGGGCGGGGGGCGCGAGTGGCTGGGGCCATCAATCAGCCGGCTCCGGAGAGAAGGGCGGTCCCGGGCGCGGCGGGAAGGGCTGGGCCCCGCGGCCGGCGCGGCCCCTCCTCGGTCGAGCGCACTCAGCTCCCTGCAAGAGAAAAGCGGAGCCGAGGCGGCCGCGTTGCAGGAGCGGGTGGGCCGGGCGGGTTCGGGAGGGGAAGAGCGGCCGCTGGGGCGCGCCGAGCCTGCCTGGCCCCGAGTCAGCGGGGTCAGGGGACACCCTGTGGGCGCGCTGTTTCTTTGTGCCCCGGGGCGCCAGGTCCCTCTGGCCGACGGCCCACGCGGCCCCCCGCCTCACGGGACTTTTCTCTGAAGGCCCGGAGACCCCCGGGGCAAAGCTTCCTCGGGCCAGGTCTGCAGCTGGAGCGAAAAAGCGGCATTTGCGCAGCCGGGCTTGCCTAGAAACTTGGCAAACTTTGGTCGGATCCTCCCCTGCAGAGCGAGGGCCCGGCCCAGCAATTCCTCATTTCAGGTCGCTTCCTAGGGACGGAGCGCCTCAAGCTCAGTGGCTTTCTGGGCGCTGCGCGCGGGTGGCAGAGTAGGGCGTTTCGTCCAAGCCAGGCCCCTTCGTGGACTTTGTGTAGATTGGTACTGAAGTTTAATGCCTTTTGAGTTTCTTTTTAAACAGTATTAATGTAATCACGAATGCAATAAAAGGAACAAAGGACAAATTGGTTCAATTGTTTCAGTCCTGTGTAATGTTTAAAACCGCCGCTGCTTCAGTGTATGGCTTGTTATTGCTTCAAGATGTTTTAAAGGCCCTTTAAGTTCACCCTTCTCACTTTGATGCTTCATCCAGACATGGTACTGCTTAAAACGGAGTGGTATAGTATATTCTGAGCCGCTTCATGTAGCTACACAATATTGTAAAATTAGTACCTGATAACCTCAAGTAGTGAAATTGCATATTGTAAATAACGCGAGTCCAGGAAAGGCCAGGTGGAGGATACCCAGAACTGACACCGCTCCTGGGCCCTTCGTGTTGGTCCCGTGAGCTTCGTCTTTAAAGGGTGTGGTTTTTGTTTTGTTGTTTTTTTTTCATAGTGAATAAAAGACCTTCAAGAAAAAAATGTTGGATTGGTGTCAATTACTAATTGCAATTTATTGATCACTGACATCATTAAATGTCTGATCCGCTGCCTTAAGGTTTGCGTTAGCGGAACACAGTGTTAGGGATGGCTGGTGGAACTGACTCCTAGTAGGTTCGCAAAAAAGTATCGATTTTTCTCTAGGGACACAGTGATGAAAACTAGAAGCACATAAACCGTGCTTTTTTACATTGTTCATGTGGTTGTGGACGCAAAGGGGAAGAGCGAAATAGGCCTGTCGGAGAAAAGTGTGACCCAAGATAAGGGAGTGGTTTTGATATGAAAGGGGCAGGCGGCAGAGGAGAAGAAAGGCTATTTTAAAAAGTTAATTAGTAAACACAGCGTGTTCGGTGCCCTGTGGGAAGCTGCTCAAACGCAACTTGTACAAAAATGATACCATCCAGTGCTGGGTAGCTCAGCGAAGGACACCATCATTCTTCAAAATGCCCAACAGGGCGGGGCGCGGTCGCTCACGCCTGTAATCCCAGCACTTTGGGAGGCCAAGTTGGGTAGATCGCTTGAGGCCAGAAATTTGAGACCAACCTGGCGAAACCCCATCTCTATGGAAATTACAAAAATTAGCCAGGCATGGCAGCGCACGCATGTGATCGCAGCTAGGAGGGAGGCTGAGGCAGGGGAATTGCTTGAACCCAGGAGGTGGAGGTTGTAGTGAGCCGAGATCATGTCACTGAACTCCAGCCTGGGCAAGAGTGAGACTCTGTCTCAAAAAAAAAAAAAAAAAAAAAGCCCAACAGAAGTACCTGAAATTTTCCTTATGTCCTCCTTCTCGAGGCATAGCGCGTCGTTCACTGAGTCCTGGATCTCTTTGGTTACTACGCACTGTCCGGACACTACACTGGTCCAGCCTGTTGCCATGGCATCTCGTTGGTTATCCTGTTTGCAGTATGGCCAAAGCGTGGGAAAGGCAATAGAGTATGGGAGTAAGAGTGCCCTTTCCAAAATGCAAGCCTAATCATGTCAGTCTCTCAATGGCTTCCCTTGGGATGAAGTCCTAAGCTTTCCACTGCTATTGGCCTGGCCTCCGACTGTCATTACAGACACTTCTCCCTCTCTCTCTTCCTACTCTTTTCCAGCAATGCTGAACTTCTTTCTGCTCCTTGCTTCCAACTCTCTCTTCCCACCTCTGGCCCTTTGCACATGCTCATTTTTCTAGGTAAAAAAGCCTTGCCTTCTCCCTGAACTCGTGACCTCTACTCCCATTTCCCTAAATTCTATCCACCCTTTCAGCCTTGACTTAAATGACATTTTCTCCAAATATGTATTCTCTCACCACACCTTTGGATAAGTTGAGGTGCTCTGGTAACATCTGGTGGGGGCTGCTGTTTGGGTCATTGGAGTGGGTCCTCCTATTTCCCCTCGTGTAACACTTTTCATCTTTGTGATTGGGTATTGAATGATCTCTCTGTAGCACTAGACTGGAAACTCTATGAGGGCAGGCACCTTGTCTTTTCAGCAGAATTGTATTCCCAGGGCCCAGATGTCTAATGAGTATTTGTCAAAGGAAGCAATGTGGTTTATGAGTTGAGAGGAAGGAGGAGTCATTCTGAGCTGAAGAGATGAGCAGAGGCTATAGGAAGGCAAGTGGCTGTGAACTATATCTCCATCAGTCCAGGGACTTTGAAATGGTGAAGAGGAGGGAAAAGGGCGTTACCCCCACTGAGTGCTCTTTTTTTTTTTTTTTTTTGAGATGGAGTCTTGCTCTGTCGCCCAGGCTAGAGTGCAGTGGCGTGATCTCGGCTCACTGCAACCTCCACCTCCCAGGTTCAGGTGATTCTCCTGCCTCAGCTTCCCGAGTAGCTGGAATTACAGGCACCTGCCACCATGTCTGGCTAATTTTTGTATTTTTAGTAGAGACAGGGTTTCACCATCTTGGTGAGGCTAGTCTCGAACTCCTGACCTCGTGATTCACCTGCCTCAGCCTCCCAAAGTGCTGGGATTACCAGCGCGAACCACCGCACCTGGCCTCCCCACTGAGTGCTTTTCAGTAGCAGAGTGAGATAATGAAAGTGGTGCTTAGGTCTTTTTAAAATTCCTAGCACAGTGCCTGGAACATGGTCAGGTGTTCAGTAAATCCTGCATGACAGTCTCAAGTATGATCTTTGTAGTAGCTGCTTTGCCCTTTTTCCTCGCTCATGGCAGGCCAGTCTGGTTGAGGTGCAGGAGGAAGGATACCCCTGCCTCATCCCAGCAGAGGAGCCCTGGTTACTCCCAGCCAATCCCAGACTCTTTTGCCAGTGACTGGTTGGAGGGTAGGTGTGCGACCTAGTTCTAGCAAGTGGGACATCCAGGGAAGTGTGCTGGGGGTTTGTGGGAAATCTTTTTCTTCCTGATACAGGGAAATCCCCAGACCTGCTTTGGAAGTTGTTATGTGAAGATGTGATGCTTGAAGTTATGGCAGCCATCTTGTATTCTTGAAAGAAAGCCAAAGTTTCGATTTTCATGTGGATAGTTCTTTTTTTTTTTAAAACCATTTAGTTTTCAGCTCAAATGTTACCCCCTCAGTAATGACTTATTTGACCACACAATTTAAAATATACCCCCCTTCCTCTTTGCTGTGATTCTGATATTTGTCCTCTCCAAATCTCATGTTGAAATACGATCCTTATTGTTGGAGGTGGGGCCTGATGGGAGGTGTTCAGGTCATGGGAGTGTGTCCTTCACGGACAGATGAATACTCTCCCTGAGAATGGGGAATAAATGAGTACTTCCTTTGTTAGTTTCCAAGAAAGCTGATTGTTAAAAAGAGCCTGGGTCCAGCGCAGTGACTCAGAGCTGTAATCCCAGCACTTTGGCAGCGGGCAGATCACCTGAGGTCAGGAGTTCAAGACCAACCTGGCCAACATGGTGAAACCCCCAGCTAATTAGCCAGGTAATCCCAGCTACTTGGGATTACAGGAGTATTGCTTGAACCTGGGAGGTGGAGGTTGTAGTGAGCCAAGACCATGCCACTGCACTCCAGTCTGGGCAACAAGAACAGAACTCCATTTCAAAAATAATAATAATAATAAAATAAAGAGCCTCCCTCCCGGCTCTCTTGTTTCCTCTCTTGCCCTGTGATCTCTGCACATGCTGGCTCCCCTTCACCTTCCACCATGTGTGGAAGGAGCCTGAGGCCTTCCTTCACTGGATGCCCGATCTTCCAACTAGCAGAACTGTGAGCCAAATAAATGCTTTTTCTTTGTAGGTTACCCAGCCTCAGGCGTTTCCTTTACAGCAACGTGAAATGGGCTAAGATGCCCATTCATTGTCTAGTCTTTGTCCCATTTTACTTTCTTTTTTTTTTCACATAATTAACTAAAATTACTGTTTTCTATTTTTTTTTTTTTTTTTTTTTTTTTCTACATTTTTTTCTTATTAGGATATGAGCCCTGTGAAAGCAGGGACATTGTTTTATTCACTTTTTCCTCAAGCTTCTAGAACAGTGTCTGACAAATAGAAGATGTCCGTAAGAATTTGTTGATTAACGTATAACAACTAAGCTACCCCAGGACAATAACACCATGTTGAAATGGATTCAGGGGCCAGTGGACACAAGGCACTGCACTTTCTCTTTTGCGACTTATATCACAGTCCGTTCCATCTCAGGCAGTCTCTTCTTGCTACACAAATACATTTTCTTGAGATTCCTTCTTTCTTCTCCACTCTACTTTAGAGCTTTTCTTTTTTTTTTCCCCATTTATTTATTTTATTGCATTTTAGGTTTTGGGGTACATGTGAAGAACATGCAAAATTGTTGCATAGGTACACACGTGGCAGTGTGATTTGCTGCCTTCCTCCCCATCACCTACATCTGGCATTTCTCCCCTTGCTATCCCCAGCTCCCCACCCCCACCGTCCCTCCGCTATTTCCCCCCAACTGACCCCAGTGTGTAGTGCTCCCCTACCTGTGTCCATGTGTTCTCATTGTTCAACACCAGCCTATGAGTGAGAACATGCGGTGTTTGATCTTCTGCTCTTCTGTCAGTTTGCTGAGAATGATGGTTTCCAGGTTCATCCATGTGCCTACAAAGGACCCAAACTCATCGTTTTTGATGGCTGCATAATATTCCATGGTGTATATGTGCCACATTTTCCCTATCTAGTCTATCGTCGATGGGCATTTGGGTTCTGGACCCCTTCCTGACGCCTTACACTAAAATTAACTTCAGATGGATTAAAGACTTAAGCATAAGACCTAACACCATAAAAACCCA
This sequence comes from Cebus imitator, assembly GCF_001604975.1. NCBI lineage: Eukaryota > Metazoa > Chordata > Mammalia > Primates > Cebidae > Cebus > Cebus imitator. The sequence continues at coordinate 1,193,793 of NW_016107362.1, forward strand.
GAAGAAAATCTAGGCAAAACCATTCAGGACATAGGTGTAGGCAAGGACTTTATGACCAAAACACCAAAAGCATTGACAACAAAAGCCAAAATAGACAAATGGGACCTAATCAAACTCCACAGCTTCTGCACAGCAAAAGAAACAGTCATTAGAGTGAATCGGCAACCAACAGAATGGGAAAAAATTTTTGCAGTTTACCCATCTGACAAAGGGCTGATATCCAGAATTTACAAAGAACTAAAACAGATTTACAAGAAAAAAACTAACAAGCCCATTCAAAAGTGGGCAAAGGATATGAACAGACACTTTACAAAAGAAGACTTTAGAGCTTTTCTATTCCTTCCCAGGGAATTTCTCCTCCTCATTTGATGACAGACAAAGCTACCAAGGCAGAAAAGTGTCATGTGCTTGTGAATTTATGAGCAGCACAGATGCATTTACCTTAAAGGAAAACAAAGCTGTATGTTTTGAAGTAAAATCAGAAATGGTAGGCTAAGGATTATCCTTCTCTAAAACATTACAAAAGGTCTGTAGATTCTCTGCATCATCTCTACAAGTTTCCACTCGTATTATCTATCCATCCATCCAGTGTATTATTGCCAGGAAATACTGACGTGGAGTTAGGTGACCATGAGTCCTGGTAAAGATCAGACTGGATGTATGATCCACCCCCACCTCCAGAAGCTCTTAGCATTTCTACAGCAGGTGGACACTTGTCTTGGATTGTGTTTGGCAAGCCAGTGCAATCCAAGGACGGTGGCACGGCGGAAATGTTGGTTCTTGGAATCGAAGTCAGAGAAGTAAAACAGGAGAAGGCTGTAGAGAAGTTGGGGTCCTGTGGCTCACGCCTGTAATCCCAGCACTTTGGGAGGCCAAAGCAGGCAGATCACAGGGTTATGAATTCAAGACCAGCCTGACCAACATGGTGAAACCCCGTCTCTACTAAAAATACAAAAATTAGCTGGGCGTGGTGGCGCATGCCTGTAATCCCACCTACTCAGGAGACTGAGGCAGGAGAATTGCTTGAACCTGGGAGGTGGAGGTTGCAGTGAGCCAAGATCATCCCACTGTACTCCAGCCTGGGCAACAGAACAAGACTCCATCTCAGAAAAAAGAAAAAAAAAAAAAGAAGAAGAAGAAGGCTGGCTGTAGAGAAATAGCCAAGGGATTGGTGAACTGGACATTCCAAATAGGCTGAAGAGTGGATGTCTTGGGAATAATGGAGTGAGTGACCTGGAAGATTAGGAGGTGAGTTGTCAGAGAATGGGGACTTACCTGCAAGTTTAGTATTTAGAAGTGTAGTAGTCCTAGGGACTGGTGTGGTCCAGGGAGTGCCTGTGGAAGTGGGAGAACTAGAAGGGACTGGAGAAGGTCCCTGGAGATGAAGAGATGAGGGAAAGGAGTGACTGGGGTGTTGAACATGGTTCCATGTGGATCCTGAAATTACTCAGAACTATGGCCAGGGTAAGACTTAGGCCCTCAAATCATGTCTTCATTCCATGAAAAAAAAAAAAAAAGCCTCTGAGAAACGTGGATGATGGCCACCAGGAGAGAATGGTTAGAAAAGATCCTCCTTTTTCTATAGATAAACCTGCTTTCCTTGAATCATGACTATTCATATTAAAAATAATCACTTGGGCCAGGTGCAGTGGCTCACACCTGTAATCCCAGCTCTTTGGGAGACCGAGGCAGGCGTATCACCTGAGGTCAGGAGTTTGAGAACAGCCCGGCCAACATGGTAAAACCCTGTCTCTACTAAAAATACAAAAATTAGCCGGCGCAGTGGCGTGTGCCTTAATCCCAGCTACTTGGGAGGCTGAGGCAGGAGAATCGCTTGAACCTGGGAGGTGGAGGTTGCAGCAAGCCAAGATTACGCCACTGCACCCCAGCCTGGGAGACAGAGTGAGACTCCATCTCCTGGCTCCCAAAAAAAATCACTTGTATTTCATCATTTATTTTATTGGTTATTTTGCCAATAAAATATGTCGGTAGTTTTATTTTCTCCTTTTTATTAAAAATATATTATTTCTGCTTCATTGAGAGTTTCAGTCAGCTTTTGGAGACATGTTAGAGACCTTAGAATATTATTTATACTATGACTTCAAAGGGAAATGATTAATGATTTCCAAATCAATGTCTTACACATACAAAGAGACTGCAACTTCTTGCTGAGTTGGAGACCACCTGGATTTTTCCTGTGCTGCTAGTCAGAGTAAGGAAAGAATGGAAGACCCACAAAGTAGGAAAAACTACCTCCCTTGTTTTGGAATGAGGCTTTTTTTTTTTTTTTTAGCTATTTTGGAGTAAGGTGGACTCTTTATGTTTCTAGCCCTGTCCTCTATGTTAAGGAAGAATTGTTGGCATTTATATCTTGAATTTAATCTACTTCAGTTAGTGTTGCTTGAACGTTTACCATAGGTCTGGGTTGGGGTGATAGTGCAAGAAGTATGTATGATATAATCTCTGCATTCAAGGAATTAGAATATATGTATTATTCTGCTGAATTATTACACAATGCAGAATATAAGAATATAATGAATAAAATTTATTTAATTTTATTTTTGAGACAAAGTCTCTCTCTGTTACCCAAGCTGGAGTGCAGTGGCATGATCTCGACTCACTGCAACTTCCGCCTCCTGGGTTCCAGCATTTCTCCTGCCTCAGCCTCCCAAATAGCTGGGATTACAGGCACATGCCACCACACCCAGCTAATTTCTGTATTTTTAGTAGAGACAGGGTTTCACCATGTTGGACAGGCTGGTCTTGAACTCCTGACCTCAAGTGATGCTCCTGCCTTGGCCTCTCAAAGTGCTGGGATTATAGGTGTGGGCCACTCTGCCTGGCCAAGGATATAATGAATAAAATTTAGAAAAGGACAGTGATATGAGAGCTAAATGGATAAAAAGGTAAATTTATTTATTCAAAAAATGAGTAGTAACGTGTGGTTTGGTTTTTGTCTTCAAGGAGCTTACAGTCTCACAAAAGAAACTATATCTGGTCAGGAAATCCTCAAAATCTTCATGGAGGATGTAACATCTGTGTTAGAACTTCATGGCTGCAGAAGGGGCTACAAATCACATTTTAGGGTCTGGAAAGGGCATGGAGGCAAAGGGCCCAACAGGAACCTGGGTCACTTAGGAATGGAGTGAGACAAGGCAGGAGAAGTCAGCTGAAGTTATGTTGTGAAGAAAATTGGAATTGACATTGGGAAGCCACGGAAGGTTTTGAAGCAGGTGAGTTGCATAATAGCATGTCAAAATGACATGAAGTATTATGTTAATATAAAGCTCCAACAGGGCAGAGCAGGAGGCAGCAGCCAAAGGGTGCATACATCTATTCATGTTTATATACATATACCATCTCTCTCCCACTCTGTACACACATGCACACATACATATGCACACGTGAGCATTTTTCTGTCTTAGTGACTAAGCCAGCAAAGAGACAGTATGTACACTGTGCTCTAGGGAAGTAGTCTTGCCACCTTTTCTTTTCTTCTCATTCCAAGATCATTGCATGCCCACATTTCCAAAACCCTGAAGTTTGAAGCATTTCCCTCTGTGTAAAAGCTCAGTTGCACAGGTTTCCCTGGTTCTTGGCTGGGAAACAGCCTTTTATTCCTTGGTTTCCCAACCTGGCAAGCCATTCTGCACTCACGAATGCTTTGGAAGTTTCGCTGATCTGTCCTAGAAAAAAATGCACATGGTTGTACCACATGAACAGTGGAGAGTTCTTCATCACTCTGGTAATTAAAAAAGATTTGCTAATGGACAAAAATATGAAAAGATAATAATGCTTATATTTAAGTGATAGGAGAGGGGATTTTCTTTGCCTTTCAATATTCAGTGTTTTTTTTTTTTTTTTTTAATGAGCATGTAATCCTTTTGTAATAAGAAACAAGTGTGTTTAAAAAAAATAGCTAAGATGCTGGGCGCAGTGGCTCATGCCTGTAATCCCAGCATTTGGGGAGGCCAAGGAAGGTGTATCACTTGAGGTCAGGGGTTTGAGACCAGCCTGGCTAAGATGGTGAAACCCCCATCTCTACTAAAAATACAAAAATTAGCCAGGTGTCGTGGTGCATGCCTGTAATCCCAGCTACTTAGGGTGCTGAGGCAGGAGAATTGCTTGAACTTGGAAGTTGAGTTTACAGTGAGCCAAGATTGTGCCACTACGCTCCAGCCTGGGCAACAGAGTGACTCTGTCTCAACAACAACAACAACCAAAAAAAGCTAAGAAAGAAAGAAATGAGCA
>NW_016107362.1:1198098-1212594 GCF_001604975.1 Cebus imitator
TAATTGTCAGATCTGAAGCACAGTTTTGCAAGTTGGCCCTTTGAAAACACCTCAGAGTCAGAGGTGCAGTCCTTTGCTTGGGATTTTGAAGGGGGCTGAGTCTAGGGGGGCAGGAGGTGTTGAAGAGGGAGGCTCTAGGAATTGAGGACAGTGAGACAAGGTGAACATCTCCTTTTATCGACTCTTTCGCTTTTTTTTGAGACAGAGTCTAGCTATGTCACCCAGGCTGGAGTGCAGTGGCACAATCTCGGCTAACTGCAACCTCTACCTCCCAGATTCAAGCAATTCTCCTGCATCAGCCTCCCAAGTAGCTAGGATTATGGGTGTTTCCCACCACACCCAGGTAATTTTTGTGATTTTACTAGAGACAGGGCTTCACTTTGTTAGCCAGGCTGGTCTCAAATTCTTGACCTCGTGATCCACCTGCCTCAGCCTCCCGAAGCGTTGGGATTATAGGCATGAGCCACCATGCCCAACCGACTCTGGGTTTTTAAAGACTGCTTGGGTAGTTGGACCTGTGCTGGTTCTTGGAACTGGAATTTCTTCTTCAAGATAATATGTACAGTATTTGCTTGATAAATCTTTCCCAAGAGAAAAAAGCTAAAAACAAATAAAAAACAAAACAAAAACAAAAATAGAAAAGCCAGCAAACTAGAATGAATAGAGCTGAAGTTCCTATTTCTCAAGATACAGGAGTATATTAATACTTCCTGGAGCAAGGTCCATTCATCCTCTCTGGGAGTCTTTTGCCAGGATCTGTTGGTTCGACGGGAAACAGAGGTGTCAGCAGTTGTGGATGTGAGTATGTGAGAGATGACCCGCAGCCCCCAAGCACCATTAACGCTTGGTGCGTTGTGTCAGCAGGAGGGGCTTCTAGCTGCTCCCCTGTTTCTTTCTGAGCTGCTTCTGTTTGTCTGTTATTGTTCATAAGGTTTTCTGGGTAACTATAAGCAACGGCCTAGTTAGTTCCTCTTGAGATTGCCCACTACTCCCCACCCTTATTTCTCACCTCCCAGCATCCTGTTTGTCTCCCTGACTCTGTTCCCCACCCTGTCCCCACCCTTACAGAGCTACCAGCACTTGTAGCCATGCTTTTCTTCCCGTAGCTTATTAATTTTAACTTTTTTTAAAGTGTTCTCACATCGAACAAGGCACACCATCTATCCACTTTTTTATTCATTGATTTGTGCTTTCTTCTATCATGAATATCTTTAAAATATGTCTAAATATATATTGTAGTGTGTCTTCCCTTCCTCCCCTTGTCTCGAAAATACTGTATTTACAGAAATTCTAAAAGAATGGAAGGGGATAAAAGGAAGCATGGACAATTTTAAATTACGTAAAAGGATTTTCTGGGGGCGCTTTGCCTACTTAAAGTTACTTGGTTATGATAGGAACAAGAAATCTACAGCATATAGTGTGTTCACACTCACATCAAGATGATGTTTATTAGATTTTCAAGAATATTTTAACCAGTCAATAATTTTATATGAAGTATCTGGACTTATATTTTAATTTTTCTCGTTGTTGCAAATGGATCTATAGACTGTGAAGCATTATAGAGTCTAGCACTAAGTTTTGCAGGTTTATCAGAAATATTTAAACCTTAAAAAAAAAGCCATCATAAAAGAAGTCATCAGTGCCCCAGCGCAAGTAAATATGTAATTCTGCCTAGTAGTCATATCTTCACAACAGAGAAAATTCATTTTGGGCCGGGCGCGGTGGCTCATGCCTATAATCCCAGCACTTTGGAGGCCAAGGCGGGCGGATCACGAGGTCAAGAGATGGAGACCATCCTGGCCAACATGGTGAAACCCCGCCTCTACAAAAAGTACAAAAATTAGCCGGGTATGGTGGCACGCGCCTGTGGTCCCAGCTACTCGGGAGGCTGAGGTGGAAGAATCGCTTGAACCCAGGAGGCAGAGGTTGCAGTGAGCTGAGATTGCACTACTGTGCTCCAGCCTGGTGACAGAGCAAGACTCCGTCTCAAAAAAACAAAAAACAGGCTGGGCATGGTGGCTCACGCCTGTAATCCTAGCACTTTGGGAGGCTGAGGTAGGTGGATCACCTGAGGTCAGGAGTTCAAGACCAGCCTGGCCATCATGGTGATCCCATCTTTAAAAAAAAAAACAACAAAAACCCAAACAAACAAAAAATATATGTATATAAAGAGAAAATTCATTTCCTAAAAAAGAGAAACATTTAGTTTTTAAGCAAGGAGGGAAACACTTTCAAAATTTGAGTACCACTTTTGCTACACAGTAATGTATCTCCTCAGTTTCCTTTTCTGCACTAAAGGTAAGGAAAATGGATTCAAAAGAAGCAGAAATTGATGATGATGGCATTCTAAATTCATATCAATATCTTATGTTTCTTTTGCCATTTCCTCAATATCTGAAACATAAGTTTCCTTCCGAGATTCACACCAATGTGTCTCCTTTTCCATGTTTGTTTATTTTCTTATGTGGCAAATTGTTTCAAATGCAATTCATTTTCTTTCATTTGGGACTATGAAGATGACGGCATCTTAAAGGAGTTCTCAGGATTCAGGAGGAAACAGAAGTCTTGAGCATGTATCATCACGTCCCAGGAGAGAGATTCTTGGTAGGATATTAGCTTACTTTCTCAAACCACGTACCTCAAGGTATTCCCAGTTGTGGTGCTTTTCACAGCACCTGTTTAAAGTTCAGTCCTCAGGACTTTAAAATTTTCGTTAGGTGGTAGTTATCACATGAGTAGCGTGGGCTGGGTAATGACAAAATTAGTCACATTTCTTACTGTATTTCCCTTAACTTTTTTCTGTAGCTGAAGAAGTACCCTTAGATACAAACAAACAAACAATAAAAACCAACAACAAACCAGTTAATTTAATCTAGACCATTTGGTACAGATGACTGACAAAGATGCATTGTATAAGAGGCCCTCCCTAATTACACTGTTTCCCCCCCCCACCCTACTCCCTCTGAGACGGAGTCTTGCTCTGTCACCCAGGCTGCAGTGCAGTGGCATGTCTTGGCTTACTGCAACCTCCGCCTCCTGAGTTCAAGCAGTTCTCCTGCCTCAGCTTCTCGAATAGCTGGGATTACAGGCGCTCAGCACCACACCTGGCTAATTTTTGTATTTTTAGTAGAGACGGGGTTTCACCATGTTAGCCAGGCTGGTCTTGAATTCCTAACCTCGTGATCCACCTGCCTTGGCCTCCTAAAGTGTTGGGATTACAGGTGTGAGCCACTGTGCCCGGCCAACACTATTGATTATGTTATTACTTTAATTTGAGATAATAGTCTTAATTTCTTTCTTTCTCTCTCTCTTTTTTTTTTCTGAAGTGGAGTCTTGCTCTGTCACCCAGGTGGGAGTGCAGTGGCTCGATCTCTATTGACTGAAACCTCTGTCGCCCAGATTCAAGCGATTCTCCTGACTCAGCCTCTTGAGAAGCTGGGATTACAGGCACATGCCGTCACGCCCAGCTAATTTTTGTATTTTTAGTAGAGATGGGATTTCAGCATCTTGGCCAGGCTGGTCTTGAACTCCTGACCTTGTTATCCACCTGCCTCGGCCTCCTAAGGTGCTGGGATTATAGGGGTGAGCCACCACACCAGGCCATATAAATGCCTTTTTAAATATGAATTTATTTATCCATAAATAGGATGCCTATTTATGTATTGATTTGTATTTTTATCTTATACCTTATGATATATCACTTGCTTTAATACCTCTGTTATATTCCTAAAAATATAAACTTTACTCAAAATAGTATAATTTAAATAGTATAATTTAAAGCCTATTTCCCAAGGAAATTTAATTATAATGTTAATAATTGAATATTATATTTAAAGGATTATAAAGAGTTTTATGTAAAATGTCCTATTATATCACATAAAAATGGATGTCCTATTGAAATGAAAAGAATTCCCTTGTCCCCTTCTTAGGACATGCAACGGAGTGTGGCTTTGGCTCGCTTCTTCAGTGCCCAGCTGCTCAAAACCTCTAGGGGTGGCTGGGCGGTGGTTCACGCCTGTAATCCCAGCACTTTGGGAGGCTGAGGTGGGCAGATTGATTGAGATCAGGAGTTTGAGACCAGCCTGGCCAATATGGTGAAACCCTGTGTCTACTACAAATAAAAAAATTAGCTGGGTGTGGTGGCACGTTAAAACCAGGTGGCTGAGGAAGGAGAATTGCTTGAACCTGGGACGTAGAGGTTGCAGTGAGCCGAGATCACACCACTACACTCCAGCCTGGGCAACAAAGCAAGATGTCTCAAGAAAAAAAACCAAAAAAACCCTAGGAGGAGCAGGCAGATGGGTAGGTCGTGGGGAATGTGGGCTCCAACCCCATGGCAGCGTCTAGGGGTGAACTTTTACAGCTCTTGAAGCCCCAGTGGGCGTGTGTTACTGTGTGCTCTTTTAGTTTAGCAGTCGGTAGGCGGCTTGTGCCAGTCAGCTCAGTGAGACCCCCTGCCTTATTGCAAGGACAGAGGGCTTTCTGTAAGATGGGGTTTCTTGCCTTAGTGTACTGGAAGAATTGGATCACACGTGGGCTTGGAGAATGAGTGCAAAGTTTTTTGTTTTGAGACAGAGTCTTGCTCTGGAGTATGGTGGCACCATCTCGGCTCACTGCAACCTCTGCCTCCTGAGTTTAAGCGATTCTCCTGCCTCAGCCTCCCAAATTGTTGGGACTACAGGCATGTGCCACCACACCCAGCTAATTTTTGTAATTTGGTAGAGATGGGTTTTACCAGGTTGGCCAGGCTGGTCTCGAACTCCTCATCTCAAGTGATCTACCTGCCTCCCAAAGTGCTGGGATTACAGGTGTGAGCCACCACACCCAGCCTGAGTACAAGGTTTTATTGAGTGAAAGTAGCTCTTGGCAGATGGGCGAGTCAGAAGGGAGATAGAGTGGGAAGGTGGTTTTCCCTTTGAGTCCAGCCCCTCAGCAGCCTGGGCCCACCTCCAACCACTCTGGCCAAACTGCATTGTTCCCCAGCTGATGGCCTGCCAGCGTCTGTCGGGGTACTCTTACACCAGTGCATTCCTATCAACATCCAGCTGCTTGTGTCTCTGCCTGTTCGGGTCTCAGGGTTTTTATAGGCACAGGATGGGGGCATGGCAGGCCAGGGTGGTCTCGGGAAATGCAAAATTTAGGCAGGAGAACAGAAATGCCTGTCTTCAGGTAGGTCCCTGGGCACAGGCTCAGGGGTGAAGCTCTCGCCAGGGACCACACCCTTCCCTTCCCTGCCCCACTCCTGTATCACTGTTATATCACATAAAAATATTAGACTGGGGATTAAAGGAGGAATGCTTATTGAAATAGCCAAGGACTGACATTCATGCTTATGTGTGAGGAACCACTCTCCTGCCTCACCCTAACTACCTTTATTTATCATATTGCTTAGATGCAGTTATATGGAAAGAAACATAGCAACAAGATTTTTAAAGGTCACATGAAGATGGGATCAAGTGGCTAGAAAGCCACTTGAGGAATATTACACTCCTTTTTCCTAAAGGGTTTGCATTAAATTAGAGAAAAGATTTTTTTTTTTTTTTGAGACAGGGTCTCCCTCTGTCACCCAGGCTGGAGTGCAGTGGCACAATCTCAGCTCCCTGCAGGCTTGACCACCCAGTCAAGTGATCCTCCCACCTCAGCCTTCCAAGTAGGTGGGACCACAGGCACACGACGCCATGACTGGCCGATTTTTTGTATTCTTGGCATGTTGCCTAGGCTGGTCTTGGAACTCCTGAGATGCCTCAGCCTCCCAAAGTGCTAAGATTACAGGCATGAGCCACTGTGCCCCGCCAAGAGAAAAGAATTTTTTTGACCTTGGCTCATGTTTTATATCAAATGAATCAGAAGAATCAGATAGTGGATTAAAAAAAGTATTACTTTATGGTATTTCTTCTACTTATGATTGTACAAACACACACTAACTGTTTGCCAAAGCCCACAAAACAGAGCTGAAATGTGTTTCTCAGTCCTGCTGCTGATCTGGTTATCTGAGGCAATAAAAAAAAAACAGCAAGAGGGGGACCAGGAAAGGTGGCTCACACCTGTAATCGCAGCACTTTGGGAGGCTGAGGTGGGAGGATCACTTGAGCCCAGGTGTTTGAGACCAGCCTGCTCACTATGTTGAGACCAACATAGTGAAACCCTGTCTCTACAAAAAATAGAAAAATTAGCCAGGCGTGGTGGTGTGTGCTTGTAGTCCCAGCTACTCGAGAGGCTGAAGTGGGAGGATCCCTTGAGCCTGAGAGGCTGAGGTGAGGTTGAGGCTGCAGTGAACTGATTGTGCTACAGCATTCCAGCCTGGGCAACAGAGCAAAACCTAGTCTCAAAAACAAGAGACAGAGCAAGCAGCAAGAGGAATAATATGAAATATTGGGAAGAAAAAAAAAAGAAAAAAAAAAAAGAAATATTGGGAAGGAAATGCCCAGCATTAATCAAATATTCAAAAATAGGGCATGATGGATATTTATCATACTGATGTTAATGGTAAAGCGATACGTTTTGGAGGTCACAGCATCACTGTGGACCATGTTATTGCAGTTCTTCTCTATTTCCCACTTTGAGTACGCTTGTGCTCAAGTTGCTAATGTTAAGAGACTTAGATTTGCCAGTGCCTTCTCTGACTCTCTGTGCTGTCAAGGCCGGGGTTGGGTGTAAATGCCAACTGTATGTTTTCCAGTGATTTAATTAAAATCTGTTTATAATATTTGCTGGATTCCAACCTAGATAGGGTAGAATTAAGTGTTTTCAAAAGTTCCTGTCCTCAAGGAGTTTTTAATCTGGAATGGAAACCAGAAAGACTCACACAAAGATAACTAATAGTATGAGGAAGTAAGTGATACATTAAAAAAATAGAAGTCCCTAAAGTAAGTATCACTTTGGTTTCAAAGGCTTTTGTGTGAGAAGGGGGGTTTGAGCTGAGCCTAGCAGGATGGTATTTCTGGAAGTGATGCAGAGACCAGTGTGGTTTCAGCAGATGGATCCTGTGGGGGACTTGGGGAAATGCGGTTGGATTGGGGAGAGAGAGACAGAGAAAGAGAGAGAGATCAAGCTATGGAGTGCTTTAAGTTTAGGCCAAGGGGTTTGGATGTTAAACAATTAAGGACCTATTCTATCAAAATTGGAGTTTCCAAGACCAGCTTGGATTTCATGACACTTTCTCCTTTTCAATTAAGGTGATTTAAGTGTCACAATATTTAAAGTTTAACAAAGCTTACATACATACATTTAAAAATCAGGTAATAAATATATTTTCAGACTGTGTTCTAATTTGGTATTTGGAAACAGAATCATTTAGCCAGTCTCAAATATTTGCTAATTATCTGTGCCAGGCTCAGGATTGGACATTTATGGAATAGTTCAACAGCTGTTTATTAGGTGCTTACTAGGGGCCAGGCTCTGTTCTAGGCACTTAGAGTATACAGTGTAGAACAAAAAGAAAAATACATGCCACCATGGAGCTTTTATTTTAGTGGGGTATTAGTTTGCTAGGGCTGCCATAGCTGGGTGGCTTAAACAACAGATACTTATTTTCCTACGGTTCTGGAGGTTGGAAGTCTATGATCAAGATGGTGTTGGCAGGGTTGGTTTTTTCTGAGGGGCTCTGCAGAAAGGATGTGTTCCAGACTTCCTCTTGTTGACTTATTGATGGCCCTCTTCTCCCTTTGTCTTCGCTCGTCTTCCCTCTGTCTGCATCCAGATTTTCTTTTTTGTTTTTTTTTTTTTTGGAGACAGAGTCTCACTCTGTCACCAAGCGACAGGCTGGAGTGCAGTGGCGTGACCTTGGCTCACTGCAACCTCTGCCTCCCAGGTTCAAGCAATTCTCCTGTCTCAGTCTCCCGAGTAGCTGGTACTACAGGCGCGCGCCACCATGCCCAGCTAATTTTTTTGTATTTTTAGAAGAGATGGGGTTTCACCATGTTGGCCAGGATGATCTCGATCTCTTGACCTCGTGATCCGCCCGCCTCGGCCTCCCAAAGTGCTGGGATTACAGGGGTGAGCAGATTTTCTGTTAAAAAAAATCAGTCACATTACATTAGGATGTACTCTAATGCCATCATTTGAACTTAATTACTTCTGTAAATACTGTCTCCAAATACAGTCACATTGGGCTCAGCGTGGTGGCTCATACCTGTAATCCCAGCAATTTGGGAGGCTTAGATGGGCAGATCACTCGAGTCCAGGAGTTTGAGACCAGACTGGGCAACATGGCAAGACCTTGTCTCTACAAAAAATACAAAAGTTAGCCAAGCGTGGTAGTGTGTGCTTGTAGTCCCAGCTACTTGGGAGGCTGAGGTGGGAGGATTTCTTGAGCCCTGGAGGTTGAGACCAACTCGAGCAATGTGGCGAAACTCTGTCTCTACAAAGAATTAGCCAGGTGTGGTGGCATGTGCCTGTAGTGCCAGGTATCCAAGAGGCTGAGGTGGGAGGATCACCTGAGACTGGAAGGTCGAGGCTGCAGTGAGCTGTGATCACACCACTACACTCCAGACTGGGTGATGGAGTGAGACCTTGTCTCAAGAAACAAGCAAACAAACACAACCCAAATGCAGTCACATTCTTGGATATGAAGGGTTAGGACTTCAACATGAATTGTGGCTAGAGACACAATTCCACCTGTAACAAGTGGAAATTGGTGATAGAGCAGTGAATAAACCCTAGAATTTGGGTGGTCTTGTTTGCAATGTGCAGGCATTGTAACCAGCATGCTTGCGTGCATCATTTCATTGAATGCTTGTAACCAAACTATGAGGTAGGTGTTGTTATCTGCTCTTTACACTGAGGAAACTGAGGGCAGACCACATTCATTCATAGGGAAGTTTGCTTTTGTGATAGTATGTTTAATGCCTTCATTGGGTCAAAGCCTTGGAAATAGAAATTGAGCTACAGCTAAATGTGTAGGGTATACATTTGTAGCAAATTCTGATTCAGAACAGACCAAAGTCTGGATGGTAAAGTAGAGCTGGGGGTGGGGAAGGTTTGTTGGTTGGTTTTACATTAGGTTCTAAGAATAAAACCAAAGATAGGAGTGTTGTTTTTTATTTGTTTGTTTTTCAAGACAGAGTCTTGCTCTGTCATCCAGGCTGGAGTGCAGTGGTACAATCTCAGCTCACTGTAATCTCTGCCTCCCAGGTTCAAGCAATTCTCCTGCCTCAGCCTCTCAAGTAGCTGGGACTACAGGTGTGCACCACCACGCCTGGGTGATTTTTTTTTTTGTATTTTTAGTAGAGATGGGGTTTTGCCATGTGGACCAGGCTGGTCTTCAACTCCTGACCTCAAGTCATCTGCCCACCCTGGCCTCCCAAAGTGCTGAGATTACAGGCATGAGCCACACACTCGGCCAGGAGTAATCTTTACAATTAAGTATCTTTTTCTCTCTGTAGGCAGTCCAGTATATTATATAATAACATATATATATATAATAATACATTATTAGGCAAATTTATGATAATTCTAAATAATTTATAATAAATATATGATCATTTTACATATATCCTACATTTTATATAGTACTGATCATTTCCTTTTGATTGTCTAGATTCAGATAAGTTTATAGGTCATTTTTGACCTGTCCCTTTTGATTTATCTCCAGACTAGCAGCCTGCCTGGACACTCCTCCTATGGGAGAAACCCTCTTTGCATCATTGGCTTTGCTTTTGATTCAACCCTGCTGCCCTTCTGGTGGGCAGATTCAGATTCAGCAAACACGGAGGTCCTGCCCACCATGCAGCAGGTCCTTTTTACATCAATCCCCATGTTTCTCAAAAATATGGAAAAGCAAAGGATAACATGATATGTGTTCTATGAACATACATTTGATTTCATTATTTTATGAAAGAAAGGCTATCTAAGTTAACTGGTGAATAATTTAAAACATAATTTAAATATTGAAACAATGCAGGTATATATGCAAGAACTTTTTGCGTGAACTTTTAAGATAAAACCTGTTTCAAAGAAGTTGCTTTTTTTTTTTTTTAGTGTACCTTGAGTTCAGCACAGATGTGAATATCCCCTTCTTCCAGAAGCGTTCTTGGGAGAAAATATTTGAGAAGTTCTAAGCATTTTCTTTTTTTTTTTGTGAGATGGGTTCTAACTCTGTTGTTCAGGCTGTAGTGCAGTAGTGCAATCATAGCTCACTGCAGCCTTGATCTCCTGAGCTCAAGTGATGCCCCTGCCTCAGGCTCTCGAGTAGCTGGGACTACAGGCATGCACCACCATGCCCGGCTTGAACACTTTTTCATCCAAGTTTCATAACAACCATGTGAGGTATATGATCCTCATTTAAGAGATCAGAAAACAGAAGCTGAGATAAATTATCTTGTCTTAGTCAATAAAGTCAGGAAATAGCAGAGGCAGATGTGAAGTTTTCTGGCTCTAATTCCAGGGTATTTTCTCTTGTACTACAGCCACTCCTGTGATGAACAGGCTCAGTCCTCGTGGGGCTGAGTAGTAGGTCTTGCAGCTCTGCATTTCCGCAAGTATCACCCTCCTTCGTTCAGGAATTCATGCACATACTTATACCTTTACTCAACAAGTATTTATTGGGAGGTAAATTTGGACCAGACTTTATTCCAGATCCTGATGACAAGAGGGTAGTGATGAAGGCATACCCTCATGGAGCCTACCTTCTAGTAGGAGAACATATATTCATCAAATAGTTATCAAAACATTTTTAAAGACTGTAATAAGTGTTGTAAAGGAAAAATACAAGGTGCCAGAAGAGGAATAAAATGGGTACATTCATCTAGACTGATGCTCCAGGCCTATTTGAGAAAGTTGACCTTTGATACGAAGTTCCAATCATGAATTAACTGGGGGAAACTTATTTGCACTTAAAATAGATACAAATTATCATCCTACAAATCCCTTCATGACTATCTCCATTAGACTGCTTCTCTAGTTTACAAGATCAAATGCTCACTCTCAGGTATCACGCTTATTCTTTTCTATTATACTGTTCCTAGTGTCCATCCATCAATCCATCCATCTATCCATTATCTATCTAATAAACTTTCCTTGAACACCTAATATGAGCCTGGCACTGTTGTGCCTCAAGTTCTTTATTTTTTTTTTTCTCTTCTTATTTTTTCTTTTTAGCTGCTCTCTTCTCCTTTTTCTTTTTGGCTCCTTTTTTTCTTTTTCTTTTTGATCTGCCCCTTTATATGATTCTTGAATCTCCTATTTTTGACACCCATCTTTGATATTATTCTCTTCCCAGTTCTCTTCCATCTACTCCATCTTGACTAAGACTCCAGCTACTTATTCTATTTTCAACAAATGGGTTCTTCACATTTTTATGAAACAAATATTTTTCTAATCAGGTTCAAGAAAATAGATACTTATTTTTTTTTACTTTTAATTTCCTTTTCCATTTTATCGGCTGATTGTAGTTTCTATCTCTTAATAAATAAATGACACTAATGTGAAACAAACTTTTCAGGGGATATCTATCTATTTATCTCTATCATTTATCTGTATTTTGGATCAGTTCTTTCTTTACATTATAAATGCCTGGAGGTAGACAGCTCTGTTTGTTTCCCATAATATAGCATCTGGTGGTAATGATAATTGCTTCCTAAACTTTTCACATGCTTTAAAAAGAGGTAAATCTTTTCTAGGCCTGCTAGTATGCTTGTTGTACCTATGATATAAATGTACAAATAGATTCAGAAATGCACAGCTCCAAGCTAACCTTCTTTCACCTGTTTCTATAAAGTCCTCTTTGTCTTCTCTATCGTAACCTGGACATGAGACATTCTGGTCAATGGTAATATAGCATATCATCAACTATTTAGGCAAACCTCAGGAAAAGTTCTATGCTTTCTTCTCTAGCTCCATACAAGTCAGTCAAATCTACATCTTTGTAAAGTCTGAAGACCCAGAGTATACTACATAGTAAGCTCTACCTATCGAATGATAAGTAGAGGGGACGTCACCTTATAGTCATGATCAGAAAAAAAAGAAAGATGTAAAGAAGAACCAAGAGGAACTTCTAGTGATGAAAAAATACAGTGTCTGAAATGAAAATTTCACTAGATGGGATTAATAGCAGATTAGGCAATGCAGAAGAAAAGACTAGTGAATCTACAAATATAGCAACGTTATCTATGCAAGATGAATCACAGAGAAAAACAAAAAACTAAAAACAAAATTAGTGAACAGAGACCCAGTGATTTGTGGGATAATGTCAAGCAATCTGTCATACATAGAGAAAAGGAGAAGGGACAGAAAAAGGATTGGAAGAAATAATGGTTGAAATATTTAGAAATTGGATGAAAACTGTATTTGATAAATCTAAGAAGCATAATGAATCAGGAGCTGAAAAACATTCATTTAAAAAAGTTAAGGTCTAGGCACAGTGGCATGCACTTTTGTCGTCGCAGGTACTAGAGAGGCTGAGGTGGGAAGATTGTTTGAGCCTAAAGTTTGAGACCAGCTGGGGCAACATAACAAAACCCCATCTCCAAAACTAAAATGAAATAAAGAAACAAAGACACATAATCAAGTTGTTGAAGACCACTGCTGCACAGAAAATCTTAAAGGCACTCAGAGAAGAATACACATTATGTACAGAACAGACATCAGAAGGATCACAGACTTCGCCTCCAACTTTGCAAGCCTGAAGACAATGAAATAACATCTTTAGAGTGCTCAAAGAAAAAAGGCAGCCTAGAATTCTGTATTTAATGAAAACATCTTCAAAAACAAGGATGAAGTAAAGTTTATCAGACAAAACTTGAGGGAATTTGTTGTCGGCAGTTATATACAACCAAAAATGTTTAAAGGAAATGATTGAGGCCAAAGCAAAATGATACCAGATGGAAACTTGAAATACACTATGCCAGAAGTGGTAAATATAAAGACTTTGTGTTTTTGTTTTGAAATTTCTTGAAAAGTGAATTGACTGTATGAAACAAAAGTAATAATGTATTTTTGAGATATATCAAATATGTATTAATAGAAGTAAAATATTTGACAACAACTTGAAGGACAGGATAGGGAGAAATGGAAGTCTGTATAGATGCTTCTTAATTTATAATGGAGTTGCATCCTGATAAACCCATCAGAAGTAGAAAATATCATAAGGCAAAACTGGTGTTTTATGGACATGATCATGGGATGCAAAACCACAAAATACAGTATCCAAAAAACACTGGCAGCACAGTACACTGTAGAGTGTCTGTTGTTTACCTTCGTGACTGCACGGCTGGCTGGGAGCTGTGGCTTACTGCCACTGCCCAGCATTGCAAGAGTATCACACAGCATATCGCTAGCCAAGGAAAAGATCAAAATTTAAAATCTAAAGTATGATTTCTACTGAATGTGTATTGCTCTCCCACCATCACAAAGTCAAACCATCATAAGTCGATAGCTCTAAGAGTTTTACATTATCTATGAAGTAGTATAATATTAGTTGAACATGTATTATGAGTTAGAAATGTGGATTATAAAATGTAGGAAAATTATGAAAAATAAAGAGGTTTTATACATATACATTAAAATATGTGTATATATACATGTATATATCTCCAACAATACAGATAAAATGAATATTAAAAAGCACGAATTAATCAAAAGAAGCAGAAGAAAAGCAACAAACAGTAACAAGGATGGATGAGTGTAATAGAAAACCAATAGCAAATAGTAGATTTAAATTCAGCCATATCGATAATTATGTGAAATGTAAGTGGTCTAAACACTCCAATTAAAAGTCAGAGATTGTCAGACTGGTTAAGAAAAGTGAGGTCCTATTATGTGCCTTGTACAAGAAAATCACTTTAAATTTATGGAATGGAAAGTTAGAACTAAAAGGATGGAAAAATATACTATGCATACACTAATTACAAGAAAGCTACACTGCCTATGTTAATATCAGACAGAGCAGAAAATATAAAAAGGAATATTACTAGGAATAAGGAAGGACTTTTCATAATGATAAACGCATCAATTCATCAGGATGATATGACAATCCTAAATGTACTAGAGCTTCAAAATACATGTAGCAAAACCTGACAGAACTGAAAGGAAATTTTAAGAAAACCCACAATTAGAGATTTCAACACTCTTCGTAATCAATAAAGAAGACAGAAAATCAGCAAGGATATAGAAGACAGCACCAGTCAACTGGACCTAATGGAGCTCTGCTCAATGACAGCAGAATATGCATTCTTTTCAAGTTCACATGGAACATTAACCAAAAGAGACTATAGGTTAATCATAAACAAGTTCCAACAAGTTTAAAAGTATTGAAATCATAGATTGTGTCCTCCACACAT
Organism: Cebus imitator; assembly: GCF_001604975.1. Lineage (NCBI taxonomy): Eukaryota > Metazoa > Chordata > Mammalia > Primates > Cebidae > Cebus > Cebus imitator. Next base: position 1,212,375 of record NW_016107362.1, read on the forward strand.
AATGAAATTAAATTAGAAATCAACAGCTATTTGGGAGATCTCCAAATATTTAGGAAGTAAATAATAGATGACTAAACAATATGTGGGTCAGAAAAGAAATCACAAGAAAACTGAGAAAATATTTTGAACTGAATAAAAATGAAAACACGCATATCAAAATTGTGGGATGTAGCTACAGCAGTGTCTCCAGAGAAATGTATAATATTAGATGTTTATATTA
>NW_016107362.1:1212799-1295156 GCF_001604975.1 Cebus imitator
ATCGCGCCACTGCACTCCAGACTGGGGAACAGGGTAAGACTCTTGTCTCAAAAAAAAAAAAAAAAAAAAGGTATAAATTAGCAATCTAAGATACTACTTTAAAGAATAAAAACACAGAGGAGGACAAATTAAACCCAAAGAAAATGGAAGGGACAAAATAACAAAGACAAAAGCAGAAATCAATGAAATATAAAACAAAAATAATAGAGAAAATCAATGAAACCTAAAGCTGATTCTTGGAAAATTTCAACAAAGTTTATAAACTTCTAGCTCGATTTGTTAAGAAAAAAGTGGGAAGACACATAATATCATACTAGAAATGAGAGTAGGACAGATGCTACAGACATCATGGGGAAAATACATGAATGTTATGAATAACTTTATGTCAATAAATTCAACAGCTTAGATGAATGGGCAGTTCTTTAGAAAATACAACATACCGTGTGTGACTGAAGAAGTAGAATAGCCCTATATTTAGTGAAGAAATTAAGTGTGTAGTTTAAAAACCTCCCACAGAAAAATCTTGAGGCCCAGATGGCTTCAGTTGTGAATTCTATCAAGCATTTAAGAAAGAAATATACCAATGTTTTACAAACTCTTAGAAACTAGGAGGATGAAATACTTCCCAATTCATCTTATGAGACCAGCATCATCTTGGTACAAAATCTGACAGATATTACAAGGAGAAAAAAGAGAAAAACAGCAACTAGAAACTCATGTCCTTCATAAACATAGATACAAAAATCCTTCCAGCACTTTGGGAGGTCGAGGCGTGTAGATCACAAGGTCAGCAGTTCAAGACCAGCCTGGCCAATATGGTGAAACCCCATCTCTACTAAAAACACAAAAATTAGCTGGGCGTGGTGGTGCACAACTGTAGTCCCAGCTACTTGGGAGGCTGAGGCAGAAGAATCGCTCCAACCTGGGAGGAGGAGGTTGCAGTGAGCTGAGATCACACCACTACACTCCAGCCTGGGCGACAGAGCAAGACTCTAGCCACACACATACAAAAATAATTGGAAAAAAAAAAAATTCTTAGTAAAATACTAGCAAATTGAGTGCAACAATTTCTTAAAGAAATAATACGTCATGGCCAAAGGGGGTTACTGTAGGAATGTATGAGCAGCTAGAGGAAGACCATCGAAGGTGGGGGTATATGACAATGGGAAGTACAAATAAAAATAAAAAGAAGTATCTTTGGCTCCAATAGTCTTGATTTCTATTTTGACTGTGACCAACATTACCGAGCATTTACCACATTCCAGGAAGCATGTTCAGAGCTTTATGTGGATTCTTCTGTTTAGTCTTTATTAGAATCCCCTAAGGTAGGTACTGTTGTTGTGGGCATTTTATAGATGAATAAACGAAGGCACAGATAAATTTGCAAACCTGTCTGGAGTCCCCTGGCTGTTAAGATTTGGACCAATGCTAGTCTGACTTCAGACCCTGTAACTCTTTATTAATGTACCTCTTTGTACAGAACTGCTCATTTTCTTTGCTTTGGCCTAACAAGGCTGATTTTTATTTTATTTTTTTTATTGCATTTTAGGTTTTGGGGTACATGTGAAGAACATGCAGATTGTTGCATAGGTACATACACGGCAGTGTGATTTCCTGCCTTCTTCCCCATCACCTATATCTGGCATTTCTCCCCATGCTATCTCTCCCCAACTCCCTATCCCCCGCTGTCCCTCCCCTATTTCCCCTGACAGATCCCAGTGTGTGAGGCTCCCCTCCCTGTGTCCATGTGATCTCATTGTTCAACACCCACCTATGAGTGAGAACATGTGGTGTTTGATTTTCTGTTCTTCTGTCAGTTTGCTGAGAATGATGGTTTCCAGGTTCATCCATGTCCCTACAAAGGACCCAAACTCATCGTTTTTGATGGCTGCATAATATTCCATGGTGTATATGTGCCACATTTTCCCTGTCCAGTCTGTCATCGATGGACATTTGGATTGGTTCCAGGTCTTTGCTATTGTAAACAGTGCTGCAGTGAACATTCGTGTGCATGTGTCCTTATAGTAGAACAATTTATAAATCCTTTGGATATATACCCAGTAACAGGATTGCTGGGTCAAATGGAATTTCTATTTCTAGGTCCTTGAGGAATCGCCACACTGTCTTCCACAATGGTTGAACTAATTTACACTCCCACCAACAGTGTAAAAGTGTTCCTATTTCTCCACATCCTCTCCAGCATCTGTTGTCTCCAGATTTTTTAATGATCGCCATTCTAACTGGCGTGAGATAGTATCTCAATGTAGTTTTGATTGGCATTTCTCTAATGACCAGTAATGATGAGCATTTTTTCATATGTTTGTTGGCCTCATGTATGTCTTCTTTTGTAAAGTGTCTGTTCATATCCTTCGCCCACTTTTGAATGGGCTTGTTTTTTTCTTGTAAGTCTGTTTTAGTTCTTTGTAGATTTTGGATATCAGCCCTTTGTCAGATGGGTAGACTGCAAAAATTTTTTCCCGTTCTGTTGGTTGCCGATTCACTCTAATGACTGTTTCTTTTGCTGTGCGGAAGCTGTGGAGTTTGATTAGGTCCAATTTGTCTATTTTGGCTTTTGTTGCCAATGCTTTTAGTGTTTTGGTCATGAAGTCCTTGCCTACACCTATGTCCTGAATGGTTTTGCCTAGACTTTCTTCTAGAGTTTTTATGGTGTTAGGTCTTATGTTTAAGTCTTTAATCCATCTGGAGTTAATTTTAGTGTTAGGTGTCAGGAAGGGGTTCTGTTTCTGCTTTCTGTACGTGGCTAGCCAGTTTTCCCAATACCCTTTATTAAGCAGGGACTCCTTCCCCCATTGCTTGTTTTTGTCAGGTTTGTCAAAGATCAGATGGTTGTAGATGTGTTGTGTTGCCTCCGAGGCCTCTATTCTGTTCCATTGGTCTCTATCTCTGTTTTGGTACGAGTACCATGCTGTTTTGATTACTGTAGCCTTGCAGTATAGTCTGAAGTCCGGTAGTGTGATGCGGCCCACTTTGTTCTTTTTGCTTAGAATTGACTTGGCTATGCGGGCTCTCTTTTGGTTCCATATGAAGTTTAAGGTGTTTTTTTCCAGTTCCGTGAAGAAGGTCATTGGTAGCTTGATGGGGATAGCGTTAAATCTATAAATTACTTTGGGCAGCATGGCCATTTTCATGATATTAATTCTTCCTAACCATGAACATGGAATATTTCCCCATCTGTTTGTGTCCTCTCTTATTTCATTGAGCAGTGGTTTGTAGTTCTCCTTGAAGAGGTCCTTTAAGTTCCTTGTTAGTTGTATTCCTAGGTATTTTATTCTCTTTGTAGCAATTGTGAATGGCAGTTCATTCTTGATTTGGCTCTCTTTAAGTCTGTTATTGGTGTATAGGAATGCTTGTAATTTTTGCAGATTGATTTTTTTATCCTGAGACTTTGCTGAAGTTGCTTCAGGAGATTTTGGGCTGAAACGATGGGGTCTTCTAGGTATACAATCATGTTGTCTGCAAATAGAGACAATTTGACTCCCTCCCTTCCTATTTGAATACCCTTTATTTCTTTTTCTTGCCTGATTGCTCTGGCTAGAACTTCCAGTACTATATTGAATAGGAGTGGTGAGAGATGGCATCCTTGTTTAGTGCCAGATTTCCAAGGGAATGCTTCCAGTTTTTGTCCATTCAGTATGATATTGGCTGTTGGTTTGTCATAAATAGCTTTTATTATTTTGAGATATATTCCATCAATACCTAGTTTACTGAGGGTTTTTAGCAAAAAAAGCTGTTGAATTTTGTCAAAGCATTCTCTGCATCAATTGAGATAATCATGTGGTTTTTGTCTTTGGTTCTGTTTATGTGGTGAATTATGTTTATAGACTTGAGTATGTTGAACCAGCCTTGCATCCTTGGGATGAAGCCTACTTGATCATGGTGAATAAGCTTTTTGATGTGCTGTTACAATTTGTTTGCCAGTATTTTATTGAAGATTTTTGCATCAATGTTCAACATGGATATTGGCCTGAAGTTTTCTTTCCTTGCTGAGTCTCTGCCAGGTTTTGGTATCATGATGATGTTGGTCTCATAAAATGATTTGGGAAGGATTCCATCTTTTTGGATTGTTTGGAATAGTTTCAGAAGGAATAGTACCAGCTCCTCTTTGTATGTCTGGTAGAATTCGGCTGTGAACCCATCTGGACGTGGGCTTTTTTTGGGTGGTAGGCTCTTAATTGCTGCCTCAACTTCAGACCTTGTTTTTGGTCTATTCAGGGTTTCAACTTCTTCCTGGTTTAGGCTTGGGAGGATGCAAGTGTCCAGGAATTTATCCATTTCTTACAGGTTTACTACTTTATGTGCATGGAGTTGTTTGTAATAATCTCTGATGATGTTTTGTGTTTCTGTGGAATCTGTGGTGATATCCCCTTTATCATTTTTTATTGCATCTATTTGATTATTCTCTCTTTTCTTTTTTATTAATCTGGCTAGTGGTCTATTTTGTTGATCTTTTCAAAAAACCAGCTCCTGGATTTATTGATTTTTTTGAAGGGTTCTTTGTGTCTCTATCTCCTTCAGTTCTGCTCTGATCTTAGTTATTTCTTGTCTTCTGCTAGGTTTTGAGTTTTTTTGATCTTGCTCCTTTAGCTCTTTCAATTCTGACGATAGGGTGTCGATTTTAGATCTCTCCTTGCTTCTCATGTGGGCATTTATTGCTATACATTTTCTTCCAAAGACTGCTTTAAATGTATCCCAGAGATGCTGGTATGTTGTGTCTTCATTCTCGTTCGTTTCAAAGAACATCTTTATTTCTGCCTTCATTTCATGGTTTATCCAGTCAACATACAAGAGCCAGTTGTTCAGTTTCCATGAAGCTGTGCAGTTCTGAGTGAGTTTCTGAATTCTGAGTTCTAATTTGATTGCACTGTGGTCTGAGAGACTGTTTGTTATGATTTTTTTCTTTTGCATTTGCTGAGGAGTGATTTACTTCCAATTATGTGGTCAGTGTTAGAGTAGGTGTGATGTGGTGCTGAGAAGAATGTATATTCTGTGGATTTGGGGTGGAGAGTTCTGTAAATGTCTATTAGGTTTGCTTAGTCCAGGTCTGAGTTCAAGTCCTGGATATCCTTGTTAATTTTCTGTCTCGTTGATCTGTCTAAGATTGACAATGGGGTGTTACAGTCTCCCACTATTATTGTGTGGGAGTCTAAGTCTCTTTGTAAGTCATTAAGAACTTGCCTTATGTATCTGGGTGCTTCTATATTGGGTGCATATATATTTAGGATCATTAGCTCTTCTTGTTGCATTGATCCTTTTACCATTATGTAATGTCCTTCTTTGTCTCTTTTGATCTTTGTTGCTTTAAAGTCTATTTTATCAGAGATGAAAATTGCAACTCCTGCTTTTTTTTTGCTCTCCATTTGCTTGGTAAATCTTCCTCCATATTTTGAGCCTTTGTGTATCCTTGCATGTGAGATGGGTTTCCTGAATACAGCACACCAATAGGTTTTGGCTTTTTACCCAGTTTGCCAGTCTGTGTCTTTTGATTGGGGCATTTAGCCCATTTACATTTAGGGTTAATATTGTTATGTGTGAATTTGATCCTGCCATTTTGGTGCTAGCTGGCTGTTTTGCCCATTAGTTGATGCAGTTTCTTCATTGTGTTGATGCTTTTTACATTTGGTATGTTTTTGGAGTGGCTGGTATTGATTGTTCCTTTCTATGTTTAGTGCCTCTTTCAGGAGTTCTTGTAAAGCAGGCCTGGTGGTGATGAAATCTCTAAGTACTTGCTTATTCATAAAGGATTTTATTTTTCCTTCACTTATGAAGCTTAGTTTGGCTGGATATGAAATTCTGGGTTGAAAGTTCTTTTCTTTAAGGATGTTCAGTAATGACCCCCACTCTCTTCTAGCTTGTAGGGTTCCTGCTGAGAGATCTGCTGTGAGTCTGATGGGCTTCCCTTTGTGGGTAACCTGACCTTTCTCTCTGGATGCCCTTAGCATTTTTTCCTTAATTTCAACCCTGGTAAATCTGACGACTGTGTGCCTTGGGGTTGCTTTTCTTGAGGAATATCTTTGTGGTGTTCTCTGTATTTCCTGAACTTGAATATTGGCCTGCCTTAGCAAGGCTTATTTCATCAATCTGAAACACTTATCCACTTTTTGGGTCCATAATTAAGAACTGACCTCTGAGTTAAAATACTAGCTACTTTCAAATGCAGAATATTTTCAAAATAAAAGTATGTTTCTTAAATTGCAAAAGTCATAATACCACAGTGGGAGATGTGTTCTGTTATCCGCTCCTCAATTTTGATGTGGTTACAAACATTGTAGTGTCCAAGAAGAGGGAAAAAGATCCTTTCCCCTGCTATGTATAGAACAAAATACTTTTCCTTTCCACTATGTGTAGACCTAGATTTCAATGCTGGCACTGTGGCTTGATGGCACATAGACCTGGGCAAGTTCTTTCCGTCCTGTGAGCCTCATTCCCCATTTGTAAGATGGAATGGTTCTGCCTTCCACATAGGATAGTGTGAGGATTAGAAAGCTACCTGGGCATACCTCCAGTATTCTTTTCTTCCTTCTGCATTTGCCTGGCTTTTCCTCCTCAATGCTGTTTCGCCAAAGTCTCAGAAGTTTGAATCTCTCAAGAGAAGTGTTTATCAAATTTTAATTTTCTTTTTCTATATTCACCTTATCTTACATAATTGCAAACTTTTTATGACCATTGTCCACTGTAAGAAATATGCTTTACATCATAAACTAGTACATACATAATACACAAATGTTTGTATAATGAATATAATCAACCAATTTACGGTACACATTGGAAAAATTATTATTTTGAAAGTGTAACTATGCTGGGCTAATAAGAATAAAGCAGGCTATTCTGGTCGAATTGGGCCACATGTCCCCAAATCACTTGACCTTATGTATTTGGATGCACTCTCTTATCTTGTATTCTAGCTAATCTAAAAAAATGCTTTTCAGGGCCTATTACATTAATTTTGTAACCCACTAATGAGTCTAAACCAAGCATTTCTGATTACCTCTAGAGAATAACTTGTTGGACTACTCCAATATTCTTGGAATATTCAGACATGCTGGAGATGAACACACACACATGTGGAGAATTTCTGGAGAATTCAGCTTCTCAGAACAAGGTGCATATTCCAATTGCCAGAAGGACACTCGTTCTAACTCCTTTCATTCATTCTGTAGCCATTCTTTCATTCACTCATTTGTCAAATGCTTTGAGCACATTCTGTATTACTGAGTGCTGGGAGTTATCAGACACTGGGTGCTGGGACATGGTTTCTGCCCTGGAGGAGTTCCTGTGTTCTAGTGGAGCTGACACAAAAATAATCACGATAGGGAGATGAGTGACACCTTAGAGGTGAACAAAAGGCCCTAGGGACATGGAGGAAAGATCCACCAGCTGTGGCAGGGAGAGGGAGTGGGTTCTGAGAAATAGAGTTAACACTGAAATTGACGAAGTTCTTGAGCAGATGCGGATGCACTCAGGGAGTCAGAGGAGCGACTCAAACCGGCCACCACGCTGCTCAAGGCAGCTCACATGCGGGTGTGCACGATGTTTTACTATCAGAGTTAGTATGTATGTGTATCTGTTTCTGTTGTTTTTCTCAAACTTAGTTTAAACTTCATGAGCACACACTTTTGTCACCTCATGACACCCCTGCTATGTCTGTCTCCCCAACCTAGTTTTTTAACCTACAACAAATGGGTGCAAGTTCCCTCTTCTACTTTCTTCTTTCATCCAACTTACCCAGCTTTCTTTTTCTTCACAGCGCTTTTCATTTTCTAAGTATACTATATAATTTACTTATCTATGATGTCGGCTATGTGTTTCTTCCTAGAATGTAAGCTCAAGGAGATGACTGGTCTGTTTTTTGTTTGTTTTTGTTTTTTCTTTTTCTACTGTGGTGTCTCCTGGCTCCTGGAAGGGTGCCTAGTACATATATAGTAGGTTCCTGATAAATACTGGGAATGCTTTGAAAGGGTTAGCAAATTTCTGTATCCAGGACATAGTTACTATCCTCTTATGTTGGAAGGAAAGTGTGCAGAAAAATAAAGGCCTACAAAGGATCATTTATGAAAGCATCCTTTTCCTCTCCCCGCCTCAACAGTACTTACTGATCATCTGCTCTGGGTTAGCCTTGCTCTGGGATTTTGAGAAGAGCAAAACAGATCCCATCCTATTTTCATGGAAGTCTCCTGCCAGAGTGGAAGCAGATGTTAATGAACTATATTATTGAAAATTTGGGATAACTGCTAAGAAAAACAAGTGGAGTACTTTATGCCTTTGTTATGAAAGCATGAAATAGCAGCACATGACTTGGCCTGGGAAGTCAGGGAAGTTATTCTTAAGCTGAGTGGAAGTCAGCTCAATGAAAGAAAGGAGTGGGAGAGAGAGCATTCAGGCAGAAGAAATAGAATGACAAAGGTCATGGCGTGGGAGAGAGAATGGCTGAGTGTCCCAGGTGTGGTGGGAGCCAGGGTGAGGGAGGAGGGGCCCAGCATCATAAAGGAGGTAGGTCAGGCAGACAGCACAGCGGGGGCATATGCACCAAGGGGTTGGCCCTTTAGCCAGAGAGCAAAGAGGAGCCATGGGCAGGTTGTGAGCTGGTGAGTGAAGAGATAGTTTTGGTTAAAGCACGGACAGTGAATTGGAGAGGACGGCAGAGAATATAGGGAAGCAGGGTAGGATATAGGGAAGCCATGGTCAAAGTATTTAATGTGATAGTTGGAGTGGAAATGAAGAGAAATGAGCAGATTAGAGAAATATTTAGGAGATGGAATTGAAGTTAATGGCTGTCCTGATTTCCAAAAAAAAAGGGTGATGGCTTGTCTGTACAAGGTTTTGAATGTGTCTATAAACCAGAATGTAAATAAAGCAGCATCTTGAATTGTTTGTCCTTATTCTCTGTGATATGTACAAACATATTAGTAAAGAAATAAGCCCAATCTGCAGTAGATCTAGTAGCCTGCTTCTGGCTGGTGGGCCTTCTGGGAAGGAAAATGAGAAAATACTATTGGGAAGACCTGGTATAATTGAGGGAGGAGAGAGGTAATAAAAGGGGTGTGTGTGCGTGCACACTCTTGTATGGAAACAGAACCCTGCCTCACCTCTTTTACACCCTTTCTTCTAGACCTGCTTCTTTCTTTCCACATATACATTTCAGCCTATGCATGTAAAATCAGTGTTTCTTTATTTTTGTATTTTTTTAATTTATTTGTTTGGTTTATTTTTATTTTTATTTATCCTTGCCAGCAGGAAGTCAAAAATCAGTGATTCATAATGTTCCTTGGTCCATATCCTGAGAATAACGCACAACCAATAAGCACAGAACATTTTACATCATGTATCAGAGGCCTTGGGAACACAGATTGAGAATCTGGGGAGAGCAGAGTTTATAAAAAAGCAATTCATAGACAAAAATGCATTTGGTCAATAAATGTGTGAAAAGCTGGTCAAGTGCATTAACAACAACAAAAAAGCCAACAGAACCAATCATGAGATAACATTTTTCATCTCTCAGATGGGCAAAGTCTCAAAGGCTTGATACTACCCACCTTTGGCCATTGTGGGTGGATTGTGCAGTCTTGTGTAACCCTGGGTGAACATAAAATGGAACAACTTTTTAGAGAGCAGTTAGGCAGTAGCTTTCAAAATTTTAAATGCATAGGTTCTTTAACCTACTAATTCAAAGTCTAAGAGACTGCCCTTTAGGAACACAAACATACATATGAAATAGTCAAGGATGTTCATTGCAGTAACAACTGGAAAATTAGGAACTGATTGAATGACCACCAACAAAGAAATGGTTCAATTAATTTTTAAATGTACCCATCTCATACAGTGGAATGCTGTGTAGTCAAAAATAATGAGATCTGTCTGTACTGATAATTAAATGAAAAAGGCAAGTTGCAGACCAATATATGTGGCACAATGTATTTTCTTTTTTTTTTTTTTTGAGAGGGAATTTTGCTCTTGTTGCCCAAGCTGGAGGGCAGTGGTGAGATCTCAGCTCACAGCAACCTCCGCCTCCCAGGTTCAAGCAGTCCTGCCTCAGCTTCCTGAGTAGCTGGGATTACAGGAATATGCCACCATGCCCGGCTAATTTTTGTATTTTTGGTAGAGATGGGGTTTCTCTATGTTGGTCAGTTTGGTCTCGAACTCCTGACCTCAGGTGATCCACCCACCTCAGCCTCCCAAAGTGCTGGGATTACAGGTGTGAGCCACCGCGCCTGGCCGACACAATTCATCTTCTGTTAGGGAACTCACAAAACATTATTTGTGTTGGACATAAATGCTTTTGCAAATATTTGTATATGCTTAGTTAAGATATACATAGATTTCCCTGAAACTGATAATAGGGATTAACTCCGGGGAGTAAGATTTGGTTGAGGGGATTGAAATATTTTCCTTTTAATTTTATGTACTTCTATACAGTTTGAACTGGTTTTAACAGGCTTTACTGCATAACCTTTTTTCTTAAAAAATAAAGATAACATAGGAGTTTCTGACTTTGAGATTCTTTTCTGAAATAACACTGTTTTAAAATTTGAGCTGGGGGAAGAGGCAAACTGTGTGATGTGCCTCAGTCTCCTCCCCTGATTAAAATAGTTCAGTGACATCCCAGTGTCTTGGGGATCAAGTCCAAACTCCTGAATGTGGCACTGCAGGTTTTCTTGATCTGGCAATGTGTCTACCTCTCCAGTATCTTCAGCAACTCTCCAACCCATAGACTGTGTTCTCACTGGAACTCACTAGGATGTGGGGTTCCCCAGGTGCTCTGTTGCCCAGGCTGGAGTACAGTAGCACGATATTGCCTCACTGCCACCTCCTCCTCCTGGGTTCAAGTGATTCTCGTGCCTCAGGCTCCTGAGTAGCTGGGACTACAGGTGTGTGCTACTAGACCGAGCTAATTTTTTAGTGAGACAGGGTTTTGCCATGTTGGCCAGGCTAGTCTCAATCTCCTAGTCTTAAGTTATCCACCCACCTCAGCCTCCCAAAATGCTGGGATTACAGGTGTGAGCCGCTGCACCCGGCCAGGATTCTCCCTGACTTCTGACATGCTTTAGCTTTACACAGGCTGCTCATGGCCTGTGGTAGCATCCTCAGCTGCCAAGGTTCAGTGTAAGTGTCACTTTATCCAGAAGATCTGGCCCAGTCGCCTTCTCTACCCGTCTGGGTACCGAGCTGCTCCTAAATGCTCCCAGGTACCCCAGGTATACCTCCTGTGTTATATCACTTGTGCCCTCCTGGGTTTTGGTCTCCTGTTGCTCCTTAGGTGACAGCACCCTGAAGGCAGAGGCTGTGCTTTGTGTAGCTGTGTCTTTATTGCATGCATGGCTCACTTTCTGGCCCCAGGAGGCCCTCCCTCAGAAAGCATCCACTCCCGAAATATCCTTCATGGGATCCACTCATTGGCAGCCTCAAATAAGTAAGAGAGACTGAATTTTAAAAGTCCTTGCAAAGGCCGAGCACGGTGGCTCACGCCTGTAATCTCAGCACTTTGGGAGGCTTAGGTGGGTGGATCACGAGGTCAGGAGATCAAGACCATCCTGGCTAACACTGTGAAACCCTGTCTCTACTAAAAATACAAAAAATTAGCCGGGCATGGTGGCATGCACCTGTAGTCTCAGCTACTCAGGAGGCTGAGGCAGGAGAATCACTCGAACCCAGGAACAGAGGTTGCAGTGAACTGAGATCGTGTTACTGCACTCCAGCTTGGGTGAGAGCAAGACTCCTTTTCAAAAGAAACAAAAAAACAAAAAAAACAAAAAAACAGTCCTTGCAAATGACTTATTTACATAGAGCCTAAATTAAAATTTAGAATCACAAAACACCGCATTTTAGGACCTGGAAAGGATTTAGGAGTTATCTAGGAGGGAAGTTCTTTTCAATCAATGGTTGGTGGACTAGTACAAGTCCGAGACAGTTTTTACACCCTAGGGCAAAATGAGAAAAACATGAGCAATGGAGCAGACCAAAAAATCAGGTTAAATGCATTAGGTTTAGTGATGCTTTCTTATTCAGAGGTTATGTTGCCCTCCTCCCATTGAAAGGTTATTTATGAATGGTATGCTAGTAGGTGGTGCTGTTTTGTTTTTATTTCCTTGGTAACCCTGCATCAGTTGTTATTTCCTTCTTGATTTTTCTTTTTAGTTTAATTGGTCTATTAAATCTAAAAGTCTGGAAACCCTAGCTCTTGTGTCTTTCCCCTCAGAACTGAGATCCAGAGAGATGATGACTTTGCCCATAAACCAAACAAAGAAATACATGTTTCAGTCCTGGGTCCTTCTGGTATGGTATGTAGTGCAGTTGTGTACTTTAAACAATATTGTCTATATTTAGTGTGATTGGTTTTCTGTTCAGCATTTTAAATTCAGAAATGAACCAGTCAGTTAACATATTTGTTGTACTGCAATTGGAAACAGGCTTTCTCTCTCAGAAGCGTCTATAACCATATGGTATTACTGTCTGTCAGTATTTGGTGAGGTTTTAAGACATGTGAGAGTCCTGAAGTTATATATTAAATATATGTAATGTTATTATTGACTTCGATATGAAAATAAAGACTGTTCTCTTTTAATTTTTGAATGCTAAGTTTGAATATGCTGTAAGCACCTTAAAAAAAAGAATTTAAATGATTGAATTTGGCTATTGCTGTAATTCTGCTTTTTAACATCTGAATACTGTTCAACTGAGAAATTCCACTTCTAAGAGCTTATCATACGAAAATAATGAGAGATACATTGTGCAGAGATGTATGCATAAAGATGTTCCTTAAAGCATTTGTGTTAAAGATCAGAAATATCATAAATGCCCAATAATAGGAAATTGATTAAACACATTTTGTTGTAGTCATTCAATGAAAAGTACTTTGGTTACTAATAAAAGTACTTTGGTTACTGTAGTGGCCCCTTGAACAACATGGGTTTGAACTCTGCAGGCCCGTCCACCTCTGTTACCCTTGAGGCAGCAAGGCCAACCCCACCTCTTCCTTTTCCTCCGCCTGTTCAACGTTAAGACTATGAAGATGAAGACTTTTTTTTTTTTCTTGAGACAAAGTCTCACTCTGTCACCCAGGCTGGAGTGCAATGGCATGGTCTTGGCTCACTGCGACCTCTGCCTCCTAGGTTCAAGTGATTCTCCTGCCTCAGATTCCCAAGTAGCTGAGATTACAGATGCGTGCCACCACGCCTGACTAATTTTTGTATTTTTAGTAGAGATGGGATTTTGCCATGTTGGCCAGGCTGGTCTTGAACTCCTGACCTTGTGATCCATCTGCCTCAGCCTCCCAAAGTGTAACTCCCAAAGTGCTGGTATTACAGGCATGAGCCACTGCACCCGGCTGAAGATGAAGACTTTTATGTTGATTCATTGCTACTTAACGAATGGTAAATATATATTCTGTTCTTTATGATTTTCTTAGTTACATTTTCTTTTCCCTAGCTTACTTTATTGTAAGAATACAACATGTAATACTTTTAACATACTAAATATGTATTAATTGATGGTTTATGTTATCTGTAAGGCTTCTGGTCAGCAGTAGGCTGGCATTACTTAAGTTTTTGGGAAATTGAAAGTTATCTGCAGAATTTTAACTGTGGAATTTGTGGGAAATAGGCACCCTTAACCCCTGTGCTGTTCAAGGGTCAACTGCATTTTCATCTTTTATGTTCTTGTCTAAATTTTCTGATTTTATCTACCGCAATTATATTGTACTTATACAACCAAAAAGTGATAAAATTTGACTAGCTCAATGCTTTGTACAGAATAATGTTCCTTGTTTTTCATTTGCTTTTTTTCAACTTGACATTGTTGATTAATATAATTTGACAGCCAAAGTTCAGTATATGCAGACTCTTCAGTTTAAATTTTTCAGTTTCACCTTTTACATCTTCCATTTTTATGCAGTTTTTCTTTTTAATACCTGAGACTGAACTACTGTAAATCAGCACATAGTCCAATGCGAAGCTGTCATTTTCACTTCCAGCCCTATGCTCTCATGCAGGTTCTTATTGGAGGTTCTAATTAAGTATCAATAGGGACAAGCAGCATAAACTCAAAGATCTAGAAGACATTCGGAGAAGTAATTGTCTAAATAGTTCTTTTTTTTCTCTAGACCCAATAGCATCTTAGCTCAGTGTAGGAGTATTGGCCATGGCATTTTCTAGGCTTGCAGCCCATTGGCCTAAAAATGAGAAAGAATAGCATCCTTAGTGTTTCTAGCCCCAAAGTAGTTTCCTTGAAAAAGGAAGATAGTAGGAGCCTGATCATATCATGGCTGTGTATGCCTGTGTATGTGCCCACTTGTGTGTGTGCCAGAGAGGGAGGGAAGGTGAGTTGGAATGGGTGGAGGGGTTTCTGGTACCTTTGGCACTAGGTTAGTTTGCCCTTTTATAGCTCACAATCTCCAGTCTTCCTAGTAGCTATCCTACTTTTAAATAAAGAATTATGCCTGTAATCCCAGCACTTTGGGAGGCTGAGGTAGACAGATCACCTGAGGTCAAAAGTTCGAGACCAGCCTGGACAACATGGCAAAACCTCATCTCTACTGAAAATACAAAAATTAGGCTGGATGTGGTGGCTCATGCCTGTAATTTCAGCACTTTGGGAGGCCAAGGTGGGCAGATACCAGAGGTCAGGAGTTCAAGACCAGCCTGGCCAACATGGTGATACCCCGTCTCTATGAAAGAAAAAATTAGCTAGGTGTGGTGGCACATACCTGTAATCTCAGCTACGTAAGAGGCTGAGGCAGGAGACTCGCTTGAACCTGGGAGGCAGAGGTTGCAGTGGGCCAAGATCTCGCCACTGTACTCCAACCTGGGCAAGAGTGAGACTCCATCTCAAAAAACAAACAAACAAACAAACAAACCAAAAACCTCCAAAAATTAACCAGGCATGTGGTGGGCGCCTATAATCCCAGCTACTTGAGAGACTGAGGCAGGAGAATCAATTGAACTCAGGAGGTGGAGGTTGCAGTGAGCTAAGATCACACCACTGCACTCCAGCCTGGGTGGCAGAGTGAGACTATGTCTCAAAAAAAAAAAAAAAAAAATTAATTACTTGTTGTACATCTGATTCTCTAGATTGGAAAAGATGCAAGGGCAGAACCATGTCTTTTCGCCTTCCCCACTATTTCTCAGGGCCTTTTTGTATATGCAGTGAAGATTTCATAAATATTTGTTGAGTAAATGCCAGTGTGGGTCTTAAAAACCTATCTTTCTCCCTTTCCTTTTTTTTTTAACCTTGGCTAACAGCTTCTATGGCCTTTGTAGTTTTTCTTCTTCTTCTTCAAGCCGTTTCTAGAAGAGAACTACACCATTAGCCTGGAGAAGGTACTGGGCTGCTTCTGCAGCAGAAGGTAGGCCCACCCTCCATCTGTAGCTATCTCAGAATCGGGGATCTAGGCCTCTGCCTTGTTTATGGATTGAGGTTTGCTTTTAGCTGTTCCTATGCTCTAGGTAGTTCTGTGGCAAAAGCCAAGAATCTGTCTCAAGGTCTGCAGTAACACAGGGCTGTCCTAAACACAGTTGCCTTATTAGGAAAACTGATTAGGATGAGAACAACCATCTTTAATTTGTGCAATGTACTGTGTTTTATCATAGGAGAGCATGGTGAAAGCAGAGGGTTTCTACCCTGGAGGACTGTGCATGAATGCCAGCTCTGTGGGCCCTCAGAATCTACTGGCTGAATGAATGAGTGAAGGCTGCAATGTCCTCAGCACTGCTGTCTGTCACCCTGTGTTTGAGGTGCTGTTTCAGCTATCATTCGTCCAGTTAAGAATTGGAAATGAGTGCTATTTATGACAAAGGTGACACTTTGCTCATCCTTTCCCCAAAATTACAGTTCCTAAACTTTTCTATACACTCCTTCTAAATTGGATGGCAACTTGTCCATTTTCCTTTTCGAAATGTACCAAAATATTAACATTGGTGACCACGGGCTAGGGAGTATGATCTTAATAAATTTACAAATCTTCTGATCAACCATAGACTTTACAAATATAACAAATCAATTTTTTTTTTATAAAATGCTATATATATGTGTGTGGTTTAGTCTTGCTCTGTCGCGCAGGCTGGAGTGCAATGGTGCGATCTTGGCTCACTGTAACTTCCACCTCCTGGGTTCAAGCGATTCTCTGGCCTCAGCCTCCCAAGTAACTGGGATTACAGGCATATGCCACCATGCCTGGCTAATTTTGTATTTTTAGTAGAGATAGAGTTTCACCATGTTGGCCAGGCTGGTCTCAAACTCCTGACCTCAAGTGATCTACCTCCTTGGCTTCCCAAGTTGCTGGGATTACAGGCGTGAGCCGCCACACCCAGCCAAATGCTCTACTTTTTAATCAATGTTTTCTATAATATGGATTTTTGCTATGTGCTTTAGAAATTAGAGAACAAATGGTGATAATATATGCTAAACTTAAAATTAGTATGCCTCCTTTTATAGACAACAAGAACTTTGTCACTTCCCAGTTTGTCTTGTCATTCAGGAGGCTCAGAGCTACGATCTGTGCCCACTTGTGCTGCCTATTCTTAACTTTGATTTCCTGAAGCAGCGATTTCATCTCCATTTCCCCTCATCACCTTTTTCTTTTAACCATTTAACAACAGCATTACATTTTGTTGAAAGTGGCCTCAAATTCTTTTTGGTGGAAGGGAAATTGTAATTTGAGAGAAGAACATTTTCCTAACTATTCTCAGGTGCATTTAAGGGCTGCATTTCATGATGCTATCAATGCCTTCTTTCAGCTCATAGGATATCAGCCCTCTTAATGAGCCTGATGTTGTTAGTATCACAGGAACTGGAAAATATGCACATTATGCTGGAGCATTAGAATGCAACAGAAAAAGCCCTGGGCTTGGAGTGTGCGGAACTGGTTCTTGTTACAACTCCTCTTCCTAGCGGAGGAAGTTACTTAGCCTCTTTGGACAAGTTATTAACCTCTCTATGCCTCAGTTCTCTTCTATTGGGTATAAATCACGTGTGGTACCTACTGCAGTGGGTTCTCATGATGTGAAATGACATAATGCATGCCAGTGTGTTTTGTAAACATTGCAGTTGTCTGCACTTTTGTGTCCCCCACAAGTCTGTAAGTTTCTCAGCATCAGAGACTGCATCTTGTTCAGATGTGTGCTCCCAGGGCCTAGTTTTGGTTGACTTAAAGATGCACTTTTAGAGAAGGTCCTGGCCGGGCACAGTGGCTTATGCCTGTAATCTCAGCACTTTGGGAGGCTAAGACAAGTGGATCACGAGGTCAAGAATTTGAGACCAGCCTGGCCAACACGGTTGAAACCCTGTCTCTACTAAAAAGATAAAAATTAACTGGGCATGGTGGCACATGCCTGTAATCCCAGTTACTCAGGAGACTGAGGCAGGAGAGGAGGCGGAGGTTGCAGTGAGCCGAGAGGTTGCATTGAGCTAAGATCATGCCACTGCACTTCAGCTTGGGCAACAAAATAAGACTCAAATACAAAAAAAAAAAAAAAAAAAAATTAGGGAAGGTCCTAAATGTAGCTGACACTATGCGATTCTTTGTTTTCTTGCAGAAAAGCCTACTGGTGTTTATTAACAAACCAGATCATTGGTCAGCTGGGTTTTATTAACAAACCAGATCATTGGTCAGTTGAGTGCCTCTGTGTGCGTTCTCTTGCCCCTAGGGTGTTCAGCTGAGGAAGAAGTATGGATGATGAACACAGAAAAATGGAAACACACACATTATAGATTCATATGTGTTTGAAGTGAGAAAATGGTGACTTAAGGGAAAAATCTGCTTCTAGATATGCTCTCTTTGGTTCAAACACTAATTTTTAAAAATGTAAACCAACAATTTAAAATCTGAAAGTTTGGATTTTGCTTTCTCTTGAAAATATGAAGAGCTGCTCACACCAAGTCAGGCCCTCCATGGAGACAATGGAATAGTGTAGCACGGCTGCAGCCTCTTCAGGCATGCCCTCACTTGCTTACCATGGAGGTGGCCCCATCACTTCTCATCATCTGTCGAACACCAAGGCACACAGGAACCGCCATTACCATCACACTTGTGCTTGCACTTAGGTATCATTTATTGCATACCAGGCAGTAGTCTGAGCACTTTGGTTAACTATCGTCCATCCGTCTCTGTCTATCTGTCTATCTATCCATCCACCTGCCCACCCGCCTGCCCGCCCGCCTGCCTACCTACCTACCTACCTACCTACCTGTCTATCTTAAAGGTAAGGAAGGCTGGGTGTGGTGGCTCATGCCTGTAATCTCAGCACTTTGGAAGGCCAGGTGGATGGATTACTTGAGTCCAGGAGTTTGAGCAGCCTGGCCAACATGGCAAAACCACGTCTCTACAAAAAACACAAAAAATTAACCAGGTGTGGTGGCACATGCTTGTAATCCCAGCTACTTGGGAGGCTGAAGTGGGACTATTACTTGTGTCTAGGAGGTCAAGGCTTCAGTGAGCCATAATCAGGCCAGTGCACACCAGTCTGACCAACAGAGCAAGACCTCATTTTAAAAAAAAAAAGGCCGAGTGGGTGGCTCATGCCTGTAATCTCAGCACTGTAGGAGGCCAAGCTGGGTGGATCACCTGAGGTCGGGAGTTTGAGAGCAGCCTGGCCAACATGGTGAAACCCCATCTCTACTAAAAATACAAAAATTAGCTGGGCATGGTGGCGCACATCTGTGATTCCAGCTACTCGGGAGGCTGAGGCACGAGAATTACTTGAACCTGGGAGGTGGAGGTTGCAGTGAGCCAGGATTGTGCCACTGCACTCCAGCCTGGGTGATAGAGTAAGACTCTGTCTAAATAAATAAATAATAAATAAAGGTAAAGAAAGTGAGGCACAGTTAGTGTGTGGTGGTCCAGGATTCACACCCTGGCTATCTGGTCCTCCAAGTTCTTCCTCTTAACCACTCAGCTATTCGAATCTCAGTACTCCTGTTGTGGGAAAGATATCAGGCATCAAGCCTAATAGAAGTGTAAACTTGTACTTAAGACTCTTTTCCAGGACACCGTGTTCTGTTGAATTGGAGAAGGACTCATAAAAGTAGTGATTTTGTAGAACTTATTTTTATTTTTTTGAGATGGAGTCTTGCTCTGTCACCCAGGCTGGAGTCCAATGGCACGATCTTGGCTCACTGCAACCTCCACCTCCTGGGCTCAAGTGATTCTCCTGCCTCAGCCTCCCGAGTAGCTGGGACCACAGGCGCCTGCCACCACGCATGGTTAATTTTTATATTTTAAAGTAGAGGTAGTGTTTCACCGTGTTGGCCAGGCTGGTCTTGAACTCTTGAGCTCAGGCGATCCACCCGCCTCGGCCTCCCAAAGTGTTGGGATTACAGGCATGAGCCACTGTGCCTGGCCAATTTTGTAGAATTTTAAAGATAAAAAGTCCAGGCCTGTTAAACGCACCATGCAAAGGCCTCTTTGGGGATCTGGGAGTAGCACAAACAGAGAAAGCAAGGTTAACTTCACTGAAGACGGGTGCAGAGAGAAGATAAGCAGGAGGGGAGCTGCTGCAGTGAAGACCCACGACTTGTAGCTCAGATCAGATACCTGAGGAAAGTAGACTGGCCTGGGTGCGTTGGGGAGGGCAGCAATAAGGCTGAAGTCCTGTTTGACCAAGGTGATGGGAGCTGAATCGGCATTCTTACAGGAGGCCTGTTGAACTTCATTCATTGCTTTCACAACATAAGAAAGTCGATTTTGTAACACAGGTGTCCCTATAATACTGGCCTGACTGTTTACTTCTGCTTCAGTCCCTGAGCATATGAGCAAATACTTCAGGCACTATAACGAGCAGAAACTTGAGACAGAGCTTATCTTGTAATGCTGGGTGTTGCATCATATCCAGGGTGTGGTGTTACTTTAGAAGGCAAGTTAAATAATTACGTGTTTTCAGACTGAGCAAACAGTGCATGTGCTCTGAGAAGGCTAAGGACCTATACTTTGAGAGCCCAGTAAATTAACTTATGCAGTGGGATGGTAGGCTCATACCTGACTGTGTGAAATGGTCTCAATATATTACATATAATACACACACATACATATCTATCTACATACATATATATGTATATGTGTGTGTATGTATAGATATATACATATGCAAGTGTAAGTAGAGATATATACATATGCTTATGTTAAATATTTATGTATCACCTTGTATATAATTATACTTACTTACAGAACAGCCCTGGAAATCTTGGAGATGTTAAGTGAATCAATCAAAGCTAATTCAGGCAAGACTCAGTCATTGGCCCACCCAGTGTGTACTGTCTTTGTGATATGTGATATATTTAATATAGTATTTTTTCTTTTTTTCTTTCTTTTTTTTTTTTTTTTTTTTATTTTTTTTTTTTTTTTTTTTTTTTTTTTTTTTTTGAGACAGAGTCTCACTGTGTCACCAGGCGCCAGCCTAGAGTGCAGTGGTGTGATCTCGACTCACTACAACCTCTGCCTCCCGGGTTTAAGCAATTCTCCTGCCTCAGCCTCCCAAGTGGCTGGGACTACAGGTGTGCACCACCATGCCCAGCCAATTTTTGTATTTTAGTAGAGACGGGGTTTCACCATGTTGGCCAGGATGGTCTTGATTTCTTGACCTCATGATCCACCCACCTGAGCCTCCCAAAGTGCTGGGATTACAGGCCTGAGCCACTACACCCGGCCAGGACTTTGTGTTGATGTTCCCTAACAACATAATAAAGTGAAAGAAATTAATGTTGAAAAGCATTAGGGTCACCCTAAACTCCCTTCTTTAAAAAATACAAATGTGACATTCTTTTATTAGTTATATTATTCTCTTATTCTATTATAATTAATTCGTTACATTCTTTTAAATAGCTACATTTTTATTCTCTTATTCCATTATTATTTCTTTCTCTTGGACAGAGAGATTGGAACTGTGTTTAACCCTGTGTTTTTAATAGCGTTTGTGAGCTATTGTCATGTAGTAAATGTTCATAAGCATCAGTAGTCATGATCTGGAGCTCCACCCCTGCCTGTTCTCTGTTTCCTTGGTTTATTGCTCTTAGATAATTTCTTCCTTTTCTATTTTTGTATATTCAAGAACAATGCAAGGCATGATAGTTATCTGATTCAGGACTTTTCAAACACACTTGAAATATGATAATTGCTTGTTATTCTAGCTTGATAACAAATCTAAGGGCAAGCTATTGAGCACTGATTTGTCCTTTTCTTCCTCATTCCAGCTACTGTGGACCTAAAGTGGAGGGCTTTAAAATTATCTACTTAATTGGGCTGCATGTCACTGCTGCCTTAGAAGTGGCTCTGGGATGCAGGTGTTGGTTTCTTGGCTCTCCTTTGCTGGAATTTTTACATGTCTCGTTTTGTTGTTGTACCAGCTCTGTGGAGCAGGCAACATCTTTGCTTGCCCTGGGGGAAGTGGGGCAGGACACATTGTGGATTGCTCTGTTCCCGGGGTGTCCCATCTTTTGACTTCCCTGGACCATGTTGGAAGAAGAGGAATTGTCTTGGGGTACACATACTTGTACCCCATACTTGGGGTACACAGCTATCACTAAAATAGCTGATGAGCTAAAAAAGAAAAATTGCAAAAAGATCTCATAATGTTTTAAGAAAGTTGATGAAGTTCTCTTGGGCCACATTAAAAGCTGTCCTGGGCCACATGTGGCCCGAGGGCTATGGGTTGAACAAACTTGCTCTATCCCCTTTGAAGTAGATGCCACCTGAGTGTAGGTCTTCTTTGCTTGGGTCATTCAGGTGTTCCGGACTTTCTATGCTCCTTCTAGAAGGTCATTAAATGTCTGCATAAAGACTTTTGGTGCACTTAAAGCTATGCTAGTGGAAGCATGAAATCGCCTCCCAAAGGATGTGGGTCCTGCCTCCTCAGAACCAGGAAAGGGGAGGCCGTAACTGGAGCAGTAACCTGCTGCAGCCAAGCCTCAGTTTCCTCATCTGTAAAGTGTGAGAGTCAGGCAGAATTACCCCCAAGATCCTTTCCTGCTCAAATATTCAATGAACCAAAGAAGGTTAAGAACACATATAAATTGAGAATTCTGTAATTTTGAGATTCATCTGGAAAAATGGTGCCTTGGCACCAGCCATCAGGACTAAGATGGAGAGTTTGCAGTCAAATGAAATTAAGGTTGAATCCAGTTTTGCCAGTTCCTTGCTCCATAACGCCTGGAAAATTACATCTTTCTGAGCCTTGGGATTCTCCCTCTCTTATTTATTGATTTATTTTTTGAGACGCGATCTGGTCTTACTGCAACTTCTGCCTCCTGGGTTGAAGTGATTCTCATGCTTCAGCCTCCCTAGTAGCTGGGATTACAGGTATGCACCACCATGTCTGGCTACTCTTTTGTATTTTTAGTAGAGATGGGTTTTTGCCATGTTGGCTAGGCTGGTCTTGAACTCCTGACCTGAAGCGATCCATCCTCCTCGGCCTCCCAGAGAGCTGGGGGTATGAGACACAGCGCCTGGCTGGGATTCTCTCTTTAAAATGAAAATACTGCTATCTACATAGCAGCATGGTTGTAAATATTTAGTACATGTTCATAGTACATTTGACGTGTTGCAAACATAGCTGGCACATAGCAGTCATTCTGTAAATGGTAAGTTACTAGGATAATAGTAATCTTGTGACTCCGTGGTTTTTGGACTAGCTAAGGGTTTGAAATAGAGTTGATCTAAGGAAGGCGACGTATGCAGAAGTCTTTTAAGTTAAAGAGGGGCTAAGAATCACTTTGAGGATATAGCAGCTACTGAAATAAATGATGCAAAGGTTGTGATTTTAAAAGTTCAGATGAGGGGTTGGGCATGGTGGCTCACACCTGTAATATCAGCACTTTGGGAGGCCGAGGTGGCGGATCACCTGAGGTCAGAACTTCAAGAACAGCTTGGCCAACATGGTGAAACCCCATCTCTACAAAAATTAGCTGGGCATGAGGGTGGGTGCCTGTAATCCCAGATAATTGGGAGGTTGAGGCGGGAGAATCACTTGAACCTGGGAGGCAGAGGTTGCAGTGAACCAAGGTTGTGCCATTGCATTCCAGCTGGGTGGCAGAGTGAGACTCTGTCTAAAAAAAAAAAAAAAAAAATTTCAGATGAGGGGCTCTGATAGGCAAGATAATTTATTCATTTATTACCTGTGTATATACTTGTTAACAGTGTCAATATTTTGATGAGAAAATCTAATTATTGTGCCTTGTCCAGGATTTATCTAATGGACACAGTCCTTCTTTGCATTCAAAGATGTTGATAGGCCAGGCATGGTGGATCATGCCTGTAATTCCAGTACTTTAAGAGGCTGAAATGGGGGGACCACTAGTGCCCAGGAGTTGGAGACCAATTTGGGCAACATATTGAGACCTTGTCTCAAAAAAAAAAAAAAATTAGCTGGATGTGCCTGCCCCTGTATCCCCTCAGCTACTTGGGAGGCAGAGAGGCAAGAGGATCACTTGAGCCCAGAAGTTAGAGGCTGCAGTGAGCTATGATTGTGCCACTACACTCCAGCTTGGGTGACAGAGTGAGACTGTTTTTTTTCAAAGATGGTATATGGATGACATATTGTCTCAGTCCATTTTGTGTTGCTACTCAATATCTGAGGCTGTATAATGTATTAAAAAAAAAAAGAGGGTTATTTGGCTGATGGTTCTGTAGGCTATACCAGAAGCATGGCCCCAGTATCTGCTCTGATGAGGGCTTCAGGAAGCTTCCACTCATGGCAGAAGGTGAAGAGGAGCTGGAGTTGCAGATCACATGGCAAGAGGAGGAGCAAGTGAGAGGAAAGGGAGTTGCCAGATTCTTTTTTTTTTGAGACAGAATCTTGCTCTGTCGCCCAGGCTGGAGTGCAGTGGCTCAATCTTGGCTCACTGCAACCTCCCCCTCCTGGGTTGAAGCGATTCTCCTGCCTCAGCCTCCCGAGCAGTTGGAAGTACAGGCGTGTGCCACCACGCCCAGCTAATTTTTTGTATTGTTAGTGGAGATGGGGTTTCACTGTGTTAGCCAGGTTGGTCTCCATCTCCTGACCTCATGATCTGCCCACCTTGGCCTCCCAGAGTGCTGGGATTACAGGCATGAGCCACCGAGCCAGGCCCAAACTCTTTTTTTAATGATCGGATCTGGTGGGAACTAACAGAGAAAGAAGTCACTCATTACCATGAGAAAGGCACCAAGCCAAGCTTCCTGTTTGGCCCCCATGACCCAAACACCTCCCACCGGTCTCCACCTCCAAACACTTAGGATCAGATTTCAACATGAGATTCAAAGGGAACAAACGTCCAAACTATATCACATATGGTTACTTTTGTTTATCCGTAATAGCGATAAATATATCTGAAAAGTCCAACCCAGGATAAGCAGTTCTTTCTCCAATACTCAAATACAAAGAGGGGCTTTATTTTGCAGCTACTATCAATGTTTATTACACCCATCAGGTTTATTGTTTCTGCAAACATCTGGACTCTTACCTTCCTTTAGATCTTCTTTACCTGAGCTCTCTCTTAGGAGATTTTTCATATCCTTGAAGTTCTTTGCAGAATTGCATGTATATGAGCATATTTGTATTTTGAGGGAGTGCTGGCCAGAGAAAAGGGATCAGACTCAAAATAACAACAACAACAAAACACAAAAAAGCAAAGAACTGCTGCTAAGAGTGTCTCAGACTAGGGAAGAATTAAAATAATGTCACAAGATGGAAAGATGGCATAACACAGGCACAGAGAGGTCCCCAAGTACTCATCTGCTTCTGCAGCTTTCATACAACTTCCACATATTCTGCTCCCTCTAACACGCAACGTAATGGTTGAGTCTCTTTGGCAAGGTTTTCACGGTTTCAGATCAGCTCTTTATGACATAATCCAAGGACTGGTTGAATGGTCCGGAGGATCACTGGTGAGTGGATGTGGAGACTTTGCGCATTTCCCTTTGTCCCTAGAAAGGGTACTTTTGCTGTTTTACAGGAAACCTAAAGTGTCAGAATAGTTTCCAGGGAAATAAATGAAAATTGATTTTGACAACAGCAACCTAAAAGTGTAAAGTAAAAGTAGCAGGATGAGATTAAAAAAAAAAAAAAAGAAGAAGGAAAAGTGCTTGTTTTCCAGGTTTTGTTTGAAAAGAGAATAAGTCCTTTGTGTCTGGCTTTGCCCGAAGGCCAGCAGGGGCCCCAGGGCCACACCCTAAGGTGGTTTTGGCTCCACTCTCTTCCTGCTCCCTTCTCCTCTTCTCTCTCTCTCTCTCTCTCTCTCTCACACACACACACACAGACACACACACACACACACACACACCTTTAAAAGGCACAACAAGGGCTGGCCATGGTAGCTCATGCCTGTAATCCCAGCACTTTGGGAGGTCAAGGCAGGTGGATCACTTGAGGTCAGGAGTTCAAGACCAGCCTGGTCAACATGGTGAAACCTTGTCTCTAGTAAAAATATAAAAATTAGCTGGGTGTGGTGGCACGTGCCTGAAGTCCCAGCTACTCGGGAGCCTGAGGCAGGAGAATCACTGAACCTGGAGGCAGAGATTGTGGTGAGCTGAGATTGTGCCACTGCACTCCAGCCTGGGTGATAGAACGAGACACTGTCTCAAATAAATAAATAATAAATAATAATAAAAGGCACAACCTTTATTAGATCCCTAGTGTCAGGATGTGGAACAACTTAAGGAGATGTTGACTGCCATAAATCTAGATTGGGAAAGGAAGTGGATTTTAGATGAACCTGATCTGAAAATACAAAACTTCTCTTTTAAAAAGGGAAACAGATAAATAAATAAATAGAAGTTTCTGAGCCTCTGTTGAGTCCAAAGCTACTATTAATCTTTGAGGGAGTCAAAAGTGTAAAGTTCATTCATTCAAAAAATCATTCTGTAATGCATGCTGGACGTGGAGGTCTGGAAGTTTATCTTCTGGACTGGGAGACAGACCTCACATACATGAAACAACTAAGGAGTAATCTGGTACAATCAGAGAATGGGGAGTCGGAAGAATATATCAGATCATCAACAGAAAAACCCCAATGTCTATCCATAAGAGGAATGGCTAGATGAAGGTGGTAGTTTCAAACTATGGAATATTCAGCATCTGGAAGTAATAGATTTAGTTCATTATTTTTAATATGTGTGTGCGTGTGTTTCTTTTTCAAGTTCTGGAAGAAAACACATTGAATTCATGATCATGGTTAACCTTTGGAGAGGGAGAGACCAGGGTAAAGGAACCATTCAAAGATATCTTTGGTTTGATGTGTTTTGTGCTCATCTTGTATTTGGTGTTTTACTCTGGTGACTGGGAGTCTGGAGGTCCATCTTTCTTCTGCAGAAAGCAGTTGAGGATTTTGTAAATATCCTGCCTTCTTTTAATAGACCACATGACTTCCTGGTAGTCAGAACCTCTCAGAGGTCCAGAGAGCTGGGTCTTTCCATTTTTTGAGGTTTCCAGCATAGTAAAAAATGAAGAAAGCCAAAAGAATGTTATAGCCAGCACAGGCACAGTATGTTTTTAATGTTTATATTTAGCTGTTAAAGTTGTGTGATGAATCCTTCCCCTTGACTCTTGTTGGTATGTCTCTATGAGACCATCCAAAGGCTACATTTTAAGCCTTGAGCCAGTGGCCCGCCCCCTCACTCCTCCAAGTGGCCCTGCTGCTGGCCCCAAGGAGTCAGAAAAAGGCCTTGTATAAAACAGGCTGGCTGACTGGTGATGGGAGGGTGGTGGAGGAAGTTCTAGTGCCTTCAGCCTTTTCCCCAGGGTATAAGTTCTCTCCTAGGCCTGACCGTTGAATCTAGAGCTTCTCTCCTGCAAAATGGGTTTATTTCAGAACTATGTGCTGTTCTACAACAATGAATGGAAAAAATTTTACCTTCCTGACCACCTTCCCCTTCCTCCATTCAGGGCATTTAAGGTCAAACAGGCGTTTAATACACACGCTGTGCCCGCCCAGCCCAACTCTCCCTCCCCCCGTGCCCAAGGAGAGAATTTGGGCGAAATGTGTCACTACAGTTTAATAGACCTGTACAATGTCCAACCATTTTATTTTTGAAGTAGGATATGTTCATCCTGAGAAAAAGTTGCAAAGAGATATAAATATTAAAAATATGCATCTATTTCCCTTTATAAAAGGGAAATGGATCTCGTTTTAAAGTCTAAAGACTTTAAGTCTGCACTTGGTAAATTTTTTGCATAAATACCTAGAGAATTAATAGCTTCAGCCAATTATGAACACACTTTTGAGATGTTTTAAAGGAGCCTGTCCTTTCAGTCTACCTCTTTTTAATATCATATTGAGTTTTATATCATCTAAAGTGTTCTCATTATGAAAGCACTGACTTGTCATTTGAAAGAATAGATTCATCTCCCCAAATATCTCCAAAGTGAACCAAATGCGAATGCACAGTTTATTGGATGAAAAGACAAACAACACAATTATACTTGAATTTCAGGGAATCAAAGGTAATGAAACAGCATGTGCACCAGACTTCAGGGCAGGGTTTGTAAGTTAGCCATACACATGCTCATTTTTCCAAGCTGGGGTAGTTTGCTAAAATGAGCTGAAGGCTACTTCGCCAGACTGACAAAAAGGAAAATGTCCATCAGTTTTTCTTTTGTTCTTTCCAGATCTTGTTCAAGTATACACTGAGCCAGCAGGTTCACCAGAAAGCTATTGAATGCTTGCTGGAACACATTATGCAGGGTGGATTTCTTCTGGAATGTTGCCAAGGATTTTTTATGCTTCTGTGGTAGGCATTTCTTGAACGTTGTCATGTAGCCAAGCAAGGAACATTTGCTTAAAGGATAGAAAATGTTTAAAAATTTTTGTTTGTTTAAAAATAGGTTAAATGGCAATCTGATCTTAGGATAAGGCAAAGAAAAGCACTTATTTCTCTAAGTGATCTGAGTAGGTTAGTGATCTTTTGCCTTTAAACAGATTCATCATTTTCCCTAAAGTATTACTATATTAATACTGTCTTATAGAAAGTAAACTTCAGTACCTACTTTTTTTTTTGGTATCATTAGCTGTTTTCCAAACTGAATTTGTTCTTCAGGGATTTCTCATATATTTGTGTATAAGAAACTACTGGTAATAGCCAAGAAAATTTGGAGGTGCAGAGAACATGCTGAAATATAATTTTTCACTTTCAATTCCAGAACTATGCCATAAAAAATAAAAAAGGAAAATGTAAAAATGTCTTTATATTAGAGTAGATATTTTTAAAGTATTGCAAATTCAATTATAAATTCTAAGGTTAAAATTGGATGCATCAAAAATACAGTATATGAATACCTCCCCAGAAATTATTATGTAATGAATAGTAAAAGCTGCATGACTACAAATCATGTCACTTTAACAAGGGTTCAATTAGTACCAAGATTCTCATCCTATTCTGTGGCATACCCCGTGATGTATGTACAAGGGTTCTCTCTAAACATGGGGAGGAAAAATTCCAAATATAAGGATTTGAATCTTCCCTTCGCCATTCACTAGGTGTGTGATCTTGGGTACATTACCTGGCTTCTCTGAGCTTCATTGTCGTCTGTAAAACAGGAATAATAATACCTAGCTCATAGGGCTGCTGTGAGGATTAGAGGTGTTTGTAAAGTATCTCAGTAGTGCCTACATATTGTGAAGGCTTATGCATATATTAGTACCTTTCTCATCTTCCTCAATTCATTCCACCACCACACGCCAATCTAGAGATTAAAACAGGCGAAACGGTGATCTGCATTACGATGGGGTTGTTTGAGTGGCTGGTGATTTCTGGCTGCTTCATTTTATACTTGTATTTTAAATATACACGTTTTTGCAAACGTTCTTAAAACAAATCTGTTTTTATTTTGATGAAGATCGGACTGATTCTGATATAATGTTTGGAGAACTAAATTATACGCAGAATTTTGTCCCTGAAGAGTTAACTCTGTAATGAAAATGCACTCAGTGAAAAGTAAACATGATGCCCTTTCCCTACAGGGTATTTGAATGGACTCATATGGAAAAACATGACAATGCTTCTTTTATGCCTAAATCCTATGGAATTTGTCACCTCCTGTATTCAGGTTCCGGCTGTGACGGTAAACTTGGTTCTCTTCAACTGAGTGTTGTTACGTCCTTGGCACGTTCCCACACCCGAACCCTCCATCTGTAAGCTGCACCTGCAGTTCACAGATTCAGCTCAGAGAGCTCTGTACTGGGCCACTCAGGTACTTGTAAGTGCAGACTGTAAGTTTCTACCCCACAGTTGCTCCGCCAGTTTAGATGCTGCAAACATTTGTGTTTTGCAGTTCCTGCCATTTTTGTTTGGGTTCTTTAAAAACAGCTCTTCCCCCACCCCTGGCACACCACCATCTCTCCAAGGCACTCATTGTGAGATGGGAAGCCTGGTGCCTGTTGTTTGTATTCCAGATAGAAACTAACAGAATTGAGATTTTTCCTCCCTTTTTAGTGCCATGACAAACAAAAGAGGAAATGACATATATTTATTGTTTGGTAAAATGCAGAAGTATCAATTCCAGGAGAAACTGCATTTCCCTCATCTTTGCCTTGAGTTGTTTATGTGAACTATGGCCCCATTGGTAATAGACAGGGAGAAAGTACAAATTTGGTGGGAATGACAGGGGGAGGAGGAGGTGGTGTGGGAAAACAACTTCTCTCTCCTTTGCCATGAGGCATTTGATTCCTGGAAAGAGCACGGTTAATGGCAAATAAAATTTCCTGGTCTTTGGGGCCAAGACTTTGTGTTGTGTGACTGTGCTTTATAAGCCTGTTGCTGTTAGATGCAGGTTTGTGTTTACATGGCTGTCCTTAGACTTAGCTTTTGTGGTTCTTCTGCCTGGACGGTAAGTTCTTCTAAGGCGACTGTGGCTCATTGAGAGACCAGGCTAAAGCAGAATAGAGCAGATAAACAAATTCATAGGAGTTAACAGTTTGATTTTTATTTTTTTTTTGAGGTGGGGCTTTGTTCTGTTGCCGAGGCGGGAGTACAGCGGCATGAGCATGGCTCATTGCAGCCTTGACCTCTGGGCTCAAGTGATCCTTACACCTCAGGACCCCATACCCAGCCCCCATAGTAGTTGGGACTACAGGTGCACACCACCATACCTGGCTAAGTTTTAAAACTTTTTGTAGAATCAGCATCTCCCTATGTTGCCCAGGCTGGTCTCAAACTCCTGAGCTCAAGCAATCCTCTGGCCTCAGCTTCCCAGAGTGTGTGGATTACAGGCATGAGCTGCTGCACACAGCCACAATTTAATTTATTTTAAAAATGCTTCAAAAGAGAATGTCCGAAAAAGATGTGGCCAAACCACACCCTCCTTGAAACGGATTCTTGATTGAGGGGTGGAGCTGGAGGCAGACATATGTCAGTAGGGGTTCTTAAATATTCTAAAATAATTCTTGGAAAGATAGTACTGAGGATGGATGGGTCAATATGATGCTTCTTGGTCACGCTGAGGCTCGAGTTAAGGTCTAGGGAGTTTTCAGCACTGGCATCCGAATTTCTTTTCACCCTCCTCTTGTTCCCTCTTCTCCTTTACGGTGGTTTGAGACAGGTCTTTGAGTTGCTTGTAAATGAGTAAAGGAGGACTCCAAACAAACAAATGCAGATAGCCCAGAGTGGAAAGGGCTGTAGAAGGGGTGTGTACCTGCCACATTCAGAGCAGCCAATCCAGAAGGGCTCCATTGAGGTGGTGTCTTGCAAATAACTAGATAAACAGGAAGCGAGGAGGAAGTGCTGGTGGTGGGATCCTGTGGAACTAGCTTGGGCAAAGGCAAAAAGCATATGAAAACTAATAATAATACGAGTGCCTAGCCCTTGTTGAGAGTTTATTACAGGCAGCTGCCCTGCTATTTTACATGGATGATCTCATTTAGTTCTCACACACACAAAAAACCTTTGGGGCCGATTTTGTCCCCATTTTAATTCAGAGAAAATCGAGGCAGAGCAAGGCTGTGCTACTTATCCTCAGTTTCACAGCTACTAAGTGGTAGAATCAGGATTTGAATCTCAGAGTCCGGTCTCTTAACCTGTTTGCAGAAAGGATCTGCTCTGTTTGGACTCTATTAAGGAGCCTGATAAACCTAGAGCCTTGCCTGCTTTCTAGGTGGGAGATTGTTGAATTTTTACTTGGGAAGTACAAACCTGATCAGAATTTGCAACTGGGATTTTTGGAGTTGGGGTCAGTGAGGGATGGGAGGGTGTAAGTGAGACTTTAGTGATATAAAACATTCTTTTGCTTATTTATATATGGGAGTAACATTTTTCCTAAAATGTCCTTAATTTTTCTTCTAGGCATATGTGTGAAAAGTAACTTGTAGGTGGCCTGGGAAATTAGTTGTGTGTGTGGGATGGCATGCTTGGGGATGGGGGCACAGTTAGAAGGCAAGAGATATTGATGATGTTGATGATGACAGCGAATATTTAAGTAGGCACTTATGTACAGTGGAACTTATGTGCTACTCTCTTCTTATTTAATCCTCTCAATGGCCTGAAGAGATAGATAGTAATATTCAATTTTCAAATGAAGAGACTGAGGTTCTCAGAGGTGGAATAACTTGTCCAAGGTCACACTGCTGGTAAGAGGCAGAGATAGCATATGGGTCTGTCTGATTTGAGAATCTGTTTTTTTTTTTTTTTGAGATGGAGTCATCCCAGCCTCTGTTGCCCAGGGTGGGGTGCAGTGGCACAGTTTTGGCTCACTGCCACCTCCACCTCCTGGGTTCAAACAATTCTCCTGCCTCAGCCTCCTAAGTAGGTGGGATTATAGCTATGAGCCATGACACCTGGTTAATTTTTGTATTTTTAGTAGAGACAGAGTTTCACCATGATGGCCAGGCTGGTCTCGAATTCCTGACCTCAAGTGATCCACCCGCCTTGGCCTCCCAAAGTGCTTGGATTACAAGCGTGAGTCACGTGGCCTGGCCTGATTTCAGAATCTTAACCCTTAAACTCTGACAGCATACCCCAGTGAGGGAGGCAGGCATACCCAGAGAGGTCTTACGGTGCCTGAGGTGCTGGGAGAGCATAGAGATGTCTGGGAAAAAGTATTATAAATGTATACGTTTGGAAACTTGGAAACTGACATTCAATAATGGTCTCTAGGAAATGAATGTGTAGAGGAAGAAGTTGGGTGATGCTGGTGTCCTGGGGGCCACTCCACAGAAGGGAGGACACTGAGAATAAAAGATCTTTGAAAGTGTCCTGAGGGGCATGAAGACCCCAGCCTGGGCCCCACCACTTATTCACTCTCACCTGGCATCTCAATCTCTGTATCTGTAAAAATGAAGAAAATAATCCACCCCCTGGATGACTTCATGAGCTTTTTTGCCCTCATCAGTGAGGTACTGTACATAGATGTGCTGTAAGGACTGAAAGTTCTTCACATTAGGATGTGTAGGAAGGCAAGCAGGGAGCAATGGAGGAGGCTGAACCCAGCACATGGGCTGAGGGATACCAGGGGAACAGGGATGGGGGCTGAATTCTAACAGGGGGAAGCTGTTGAGCTGCTCCTGGTTGGGCCCAGATGGAAACTCTGGAAGCAATAACTCCCTAAGGAAGATTCAAAATGTGGTACAAGAAGAGCAAGAACCAGGAATGGAAAAACTCCAAATAACATAAGTGAAGAGTTTGGTGCCACAGAGGAGCCTGGTGGGGGTCTGTTAGTCAGGGATTCCTGCCCCAGCTCTGACCCTAACAGGTTCTTTGACCTTGAACACATGGCTTCCACTTTCTGCGCCTTGGTCTTCTCCTCTGAGAAAATGATAAAGTTGGTGTAGATGATGAACCCCACAGTGCCAACTGGGAATGGCAAATACTGCTACGTCTTAGCCCAGGTCCAGGGCTGTGTGGAAGTGATATGGGAGGGGTGCAGGGAAGTGCTGGGTAGAGAAAGGTAGGGTTCCTGGCAAGGGCTCCACCCTTGGGCCTGTGCCCACGGACCTAGGTGAGGACAGGCACTCCTGTTTTGTCTCCCAAATGTTGCATTTTCCAAGACCACCCTGGCCTGTCACTCCCCGATCCTGTGCCTATAAACACCCCAAGACCTTAGCAGGCACATACACAAACAGCTGGATGTCAAAAGGAACACATCGGCAGAAACACACACCCGTGGCTGGACATCGACAGGAACACACAGGCAGAAGAACACGCAGATGCCAACAGGCCATCAACAGCAGAACGACCCAGAGGGTGGTTGGAGGAGAGCCCAGCTGCTGACCGGCCCGACTCCAGGGGAAGACCACCTTCCCACTCCATCCCCCTTCTCACTCCCCATCTATCTGCTGAGAGCTACCTCCACCATTCAATAAAACCTTGCACTCATTCTCTAAGCCCACACAGGATCCGATTTTTCCGATGTAGCAGGGCAAGAACCTGGGATACAGAAAGCCCTCTGTCCTTGTGATAAGGCAGAGGGTCTAACTGAGCTGATTAGCACAAGCTGCCTGGAGAGGTAAAGCTGAAAGAGTGCACTGTAACACACACCCACTGGGGCCTCAGGAGCTGTACACACTCAGCCCCAGATGCTGCCATGGGGTTGGAGCTCACGTTTCCCATGACCTGTCCATCTGCCCACTCCCACTAGGGGTTTGAGCAGCAGGCAGCAAAGAAGTGGGCCATACTGCCATCGCACGCCCTTTGAGGGGGATGAGGGAACTTTTCCCCTTTCAGAAGGTTGTGTTGAGAGGGTGGCAAGGCTAACAGAGCAGGTGTCAGGATGGAGGAGTGGAATTGGCTGTTGGCATGTAGTCAGGGAGGTGCTTCATCTGGGTCTTGCATTT
Source organism: Cebus imitator (assembly GCF_001604975.1). Taxonomy (NCBI): domain Eukaryota; kingdom Metazoa; phylum Chordata; class Mammalia; order Primates; family Cebidae; genus Cebus; species Cebus imitator. The sequence continues at coordinate 1,246,532 of NW_016107362.1, forward strand.
GTTCCCTCTGACCCCGGCCTGGGAGAACAGGACACTCACAGTTCAGGAAACTGCCAAGGGTCAGAGCAGATGCCTCATTTGGCCGTAGCGTGGTCCCACAACTCCAGGGCCGTGGCGTGGTTCTGCTACTCCAGGGCAGACCTAGACTCATGTGGGAAAGTCCCTGCTTTGTCAGGAGGCTGAAAGAGGATGAGTGGGGAGTGGCCGGAGGAAGAAAGGTGACTCCCAGGGTCTGGGTCAGGGAAGGGTTTTGGACAGGAAAAGGGACTCACAACAGGGCATGCTTGGGAGGAATTGTTTAAGGCTTTCAACCCTTGCCAAGGCGAATAACACGAGACAAGACCTGTAGTTACTTTAGCTATATATAGTATATCTAGTGTGTAACCTCAAAATGCCTCCCCTTGCAGCATTTATGCTGTTGAACTTACAGTGAGTCCCTCTGTGGAGGGTGGAGTAGGGGAAGGAGTTCTGCTGGGGACAAAGGTGGGGAAGCACTCCCTAGCTTTGAAGAATTTCCTGCCTTTTTATGCCTGGGATGTAACCAGAGACCAGTGTCAACAAGGAATCTGGCTCAGGAATGCTTTGGTCCAGAGCCCTCCTTGGAGGTGACTTGCTCTTTCAGAGGTCAGTGAATTGTAAATTGTGTGATTTCAGGATCTGCCTTTGCAGGGTCAGGAGACTTTTGAGGGGATTGGCTGGAGAGGCGTGGGTGGTGTCACTCAGACACCTAGGAAACTCTTGACCTGGTCTATCTTTAAAGACCAGGCTAGCCACATGAAATCCTTACATTCACAGGAGAGCAGAAAATATATGTGGTTTTGGGTGTTAACATCTGAATTTGCTGTAGCAAACGGGTCTCTGGCAAGTCTCTGACATAAAGTAACATCCTAAGTTGAAAGGGGGCAAAAGCAAAACAATCACTTACTCGGTAGGCTTGACCACACTTTTCTGGTTGTAACTGTGTGTTGTGGCCTTATGAAAGACCACACCCTGTGCTCTGGGGAAGGGTACCAAGATGGGAGGTCCTAAAGGTTGGGGCTGGGTCTTGATCATTTTTGATCTGCATTTCCCCTCCTCTGCCTTCAGCTTAGCAAAGGATCTGACATTCACGCGTGCACTCTCCATTACCAATTTGGCATATCTCTTCTTCCAGCCACTGTGTTAAGTCCTGGGGCCATAGACAAATACAGAACAAATCAGCTCTTTCTGTCTCCAGAGCTTAATCTACCGGGCTAGGGGGAGGCAAACAATGAAACTGGCATATAATATGTTAGGTGGCAAGACATGCTACAAAAAAAAAAAAAAGAAAAAGAAGAAGAAGAGTATATAAGAGATAGAAGAGTGTAGTATCTCTGGGGAAGGGAAACTGGAGCCGAAGTGAGGGAGCCAGGTCTGAAGCAGAGGAAGTGTTCTGGAAAGGGTGGAGGGAACATGGCAGGAGGTGAGATCAGAGGGGAATCAGAGGCAGAGGCTGTGTAGGCTCTGTGGGCCTCAGGGGTCACTCTGAGGACTTGGATATTTCTCTTGATGAGATGGGGAGCCTGTGGAGGGTTTTCAGAAGCAAGACAGGATTATGCTGGCTGCTGTTTTAAACAAATTGAAGAGGGCAGGGCTGGAAGCATGGAAACAGGATACAATAATCTAAGCAAGAGATGATGGTGCCTTAGACTAAGGATTTACCAGATTCTAAATATTTTGAAGGAAGAGCTGGCAAGATTTTCTGATGGATGGGATTGGAAGGAAAGAAGTCAACTTCTTCAGTCTGAACAGCCAGAGGGATGAAGCTGTCGTTTACTAAGATGGGGAAGGCTGGTGGGGGAACAGGTTGGGAGGTAGGAGATTCAGGATTTGGTTTTGGAATTGTTAAGTCTGAGATGCCTCACAGAGGGGAGATGTCTAATGGGCTGTTGGATACAGGAATCTGGAGTTCAGGAGAGAAGATGGGGGGCCGTAGATATAAACTTGGAAGTGGGCAGTCCATGAAAAATTAAAGCTATGGATGGGACAGAATCACCTCAGAAGAGAGAGTATAGGTAGAGAGAAAAAGCAAAAAAAAAAAAAGAAAAAAAAATCAGTGACTGGCCTTGGGTGGTTTGGGGTATTAGAGGAAACCAGCCACAGGGATGAGGATAACCAGTGAGACAGGAAGAGGACTGAGAGAGAGTGATGTCTTGGGGAACATGGGGAGAAGCTGTTTCAATGAGGGAGTGTCCAATTAGCTCAGATGCTGCTGACAGATCAAGTAGGAAGAAGACTTCAAATTGGTCACTGCATGTACAACATGGAAGTCACTGGTGAATTTGTAACAGTGGTACTAGTGGAATTGTGAGGATAAATGACGAAGTCGTTTCAAAACAGAATGGAAAAAGAACAGGTGGAGATAGTGAATATGGAAATTCTTTTAAGGAATTTTATATAAAGGGAAGAAATAAATGGAGGTGTTTGCAGGAGGGAGAAATGCCCAGTCTCTTAAATGGCTCAATAGCAATACTGGGAGCTGGTTTTCAAACAGTGGGTTCTTCTATTTTGAAGCAGGTAGCTCCAGAAGAACCCTAGGAGCCTTGCCTATGACTCTATGATGGGGCTTGCTAAACACTATACACAGCATCCCTATCTGTCACAGATCCTCTAGTATCATTGGATCGGCAGATCATATGAGCTAAGGGCACCTGGCATGGCAGCTTGGATCTGCTCCAGAGCTCTCCTTGTTCTGGGCCCCACGCAAAACTGACAGCCTCTTAAGTCACTCAACACATTAGTGGGAGAAGTATTCCTCAATACAACTTATCATTCTCCAAAATCCAAAGAGGCTCACTAAGCACTGTATCTCCTTCTGAGTCCTAGTAAGTACAGGGTGTAATGACTTGTTCTTTATCTTACAGGGCATGTCCCAACATGCCTTAGACCACTGAACCCCTAAACACTTCACTAGCGTGGGAGGCATTGCAGGATCCTTTCACAAGAGGATGCAGCCTGTGGGGTCTGAGAACTGGCTCAGGTCTGGAAACTGTGGGTACATCAACTTTCTTGACAGCTCTTGATATTTTAAATTGTTCTACAAGTCATGCAGTACCCTCATTAGCTGCTCAACTAGCTCACTCGTAGGAACATCATGGTCTATTAGCCATCATCAAATACTCTATGGACTCAAGCACTCTGGCCTTACTGGCTGTTATGATTTATATTCATCTTGACTCTGATGGTTAAGAGCAGACACCGGGTCTTTGTTTTTTCGAAATCCTAGCATCTTCGTTTACACTAGGTAGCCCAGGTACATGGCAGAATCACCTATTTTTACCCTGGCCTAGAGTGGACAATCATTACTAAGCTTCCCAAAGATGTTGTCATTCCCACACCGATAAATGTGGTTGCCCCTCACTGACATATTTGAAGGGAATGTCCTTGAACCCTCCCAGGGAGTCTAGGTATCACCTAATAAGTTTGTTCCAACAGCCCTATCTCCCTGAGCATTCTGACCCCTTCCTCTGCCAAGGCACTGCAGCCTCTTCCTGTAATTTAATGTAAGGCATTGTCATGTCCAAGCCTCAAGGAACCATTCAGAAACAAATTAATAGTACCTCCAAGACAGTTCCTGAGTCAGTGGTCCCTCCCTCTCCTGTTTATCATCCTTCCAAACCGTCCCCTCTGCATCCCCCTAGTTCATGCTGATACCAAGCCAAGCCCTGCAGCTCTTTCTGAACATAAGATGTTTTCTTCTGTATCCAGGTCTGTATTTCTCTACCTGGACTACCCTCAGAGCTAACCCCAGTTATTGATCTGGAAGCAATGAATGAAGGCTGGGGCAGAGCCTGAGCAGGGCATCATTTCGTCAGTCACTATCAAGAATCTAGTTGTAGGTGGGGTGCTGTGGCTCACATCTGTAATCCCTGCACTTTGGGAGCTAAGGGGGGTGGATCTACCGGAGCCCAGGAGCGCAAGACCAGCCTGGGCAACATGGTGAAACCCCGTTTCTACAAAAATTAGCAGAGTATGTTGGCACATGCCTGTGGTCTCAACTACTCTGGAGGCTGAGATGGGAGGATTGTTTGGGCCTGGGAGGTCAAGGCTGCAGTGAGCTGTGATCATACCACTGCACTCTAGCCTGGGTGACAGAGCAAGACGCCGTCTCAAAAAAAAAAAAAAAATCTAGTTTCACCTAGATTTGGAGAAGAAAACAGAAGCAACATTCAAATTAACACCAGTCAACCGATGGTTGAATATTTTGGATGAAGTAAGAGAAGCCAAGGAGGGTACCCTCGGGCTCTGGGCTTCTCCCTGAAAGTCTGGGAAGAAATCTGGGGGAGGCAAAGTAAGAGCAAGTCAGTTGGAAGAGACGTTATGGGTCGAGTGGGTGAGAACTGTGGAAGGGAGGTTCAGGGCGCTCCATTTGGCAGGATTTTCATGGTGCCTGTGCAGTCCAGGGCTCTGATTTCTGTAAGCAGAATGATGTCATTCATTGTTTTGTTCATCGATTTATTAGGTCAACATTTATTGAGAGACTCTTATGCTACTCACTCTGCTAGGTGCTAGGGCTCAACGATGAATAAAACACTGTTTCCTTTTTTTTCAGAAATTCATAGTGTAGTGGGAGGTGGACAGAAGTGCCATTGAGTATTGACTGCCTGGCACTGACACACGCTAAAATAGAGGAATATACAGGATGCCATGGGAGTCCAGATGAAGTGAAGAACCCACTCTTACTGGTGTGTGTGCACACAGGAGGAGGTATGTAATGCCTTGTCTGGTTTTCTGTCCTGGCACATTCCCATTCCTCATTTCTAGAGCCACTTGACCACAATGGCTGGTCAGGGATAATGTAAAGAATCTTCATTTGGCAGCTCAGAGGACTGCCCAGTCAACCTTCCCTTCCATCCGTCTCCTGCTTTTGGGACCCATCTCCTCTTGTACCCTAGACATCTTTTCTACTTTCATATCTGTTGCAACTTCAAAGATCCCTTGAATCTCTCTTGCCTAACCCTCTTTGAGGTAAATGCTACCTTCTTTTCTCTATACCTGCTTTGGGAGAAGGGGAAAGTGTCTTAATATATGCACTAATTAGACCCCTTCATGATCTAATGTCAGGCTTACATTGTTTCCTTTCGTAAATGAGCCCCGGGGGAAGTTAAGTAATTTGTCAAAATTCACACAACTAGAAAAGAAAAAAGAAAAAAGCAGGACATTGAATGTAGAGCCAATATTCAGAGTACCTGATTTTTTTGTTTTTTTGAGACAGAGTCTTGCTCTGTCATCAAGGCTAGAGTGCAGTGGCACGATCTTGGCTCACTGCAACCTCTGCCTCCTGGGTTCAAGCAATTCCCCTGCCTCAGCCTCCTGGGTAGCTGGAACTACAGGCACGCACCACCACACCTCAGTATTTTTTTGTGTGTATTTTAGTAAAGATGGGGTTTCACCATGTTGGCCAGGATGATCTCAATCTCCTGACCTCAGGATCCACCTGCCTCAGCCTCTCAAAGTGCTGGGATTACAGGCATCAGCCACCGCATGCCCGGCCAGAATACCTGATTTTAGGTCCAGTATTCAAAGGACCAACTGCTATGGTCTGAATGTGTTCCCTCCAAATTCATGTGTTGAAATCTGAACCCCCACGTTGATATATTAGGAGGTGGGACCTTTTCAGATGTGACTGATCGTGAGAGTGCAGCCATCATGACTGGGATTAGTGCCCCGTCAAACAGGAGAGACTGCAGAGAGCTAGCCAGCTCCTTTTTACCATGTGAGGGCACAGTGAGATAGCCCTGTCTATAAGGAAGTAGCCCTCACCAAACACCTTCTGGCACCTTGACCTTGGACTTCTCAGCCTCCAGAACTGTCAGAAATAAATTTCTGTTGTTTATTAAGTGACAAAGTCTAAAATATTTTAATAGCCACAGGAATGGACTAAGACATTTACCGAAACCTTGAAGGCTCCCAGATGATCACCTCTTAAACACTCAGTCCCAATGTTTTTCTATTCAAAGTCTCCAGTGGAAAAGGGAAAGCACTACAAAGATTGCCTTGTAATAGAATTCCTTCGCTTTTTCTATCAAAGGTCCTGTCTGCCCCATGCACCTAGAGGCTCACAAGGCACTTACATCTCTGCCTTGTGAGCCTGGAGGTGCACGGGGCACAGGACCTTTGACAGAAAAAGCGCGCATGTGTGCATGCACACACATACACACACACACACGCACACATTTCTGCTTAGTAGATATCACCAAACAATCTTCTAAAGTAATTGTATCAACTTACATTTCCACCAGCAGCATAGGCAGTAATTATCTTTGTCAACATTTGGTATTGCCAGTCTTTTGAATTTTAGCCATTCTGGTGAGTTTGTAATAAAATATTATTGAGATACTAATTGCATTTACCTAATTATTAATGAGAATGAGCACCTACTTTAATAAGTATAATATAATAAGTATTATATATAATATATATTTTCCATAGTTTTTTTAAGATACTGTCTCTCAAATTAGAGATGTTCAAGGCCATAGATTTTCTTTCAGCACAGCTTTAGCTGCATCAAACAAAACTTGATTTGTTGTATTTTCATAATTATTCTGTTCAAAATATTTTCTAACTTCCTACTGTTTTTTTCCTCTCTGAATCTATAGGTTTAGTTAGAAGCATAGTTAGAAGTTTCCAAACATATGGCTACTTTGTGAATATCGCCTTGTTACTGACTTCTAGCTTAATTCCCCTTTGGTCATGTGACATACTCTATGACTTCAGTTCTTGAAATTTGTTGAGACTTGCTTAATGCCCAGCATTTTGTAATTTTTGTGTGTGAACTAAGTGTGTATTCTGCAGATATTGGGTGCAGTATTCTATAAAGACCAAGTCAAGTTTACAAATGTATACTCTTGTTAATATGAACTGATTTTTGTCTTGTTATTCCATTAGAAATCAGAGAGAGTAATAAAATTTGAGTCTATGCTATTAGTTACATGTAAATTTAGAATTGTTATGTCTTCTTGACAGATCTAATTTTCATCATCATGAGATTACTTTCCTTTGTCTTTAGGAATGCTTTAACCTTAGTGTCTAGTTTGACATTATTGTTAAATCTTTGAGAATTCTGATATTTTAGTCTTGTGTTTTGTAAGTAGCATATGAAATTCAGTGTTATTCAGGGTAACAATCTGTCTTTTAATCAGGGAATTTAAATACTTATGTTATCTAATTTCTGATATTTTGGGGTTTAAATCTACCATTTTGCTGAGCTTTTCAATTTGTCCTGCTTGTTCTATGTTCATTTTTTTCATTTCTTGCTTTCATTTGCATTGATTGAAAATTATGTAAAGTTATTTGAGTCCTATAAATTCTTGTGATGATTACACCAAATATTGCGATATGTCTATCTGATAAAAAAATAAAATATTATTTGTTTCTTTTTTTCTCTTCTGGGGAATGTATGTGCTGTAAAAATACTCTCAGTCTATTTCTCTCCTGACATAATGCTTTTTCAGTGTACTATAATTTTCTATATAATAATCCATAAGATACTACCTTGGTTTTATATAGTCAATATTCATGCCTTTCTGCATGTCTGACCTTCTACCTGGAATCTTTTCCCTTTGTCTGAAGGCAGATTTATATATATGTAGATAAATAAATTCAAGTCTATTGGGAATGAACTCTACCAGTTTTGGTTTGTCTGCACATGTCTCTTTTTATTTTCATTCTTTACATATATCTATATCTTGGGAGCGGAATTCAAGGTTGCCAATTATTTTTTTTCAGCACTTTGGAGCTATGATTCCATTGTCTTTTGGCTTGGAATGATGCTGTTGAAGAGTAAGTTGTAAATCTGATTATTGTTCATTGATGGCAATTTTTTTCTCTGATTGTGTTGAAGATATTTTCTTTGTTCATTCTTTTGTTTTTAGCAGTTTTACATAAAGTGCACATAGGTTTTCCCTTATTTAACTAGTTTTTGATTTCCTGAATCCATCATTTGATGTATTTAATTAGTTTTGGAAATGGCTCAGCTAATTACTCTTTAAATGATGTTTCTGTTCCATTATTTGTCCCCGTTTAGTACTTCAATTAAATACGTATCAAGGCTTTTCATGGATCTTTTGTATGAGTGCCATGATTGGGAAAAAGAGAAGTACAAGATTGAGATTAAGTATTCTGAAGCCAATTGGCAGAGTAAATTTATGTCTTTTGAATCCAGTAAAGCTTTGATCATATATTCAGTTTGTCTTTTTATTATTTCATTGTTCTAATAATTCAATTAAATTATATTTTACAAAGCTATCATTTTATGACATTTTGGATTTTTTTTAAGTTTGGAAAGTGCTTTACTAGGTTCCTAACCTTCTTATAATTTTTTTTTTAGCTTTGTCTTTTAGCTTTGTAGTCTGGATATTTTCTTCTATACTACGAACTCTCTCTTCATCTATTTGTAATTAACTGTGAAATCTGTTGTGTTTTAATTTTTAAAAAAAATTCTAGCATTTTCAGTGGCTCTTTTAAAAAACAGTTTTCAGTTCTCTGTCAAAAGTGTCAAGGTTGACTTTTGTCTCTCTGAACACATTAAGTATAGTATTATTTAAAGTCAATACACTTTTTTTAAGTTTAAAAACTCTAATTTCTGAGCAATTGTAATGTATATCTGTTTTCTTGGCTTTCATTTGTGTGGTCTTGTTTTTCTGTTTTTTTTTTCTTTCATTGTATTCAGATATTTGTACTTAAAACATTATTTGTAGTCATAATTAGAATTCTATAATAACGTTGTCATTCTCCAAAGTGAATTTATATTTACTTCGGCTAGGTACTTGGGGCCTCAGCATTATGGGATCACTTTAATTCAATTTCAGGTACAGTAAAACTGAGTTTCTGGAGCCTTCTTTTGGTTTATCATTGTTTTTAGGGTACTGTCCTTCAGTGGCCCATTCAAATGCAGAGATTCACCAGAGTTCTCTTGGCTTGGTGATGCTGGGCCCCAAATTTAGCCTTAGCTCTGTGAGACACTTTTTAACCAACTTCCTGCTCAGCCACTTGGTCTCTCAGTCCTGCTTTTAGAAATTGGCATATACTGCTGGGTGCAGTGGCTTACATCTGTAATCCCAGCACTTTGGGAGGCTGAGGTGGGTGGATCACTTGAGGTCAGGAGTTCGAGACCAGCCTGGCCAACATGGTGAAACAGTCACTACTAAAAACACAAAAAAATTAGCTGGGTGTGGTGGTGCACTATAATCCCAGCTGCTCAGGAGGCTGAGGCAGGAGGATCACTTGAACCCAGAAGGCAGAGGTTGCAGTGAGCCGAGATCATGCCACTGCACTCTAGCCTGGGCAACAGTGAGGAACCTGTCTCAAAAACAAAAACAAAAACAAACAAACAAACAAAAAAAACAGAAGGAAAGGAAAAAAAAAAAAGAAAAAAGAAATTGGCATATACCTTGGAGAAAGCTTCCCTACTTGCCAGACTCAACTCCCATGGTCTCTCTCCTTTACCATATCCTAACCTAGTAATTCTGCACCATCTTGTTTGCTGTCTAGCACGTTGTAGTAGATTCCTAAAATATATTTTGTTTTGCTGATTGTCCTCAGTAGGAGGGATGGTATGAATTACCTAGTTCTCCATTCCTAGAACAGGAAGTCCTATACAAATATAATCTAGGTTTAACCAAATAATTCCCTTAATGAATAAGTAATTATAAAGATTTTTTAAAAAGAGGTTGAGTCAGAAGATTTCCCTAATAATACAAATTTAACTGAACAACAAGAAAGGGCAGAGCTGTCATTTTCTAGCTCCTCATGTAAGTACTTCTTTAACTACGTTACCAGAGAAAGCCATGAACAAAATCATTTGGCCAAAAAATTGTGAAATTATTCAGATAAATGTGATCTTTTAATAAGTGAGGAAGCAACCACGCTTCATGCTATGAGTAGAGCATTTTGAAAATGGACTTTTGGAAAATCTCCAATAGTTATGTGATTCTTATTGCCAAAAATGCAGTGAATATGACTCTTTAAAAACTTTCATATTTACATACTTGGAAATAGAATTTTTAACCTTTTAAAAATGATAAACAGTTCTAGGAGACTTTGAATCAATTTTTTAAAAGTTTGTACAACAAGTAGTTGACATTAGGGAAGATAAAAATTTACTAGCCAATTTTTATTGGAAACTTTATCTAATTGATGAATAGGGTTGAAAAGCAAGTATCATCATACTTTAGGGAGATGAGCAATAAAGCTCTTCTCTTGTTTTAATCAAAGTATTTTAGAGGTATCTTTTCCATGTCTGATGACTATTAAAACCAAACACCAGGCCAGGCGCTGTGGCTCATGCCTGTAATTCCAGCACTTTGGGAAGCTGAGGTGGGCCAATCACGAGGTCAAGAGATGGAGACCATCCTGGCCAACATGGTGAAACCCCGTCTTTACTAAAAATACAAAAATTAGCTAGGTGTGGTGGCACGCATCTGTAGTCCCAGGTATTTGGAAGGCTGAGGCAGGAGAATCACTTGAACCTGGGAGGCGGAGGTTGCAGTGAGCAGAGATCATGCCACTGCATTCCAGCCTGGCAACAGCGCGAGACTCCATCTCAAGAAACACACACACACACACACACACACACACACACACACACACACACACACACACACACAAAGTCAAGCACCAAAAGAAATGAATGTAGAATCAGACCTTTTATTCATACAGGTTTAATTGATGAAGCATATTCAATCACATAGTTCTCATCAAAATATTATTAAAATTTCAAAGGTACGTGCAAAATAGTTTTTTGCATCGTTAATATTATAAAAATTTAAAATATTTTATATTTCAAATTTCATCGTTTTACTTTTTCTATATATTATACATAATTTGTTTTCTATATATTAAGTATACAATGTCTATATTGTCTGTATATATGTATAAATATATACATATGTAAAATTTAAAATCTGAATAAAATATATATGTTTTGGGAGTGCTTACTCAAAAGTTTTTATTGATTAGTCTTAAAAACTTGGTGATCATTATTTAAGGTTACCTCTGGAAAGTTGCCTTCTAGGTTTTACCAGTTTGGATGAGTAGGTCTCTACCCGCTACCCTCACCCCATTTTCTTATTTATTTATTCATTTGTTTGTTTATTTTATACATATTTTATTGCATGTTAGGTTCTGGGGTACATGTGAAGAACATGAAGGATTGTTGCATAGGTACATACATGGCAATATGGTTTGCTGCCTCCATCCCCATCATCAATATCTGGCATTTCTCCCAATGTTATCTCTCCCCAACTCCCTACCCACCACTGTCCCTCCCCTAGTCCCCCTCAACAGACCCCAATGTGTGATGCTCCCCTCCCTGTGTCCATGTGTTCTCATTGTTCAACACCCTCCTATGAGTGAGAACATGCAGTGTTTGATTTTCTGTTCTTGTGTCAGTTTGCTGAGAATGATGGTTTCCAGGTACATCCATGTCCCTACAAAGGACACGAACTCATTGTTCTTTATGGCTACATAGTATTCCATGGTGTATATGTGCCACGTTTTCCTTGTCCAGTCTATCACTGATGGGCAGTTGGGTTGGTTCCAGGTGTTTGCTATTGTAAACAGTACCGCAACGAACATACGTGTGCATGTGTCTTTATAATAGAATGATTTATAATCCTTTGGATTTATACCCAGTAATGGGATTGCTGGGTCAAATGGAATTTCTATTTCTAGGTCCTTGAGGAATCACCATACTGTCTTCCACAATGGTTGAATTAATTTGCACTCCCACCAAAAGTGTAAAAGTGTTCCTATTTCTCCACATCCTCTTCAGCATCTGTTGTCTCCAGATTTTTTGATGATCGCCATTCTAACTGGCATGAGATGGTATCACAATATGGTTTTGATTTGCATTTCTCTAATGACCAGTGATGATGAGCATTTTTTCATGTTTGTTGGTCTCATAAATATCTTCTTTTGAAAAGCGTCTGTTCATGTCCTTTGCCCACTTTTGAATGGGTTTGTTTGTTTATTTCTTGTAAATCTGTTTTAGTTCTTTGTAGATTCTGGATATTAGCCCTTTGTCAGATGGGTAGATTGCAACAATTTTTTCTCATTCTGTTGGTTGCTCGTTCACTCTAATGATTGTTTCTTTGCTGTACAGAGGCTCTGGAGTTTAATTAGATCCCATTTGTCTATTTTGGCTTTTGTTGTCAATGCTTTTGGTGTTTTGGTCATCAAGTCCTTGCCTGTGCCTGTGTCCTGAATGGTTTTGCCTGGGTTTTCTTCTAGGGTTTTTATGGTGTTAGGTCTTATGTTTAAGTCTGTAATCCATCTGGAGTTAATTTTAGTGTAAGGTGTCAGGAAGGGGTCCAGTTTCTGGTTTCTGCATTTGGCTAGCCAGTTTTCCCAATACCATTTATTAAATAGGGGATCCTTTCCCCAGTTGCTTGTTTTTGTCAGGTTTGTCAAAGATCAGATGGTTGTGGATGCCTCACTCCATTTTCCTCCCACTGAACTCTGTTTATATTTTTCATAGTACTTATCACAAATTATTATGATATGTTTATTTGTTTGTTTACTTATTTATTTGATTATGAGCTACAGGATGGTAAGGATTATGTTTGTTTCATTTACCAATAATACCCAGAGTCTAGGACAGCATCTGGAAATGACCAATCCTTCCATATTTACTGAAGGAATAAATAAAGAGATTATATGTTTCAAAATGAGGTAGACTTGGTCTGGTAGCCATCCTCTGGGATGGCACCCAATGATTCCACCTCCTGATATTCATCTGTTTGTGTAGTTCCCTCTCACACTATAGTAGGATTGGTCTCCATGACCAAAATAATACAGCAGGAGGGATGGCATGTTACATATAACATGGGCTTTTAAAAGGCACTGTTGCTTCCAGTGTGATTGCTATCTCTCTTTCTTCTATCACCTGCTCTGGAGGAGGCCAGTTGCCATGTCATGAGCTGCTCTATGAAGAAGCCTATTTATTTGTCAAGGATCTGAAGCCTCCTGCCAATGGCTGCATGAACGAGTTTGAAGATCTAGTTCTAGCCCTTCAGATGACTGCAGCTTGACGTCAACCTCATGAGAGACCCTGAGACAGAACCACAAATTTAAGCCCCTCTGGATCCCTGACACTTAGCAACTATGTAACAAATGTTTGCTTTTTTAACGACTTAGTTTGGAGTCATTTGTTACTCGCTAATGGATACATAATACAGTTGGGTTGAATACTAGCATTGTCCCTTACTAGGTGTGTACTTGAACATACGACTTCATCTCTTGGAGACAGACTGTTTTGTTTCCTCAAAATGGTAATAATGTTTACTTACAGTGCTATTGAAGCAACTTCCCCAAAATTTAGTAACTACTTCATATAAAGCTACCTCAATTTTTATTATATTTATTATTAAGTAAAGTGAATGCTTAAGAACAAAGAGAGCTGGCTGGGTGTGGTGGCTCACACCTGTAATCTCAGCACTTTGGGAGACCAAGGCGGGTGGATCATGAGGTCAGGAGTTCAAGACCAGCCTGGGCAACATGGTGAAACCCTGTCTCTACTGAAGATACAAAGAATTAACCGGGCGTGGTGGCGGACGCCTGTGATCCCAGCTACTTGGAAGGCTGAGGCAGGAGAATCGCTTGAACCTGGGAGGAAGAGGTTACAGTGAACCGAGATCATGTCATTGTACTCCTGCCTCAGCAACAGAGTGAGACTCTGTCTCAAAAAAAAAAAAAAAAAAAAAAATATAAAAAAAAAAAAAAAAAAAAAAAAAAGGAATAGCAATGTTTAGGTAAAATATGGAGTAAAATCAGTCCAAATTCCTTACTGTAACATATGAGGTCCTGCACGATGTTGCCCTACTTTGTCTCACACTGTGCTTCTTATATTCACTTTGGCCTTTGTTCTGCTCCTTAAAGACACCAGGCTTATCTCTGCTTGTGTGCATTTGCTACTCTTTCTGCCTGAACCTCTTCTCTCTTAGATTATGGCTCTCTTTGTGTCATCCTTGAAGGCCCAGCTCTAATGATCACCTTCCCAGAGAGGTTTTCTCTACCTGAAGAAGCCATTCTCTCTCATGCTTCCCACTCTCCTAGTTTATTCTGTTCCCATCACCTGTCCTGATCTGAAATTGCCTTTTTATTTGCCTGTTGGAAAATTTCAATATAACAGACACCTCATCTCTTAGGTTCTTTGTTATCTCCAGGACCTGGATCGGGGCCTGGTATGTGGAATTTGCTCAGCTAGGTATCTGTTGGTTGCAAACACGGGTATGTGGCATGATTCTTAGTTTATAACTTAGTTTTGAGGGGAAATGAAGAGCACTGAAGAAGGAACATGGGGGTCTGGGGAATACAGAAGCAGCCCACATACCCTCCGCGCCCGTGTCACCGCTGCCAGGATTCTGCCAGCTTGCAGTGTGAAGGGAAGGGGTTTGCACTCTTTCCTGCTCCCTGCAGCGTCTTCTATGCCCTTGGTTGCCTCATAACAAAACAACATGGGGACTTGGGCAATACGTTTCACTCTCAGGATTCCAGAGAGTTGCTAAATGGGTCACTTTTTCATGCATCTGGAACACTTGTAACTTGTATAAGTGATTCTCTTCAGGCTGGCTTGACTCTGTCAAGTTGTCCCTAGGGACAGCAAGGGAAGGACGGCTGCTTCCCGCACCCCCCCCCCATTGGGTGTGAGGTGGGCTCTGTCTGCAGACGTTTGCTCTTGGTGCTTCTAGCCGTTTGAGATCCCAGGGTAGGAACGAACTCAATGCAACTCATTGCCAAGGACATGTGGACACTAAGATGAACAAAGAAGCCAACCTGGTTACTCAGATAGTTTAAAGTTGTATTTGTTTTTCTTCCAATGGTTTGCTCATTAAAAATTAAGTGCCTGTGCCAATGCTGGCTTAGACAAGGCCTGGACATTCTCTCTGCAGACAATTGCTGGTGGTCTGAGCTGACTCACTCTCATGCCCTCACCTCCCATGGCTCTGCCCTTGGCTCCTGGTCTTGGGAGGTTTGGATTCTTGCAGTAATCTCGGGTTGCTGCCATGAGCCATAGGCAAAAACAACAGGACTTTCTTTAGGGAATTCAGGAGTGAGTCTCATGGTCTAGCCACTGGCTTTTACTGCATGAGGCTAGGGGAGGGTTTTTCCTAAATAAGGAGACTTGAAAATCCTCTTGGTTGGGGATGCTCTTGACCTGCACAGCGCTGGAGTTGGAAATGTTTATACAAATGTGCTTCATGTTTTATCTGTTCTTTAGATAGGCCTGTAGAACATTCCAACTGCACTCACTTCTTTCGCTTCTGTCCTTTATCCGTGTTAAAGCCAGTTAGAGACACTGGTATTTAACTAGTGACTTTGGCATTGCTTGTACACCTTGTTGTGCCAGGAATGAACTGAAGACAGATTTGACAAGAAGCAGAGGTTGTGGGTGGGGAGGCTTTGGCAGCTCCCAGAGGAGCTTCCTCGGGGGTTTTGTTAGAATGTCTCACCCTCCTCTAGAGCTTTCCTGTGTTTGTGTGGGAGTTTAGTTCAACAACAACTTGTTAAGCACCTACTCCATACCAGGCACTGTCTTTGCCTTCAAAGAGCTCAGAATCATTACAGGAGATGAACCTGTGGCGGTGGCTTCAAGATGGCCACACGTTCTCCCTATTCCTTCTCTTGAATTTGGACTGATCCTCCCTCTCACTAGCTTTGACCAATAGAATGTGGTGGAAGAAATGTGCAACTTCTGAGGTTGGGCCTTCAGAGATCTACAGCTTCTGCTTCTGTCACATCTAAAAATGCTGCTTATAAGGAGCATTTGTCACCCCATAAGGAGCCTGTCTTATAGGGAGGCCACCATGCTGTGAGGAAGCCCAAGCTAGCCACATGGAGCGAAAGTGTGAGAGGAACACTGAGGCACTGGGCATGTAAGTGAACCAACCCTTCATGGACCTAGAATGGCACTGCTCTAGCTCAGTGCAGCTGAGTGAATGAACCTCAGCCAATGCCTTGTAGGGCTGAAGAACTGACCAGCCAAGCTTTGCCTAAATTCTTGATCCACAGAATTGTGAACAAATAAAATGGTTGTTGTCTGAACCCAGTAGGTATTGGGGTAGGTTGTGACACAGCTAGTAGATCATTCAACACACACATGTATTCTTAGATTATGAAAGAGAAAAGCACAGGATGCTACAGGAGCACAGACGAGGGGTCCCCGAGCCAGCCTGTGGTGATGATGGGATAGGCATTGAATGCTTTGCAAAGAAGGTTGGCCTGAGTAGCAAACTTCACATCTCTAAAACCTAGATGCAAACTAAGCTTGAGGGAAGGCGAAGGCTGTCTAGGTACAGGAAAACAGAACGAGAAAACATGGAGGTGATGAACAGCATGGTACATATGTGAGGGCTTTTCAAGCAGGTGAAAGCAAAAAGTAATGGATAAGTTTGAAGAGGTGTCATCATCATCATCATCATCTTCATCATCGGGACAGATGCCATTTATTGGACACTTAATATATGCCAGATGTGGATCTAAGGTTTTCTCTGTGTTAACTCATTTAAATAATTCTAACAGCAACCCTATATTATTATTACCTTTTTACATTAGAAGAAAATGAGGCACAAAATGATTAAATAACTTGTTCATGGGCACACGGCTGGCAAGCACAGAGTAAGGATTTGAACTCAGGCAAGATCTTGAAGAACATTCTGTGCCTCTTTAAAGAGCTTTGTATTTGCTCTGCAGGGATGCAGGGTGACCCAGAGGTTTTAAGTAAGGGAGTGGCTTGATCACATAAAAAGATTCTACTGTTTTGTAATTTCTCCTATTTTGGTTATTTTCATTGTCTGTTGTCTGTTTCTCTATAGTGACTAGCAATGAATCTCTTATAACAAGCAGAGCCTGTGAGCTCATCTTTGAGAGGATGTAAGGAAGGAGGGAGGGACATGGGTCATGTGCAACTCCACAGCTGGTCGTGGGGGTGGAGGGAAGGACAGAACGCCCAGGGAGAGAATGGGTGTGTCGGCCACCAAGAGAGGAAAGCTGGCCACATCCTTGACCCCACAGAAGAATGAGGACAGCAGCTCATTGGAACCAGTCTGTGCTAAGCTCTTTGGAGCCGAGGCACAGATAGGCTCCTAGGCTTTGCAGGCATTTTGCCTTTCTCTCTTCGTTCTCTCCATGGCCCTTCAGGTGATTAGCATCAAAATATTAAAAACAGCTATTGAGTTCCTAACATCAATTAGCAAGGAAGAGAGCATTCCACGGAAATCCAGAATGTTCACCTGGCCATAGCTACTGGTTTCTGAAGAAGTCCTTGTGGGCAGCTATGGCGTCACCGGTCCCACATACATCACACCCATGTTCTGTCTGTCCCTTGCTCTGTCTCCATGTCTAAGCATACCGAGCAGACTCAGTGGAGTCTGAATCTCTGTACAAATCTATCAGATTCTCATTCCAGCAGCTTTTTATGCAAGGAGGGAAGCAACAGAGTATAGAAGAAGAAGGAAGCATGGCTTGTAATCCCAGCACTTTGGGAGGCCGAGGCGGATGGATCACGAGGTCAAGAGATCAAGACCATCCTGGCCAACATGATGAAATCCCATCTCTACTGAAAATACAAAAATTAGCTGGGCGTGGTGGTGCACACCTGTAGTTCAGCTACTTGGGAGGTTGAGGGAGGAGAATCACTTGAACCTGGGAGGCGGAGATTGCAGTGAGCCGAGATTGCACCACTGCATTCCAACCTGGTGACAGAGTGAGACTTCATCAAAAAAAAAAAAAAGAAGTTTGGCTTAGGGCCTAGGAGAAGCTAGGAGACCTAGCCTCCAACTTAGCTTGACTGATACTTGCTTTGTAGGATATGGGCAAATATCTGAAGTTCTCTAGATCCCAAGGTCCTCATCTGCAATATGAAGGTGTTGGATGAAGATTAATTTTACCACAAAGAATAAAAATGACCATAGCTGAGGTTTACTATGCATGGACTAAACCTGACATTTTGCTAAGCACTTTTTATGCTTGTTTAGTTAATCCTTACAATAACCCAAGCTTAATGAAGCTTACTGAAGCCTTCCCTTACCTATCCAAAGCTCCCTGTATGCATCATCTATTGCTCTGTAACAAATTACCAACTCTTCATGGCTTAAAACAATAATAAAATTTATAGTCTCATAGTTTCTATGACTGGGTGGTTCTGGCTTGACGTCTTTTATAATTTTGCAGGCTACAGTCTTCTTCTGAAGACTTGACCAGGGTTAGAGTGTCACTTTCAACATAGTAGGTTGGCTCTGGCCATTGGCAAGGTTGGTGCTAGCTATGGGCAAGAGGCTTCATTCATCACCACCTCACCCTAGGACTGTCTGTTAGATTATTTGAGTGTTCTCTCAACGTGGCTGTTGGTTTCCCCAAGAACGAGTGATCCAAGAGAGTGATTTGGTAGCTGCAGTGTCTTTCATGACTTGTCCTTGGATATAACATCCTACCATTGCCACAATATCCTGTTGGTTACCTGGGTCAGTCTACTCAACGTGAAGAGGAACGCACTAGGGGATGAATAACAGGAAATGAGGATTGTTAGTGGCCATCTTTGAAGCTGCCTACCGCATCTTCCCCTTACATTTCATATTACTGTGTTCTAATTTTAATAGTATTTATCTGAAATCATTTTTTAATAGAGACCCATTTCCTACCCATTAGAAGATAAGCTTCCCAAGAGCAGGAATTTCATCTTTTTTTATTGCTGTATCCCCAGCACCTGAACAACGATAGGTGATACTCAGTATTTAGCATGAGATAGGTATGACTATGCCAATTTCAGACACAGAAGAAGAGGCTCAGAGAAGTTAATTTGCCTGAAGTCACATAGATAGTAAGTGGTGAAGCCGAGAAACCAACTTATGCGTAGGGAATGATATGCATAACCTCCTTGGCTGGCTCTCAGCAACTCCAGTGCTGTCATTATGCAAGTGGAATGAAGTCTGCAGTTGAAGAGCAGGACAGCATCCAGGAGAAGAGCCAGGAGAACTCCTGGGTAACTGGGAAACACCAGGAGGAAGTGCGTGAGTGTCTATGTGAATGAATGCATGTGTATGGTTGAGATGGCTGACCGTGCTGTGTATATTTGGTGTATAGCAGACAGAGAGAAAGAGGGAGAGAAAGAGAGAGAATATGTGGATGTGTGGGTAAGGTAACTGCATCAAAAGGGAGATAATGTACTCTGGACAGCTTTTATGACAGACCTGGAGATAATATTTTGACCTTCGTCTTATTGGTCTTCTTTGAAAAATTTGTCTACAAGGAATATTCTTATTAAAATGACTAAGTAAATTTTTCTTTAAAAATCCCACACACAATTTAAGTCATTGGTTGACTAGCAAGCCTATTGCCAAATTACACATGGATTACTAACTTGATTATGATTGTGGGAATTATCAATTTTCTGGATTATTGGCCAGAAAAAGAATAATACTGTCTGTTGGCCACCCACTCTCCATTTGCCTTTCCACACTCCTGAAGGAGGGGCCCTGGTATTCATCAAACACTCAATGGGGTTGTCTTAGAACCATGCCTTACCAACCCCCTCTCCTGACTTAGGAGCTGAAAATGTGGGGGAGGAATGAAGGGAAATGGTTATGAAAGTCACTCATTTACTCTCCTTCCTCTGAGGCTGTTCTGGGTGCTGAGTTTTGGAGCAAGGGATGTTGTGTGTCTAGTAGAGATTTTTGGTCTTTGAGTGAGAGCAGAGTGGAATCCAGGAGAAAGCCCATGTAAGTTGATTGCTGAGGCTGGTTGTGATCTAGCATCGAAGTGAAGGTGGTGGTGGGGTCCCACAGTTCCTTCAAGGCCTAGCCCATTTTATCAGAGAAAGTAGAGAAAGATTCTGTGCAGAAGGCCTGCTCAGGAAAAATGAGTTTGTATTCAGCTTGAAAGTATCCTCAGGAATGTGGGGGTGGCTGTGGTTAGCTGGACCAAAACCAGACCTGGCTGAAAGACTGAAGCTAGCTTCCTCCTCAAAGAGTGAGTTTGTCTCCATCCACAGTATCTAGACGGAGACTGAATTGGCGTGTGTGAGAGAGAATGCCATTCTCCCAACTGGTGCTTACTAGTCAGGCCAAAGTTCATTCAAGGAAGGTTCTACTTTTTCCATGACTCCCGGATGAGGAGGACATAGCACAGTGGTCAAGAGCACAGGCCGTAGAGTGTGTGTGCTTCCATTTGTGCCCTGGCTCTCGCACTTGCTAATTATGTAACCTTAGGCAAGTTACTTAGTTTCTCTGTGCTTCTATTTCCTCAGATGTAAATGGGGATTAAAATTCTTCTTACTTCATAGAATAGTTGTGAAGATGGAATTGGGATAATACATGTAAAGCTCCTGGAACAGTAGGTTGCATTCAATAATTTAGTTAACTAATATATATGGAGTAATATAGATTGCTATGTGCCAGGCATGGGAAAATGATGAAGGAGACTCAGTTTTGCCTCTGATGAAACTTACCTTCTAGTGCTTATGGGGTAGTAGGTAGAATAATGCCACCCCACAAAGATGTCCATGTTCTAGTCTCTAAAACCTACGGACATGGTAGTTTATATGGCAAGGGGGAGTTAAGGTTGCAGATGGAATTAAGGTTGCTCATCAGGTGATTTTTGCAATAGAGATAGTAGCCTGGATTATCCATGTGGACCCAATGGAATCACAAGGGTCCTGAAAAGAAGGAAGAGGGAGACAGGAGAGTGAGTGTCAGAGTGATGCCATTTGAGGAGGACTCAACCTGCTGCTGCTGACTTTGAGGATGGAAGGAGGATTCAAGCCAAGGAATGCAGAATCTTTTTCTATAAGACTGAAAAGGAGGCCAGGCACGGTGACTCACGCCTGTAATCCCAGCACTTTGGGAGCCCGAGGAGGGTGGATCATCTGAGGTCAGGAGTTCGAGACCAGCTTGACTAATATGGTGAAACCCTGTCTACTAAAAATACAACAAAATTAGCCGGGTGTGGTGGCATGCACCTGTAGTCCCAGGCACTCAGAGGCTGAGACAGAGGAATTGCTTGAATTTGGGAGATGGAAGTTGCAGTTAGCCGAGATCGTGCCACTGTACTCCAGCCTGGGTGACAGACAAAGACTCTGTCTAAATTTAAAAAAAAAAAAGGGTGCGGTGCCTCACACCCGTAATCTCAGCACTTTGAGTGGCTGAGGCGGGCAGATCATGAGGTCAGGAGATAGAGACCATCCTGGCTAATATGGTGAAACCATGTTTTTACTAAAAAAAATTCAAAAAATTAGCCAGGCATGGTGGCATACGCCTGTAATCCCAGCTACTCGGAAGGCTGAGGCAGGAGAATCGCTTGAATCCGGGAGGTGGAGGTTGTAGTGGGCTAAGATTGCACCACCGCACTCCAGCCTGGGTGATAGAGCAAGACTCCATCTCAGAAAAAAGACTGAAAAGGAAAGGAAATGAATTTTACCCTGAAGCCCTGAGAAGGAACATAGTCCTACTAAAATCTTGATTCCAGTGAGACCCATTAAGACCCATCTCAGACTTCTGATTCCCTGAAGTGTAAGACGATACATTTGTGTTGTTTAAGCCACTACGTTTGTGATAATTTTTTGCAGCGGCATCAGAAAACTAATATTAATGCAGATAAGAAGTGAACAAACAAATATAAAATGTAATTTCAGGTAATGAAAAGCACTAGGAAGAAGATGAAGCAGGATATGGATGACAGAGCCTTGGGAGATTAGAAAAATAAAAGATGAAGCAGGATAAAGGGAACGACGGAGACGGCAGCTCTCTTACATGGTCAGGGAAGGTATCTCTGGGAAGATGACATTTGAGAAGATGTTTGAATAAAATGAGAGGACAAGCCATGGATCTTCACTCCAGATGGAAGGGATGGAGACTACAAAGACCTTTAAGAGGGGAGAGCTGAAGAAGAGTTACGGGTCAGTGTGGCCAAGGCATAGTGGGCAAGTGAGACAGTCATAATGGGTGAGAGCAGACAATGCAGCAGTCAGGTACTACAAGCCCTTGGAGTTTAGATTTTATTCCCAGTGTGACAGGAAACCATCAGAGGCTCCCCTCCAGTGGAGGGAGTGACAGGACCTGATGTACATTTTATGAAGCTTGCTCAGGCTGCTGTGTGAGGACTACACTGGAAGAGGTTGGGGAAGCAGGGCAAGTTAGAGGATACTGTGGAAGAAGATGGATTACACTCAGCTGGTGGGGATAGCAGTGGGGAGACATATCTTGGTGGTTAGAGCTGATTGGGCTCTGTAATGTTCTGGATATGGGGTTTGAGGGATGGGAGGAAATCAAGGATGCCTCCTAGGTTTGTGCTGGAGCAGATAGGTGAAGGAACAGGGTTTTTACTTACATAAAGAAGACAGGAGAGGAACAAGTGTGGAAGGTTAAAATCCAGAATGCTCATATAATAAATGCTCACAGATTATCATCTGCATTTGATACTCCTGCCACACCGGTCTATTGTTTTCTCTATCATACTATGCTCATAATTCCTCCATCTGGAACTTTCTCCTCCCTCTTTACTCTCAAGTGTTAAATGCATATCCATCCCATCTAACTCACTGCAACCTCTGCCTCCTGGATTCAAGCAGTTCTCCCAACTCAAATTCTCAAGTATCTGGGGCCACAGACATGCTCCCCCATGGCCGGCTAATTTTTGTATTTTTATAGAGATGGGGTTTCACCATCTTGGCCCAGACCAGTCTTGAACTCCTGACCTCAGGTGAAGTGCCTGCCTTGGACACCCAAAGTGCTAGGATTACAGGTGTGAGCCACCATGCCCAGCCCGTATCCATCCTTAAAGGCCCATTTCCAATGCTACCTCTTTCCTATTTCCACTATAGGAGAGATCTCTCTTCCCTTGGACTCCTAGTATTTAGGTCTAGTATTTGGCTCTCCTTAGCAGTTTGCTTTGGGATATTATTTATGGAAGTCTCTTACCTTCCCTACTGAATGGTAATCTCCTTGAAGGCAGGGATGTTCATTATTTTTCTTGAATTCCCTGCTGCATAGTCACTTGCACATAAGATATATGCCATAAGTGATTGCTGAATGGAACCAATGTTATGAAGAAGATGACTGCATTGAATTAGGGAGTGGGGAAGTTGAACTAGGCATTTTCTGAGGCTTTCTGCTCTAAAATTTTTATAATTAATTTGACTGCAGGTTGCATGTCCCTACCTCTCAGAAGATTTCTAAGCTGGGTATTCTGCACTTGATTACTGAGTGCATGGAAAATGCAACTTACCCTCAATGCCCGTCCAAGGACAGAAGAAGAGATTGGGTTCGTGAATGCACAAAAATATGGTTTTCTGATGCCAAATATAAATGGTTTCAGATTGTGCACAGTTTTATACTAGCCATCTTTCCTTTCTATTCTCTCCTCTCTCCCATTAATAGGGACAACTTTACAGTAGGTAAAAAACAGGAAATGATGGGAGGACGCCATTATTGCTTTCAATTGTTCCATTTCCATACCTGCGCAAGAGTCTCACCTGTACTATATATTTAATGATTTAATTTTGGCAGTACATATATGTATGTATTTCCAATTCCAAGATAAGTATATACTCAATGATTATATAATAAAACATGCAGTTAAGGGAAGTTGTTGTGCTTAGCAATAACCTAGATTTTTACTTTTATCTATGTATCAATTATCTTTTGCTATGTCATAAGTAATCCCACAACACTGTGGTTTAAAATAACAACCACTTATTTAATTCTTAATTCTGTAGTTTAGCAATTGGGCTGGGATTCTTGGGCAGTTCTGGTCTGGGCTGGCTTGGCTGATCGTGGCTGAATTCACTTACGTATCTCCGATGAGCTGATAAGTTGATTGGGGCTTGGTGGTTTGACAGCTCAGCAGAGAGCTGGGAAAACTGGGTCACCCTCTGCAGGATCTCTCTTCCTCCACAGTCTAACCTCTTCTTCTTTATTTAATGGCATTCGGCATCCACAAGTGGGAAAGGGGCTATGCAAAGCCTCTTGAAGCCCAGGTACTGAACTTTTCACTGTTACTTCTGCCACATTCTGTTACCACAGGCAGGTCACAAGCCTCACCCAGATTGAAGGGATGAATAAATTGACTCTTGAAAAGAGAGGCAGAGTTGCATCGCATAGGCTATAGATACAGGGAGAGAAGAAGAATGGTGGCCATTTTTGCAACACGTCACAATCAGTTGCGTTACTTTTGGTTACGTCACAGAAAATAACCCCAAGTTGTTTAAATGATGAAAACACATTATGTATCTCTTGAAATACAACATTTGGAGGAAAAGCGATTCCAGGGTTACTTCAGCTGCTTAGCAATGCCATCACGGTCCTAGGGTTTTTTTTTGTTTTTTTTTTTTAAATTTCACTTTCCACTCTGTCATATCCAGTATGTTGGCTTTTGTCCACATTTTAACAAGATGTCCATGACAGTTTCAGGCTTTACTTACAGATGATAGAATCCAGAGGAGAAAAATGGAATGGCTCTGTCTAGTGTCTCCTTTTACAAAGGAGGAAAATTGACTCAGAAGTCCTTGCGGTATTCCCATTGGGCCCCATTACATCACATTCCTATGCCTGAGCATAAATGGATTGAAAAGCTGTTCGTTGACTTCATACTACTAGCTTTTGAGGTGGGAAGGTGGGAATTGGGTGGTGAGCATTTTCCTCATGGAATATAGCAGCTTAGGAAGGTTGAATGTAGAGCAACTGGTTCCACTCAGAATAGTAGATTTAGGTTTACCCTTCTGGATGGTTCCTATCATTTGCAGTGATTTCTTTACTACTAATAATAACAATAACAACAACAGTAATAGGTGGTGAACATCTGTGCAAACATAACACCAATTCATCTGGTAGGAGGTGAGTGGGTCAATGCATTTCGAGTAAATTGAAACAAATAGTTTTTAAAATTTTCTCTTTGTGTGACAATTTTGACTACTTATATCTACTCCTTGAGCCATGTAATAAGAAGTACATTTCTTTAAATCCTAGAGGCAACTATGAGCTCTGTGTTTCACAGTTTAAACGGTCAAAAAGTACAGGTCTGAAAAATAGACACCGGCTAGGAAACTGGAAAACTTCTGTTTACAGAGTACATTTGTCCTTAATTTAATTAAGCCTCACAACATCTATTTGTTCTCTTGTCTTTAAAATTTGACCTGGAGTGGCATACATGGCAAATTCAAGTATCATTTTTCTAGAAAGTCTCAAGTGAAAAGTGCTTATTCTTTAACTCTTCTCCATAAACAAAGTATCTTTAAAAGGCCATCACCTTGGCAACTCTCAACTGAATCAGTTTGATGAAGACAGAGCAAAACTGCCAGTAAACCTGCAGCTAGGGCGTGAGTAATTATTTTGTCATTAAAGAAAGTGAAATTTGAAAAAATGTGACTTCTGACTATGTTTTGTGAAAGATTGAACTATGTAAATTTAAAGTAAACACAGTTTAAATTTAGGAAAAGAAGAAGTTACCCTAAAAGGCCAGTTTGAACATTGCATTGTTCTCCAGTTTCCTTCCATTTATGATTTGTTTGAATGTCTATTTTCTCTGCCGGTTAAACTGCTTACACTTCAAAAGCTTTTCCCCTTTCTATAAGTATCACTGTTAAAGTGAAATCAGCCAGTGGTTTAGTACATTCCACACTCTTTTTAAGAAATAGTATTGGATTTTTAAAAAATAGTATTGGCATTGACTCTCTGGTAGGATTTTGTCATTAGGATGTGTATGGGTACGAGGAGTTTTGGGTTGTCAGTCCTCTTGCCTATATTGACTTAGATATCCTTGGACTTTGAAAGGCAAACCACAACGATTTCAGAAAATGATTAACAGAGTGGGCAATCGGTCACTGCTCAAATATTGGCAATAAAAGTATAAATTTAACATGTGATTGACTTAAAATACACCATTTTCTCAAGTCACATATTGCAGGGGTTACAACAGGTCAGACATCAGATCATGAGGCCGGTTGGTCGGAAAATTTGGGGGAAAATTTTACTTGAGAATGTTGAGTATTTTCTAGAACCAAAAGCTATGCTAAGAAACATAAAGCCATCTTTGCACCCCAACCCCAGTATTATGCATGGAAGAAAGACTGGAGGAACAGCTCAGAGTCAGTATTTCTGATGTGGCTCCTATATGGGGCCAACTTCCCATTGCGTGTGTAGTTTGGCTAGAGTGCCTTAGGTGTCTGTGGAAGTTGAAACGGGAGACCCTTCATTGCTCACTGCATAGCAGCGTGGCTGTGGTTACATAAACTAGGCTTGGACACGGACACTAAAATTCCAGAACTTGGATGATGGCACTGGAACAGGACTGAGTGAGGCAAAGAAGCATCTAGGGTGCCAGGGGTAACATTTAAGGAGGCCCTCATTCTCAGAGTCACGCAAGCGCTGATCTGCATTTGTATGCCCCTGAGAGTGAGTGCCTCCTTAAATGGTGTGCCCTAGGCTGCTGGCCTGCCTCCTAGTCCCACAGCCTTGGTGTGATACTTGGGAATTCTGGAAAGCCAGCAAGCAGATCATCACAGTGTTGGTGGTGGAGTTGATGGCAGTGCAGTATGCTGTAGTGATAGGACTAGGGACAGCAGAAACAGCGACAATGGTGGCTATGGTTGCAGTGTTGTTGTTTCCAATGGTAGCTTCAATGCTGGGATAAGCTTAGCTCTGGTTCTCATGGGAAAGACTCCTGGCTCTCCTGCCTTTGGTTTTGGCAGCTCCTTGATAATCCATTTGATACAGTATGTTTCTGCCTATGTGCATTAGAGTTGGTTTCTATTGCTTGCAACCAAGTACTCTCACTAACAACGTGGGATGGTGAGCAATTAATACTTTTTTCACCTTAATCCTTTATCTTTGCTTTTATTTTTTGCATATTAATAAGCAAATTGATTTTTCACAGAAGGCCAATACTTGTGGTCAATTTGTCATCAAATACACCAAAGTGTGTACAGCTGGCTCTCAACTGGATCCATGAGGCAGTTCAGTGATGTTAACATCAAGAACCTGGATACTTTCCATCTCTCCATTGTTCCACTGTTGATGTGGGCTTCATCCTCAGGTTACCGGCAGCCTGGCTATGGCCATTCTGGGAGTTACATGCAGGAATGGCAATGCCTAAAGGAAGAAGAGATGGGACTCTTCATATGGTGCTTTCTTAAGAATGAAGAATAATTTTCCAGGAATCTCACTCCAGGATTCTCTTCACTTTTCTTGGCCAAAATCAGGTCATGTATCTAAGCATGAGCCATAGATCAATCAGACCCACTCCTAAAGCTAGTGTATGTTTCTTCCAAGGAATATGACTCTGTAGGAAAGAGGAGATTATATGAGTAAAACTAGGCTTCTCTTAGGGAAGAAGAAGAGTTGAGTGGAGGCTGGATAGTCAACCTGCAGTATTCACAGTGTATTTGATTGCTCTTTGAGTGTTTTTGTTCACCTTTGGATGTGTGGCTATAATCTGAGTACTAATGTATATATTGGCTTTCTTAGGCAACTATTTGTCCTATCTTCTGATACAAGTTTTTGTTGTTGTTGTTTTTTGAGATGAAGTTTCACTCTTGTTGCCCAGGCTGGAGTGCAATGGTGCGATCTCGGCCCACTGCAACTTCCACCTCTTGGATTCAAATGATTTTCCTGCCGCAGCCTCCCGAGTAGCTGGGATTACAAGTGCCTGCCACCATGCCCGGCTTATTTTCTGTATCTTTAGTAGAAACGGGGTTTCACCATGTTGGTCAGGCTGGTCTTGAACTCCAGACCTCAGGTGATTCACCCTCCTTGGCCACCCAAAGTGCTGAGATTACAGGCATGAGCCACCAAGCCTGGCCCTAATACAGGTTTTAAAATGCTGACTATAACATAGTTAAACAGTAAAAAATTAAACATAGAATTACTACATGAGCCAGCAATTCCACTGGGTATATACACAAAAACTAATTAACAACAAGGATTTGAATAGAGACTTACATACTAGTACTCATAGCAGCATTGTTCACAATAGCCAAAAGTTGGGAGCAACCAAAATGTCCATTGACAGATGAACAGAGAAACAAAATTTGGTCTATACATAGAATGGAATATCATTCAGCCTTCAAAAAGAAAGAAATCCTGTCATGTGCTACAACATGGATGAAACTTGATGACATTATGGTAGGTAAAATAAGCCAGTCACAAAAAGACAAACACTATATGATCCCATTCATACGAGGTACTTAGAGTAGTGAAATTCACAGAGACAGAAAGGACAATGGTGGTTGCCAGGGGCTGGAAGAGAGGAACATGGGGAGCTATTGTGTGATGGGTACAGAATTTCAGTTTGTAAGATGAAAACAGTTCTGGGGATGAATGATGGTCATGGTTGCACCATGTGAATGCACTCAATGTCATACAACTGTGTACTTAAAAATGGTTAAGATGATACATTTTATTTCATGTGTATTTTAACACAATTTAAAAAATAAAAGAAAAAAAGCCCATTTTGATAGTTAATTTTATGCACCAACGTGGCTAGGCTATGATACCAGTAGTTTGGTCAAACACTAGTCTAAATGTTGCTATGAAAGTATTTTTTAGATGCGATTGATATTTAAGTAAACAGACTTGGAGGAAATCAGATTACTCTCCATAATGTAAATGAATATTCTTTAGTTAGCTAAAGGCCTTAAGAAAAAAAAAAAGACAGAGGTTCCCCTGAGAAAGAAGAAATTCTGCCTCCAGATTGCTTCTGAACTCAAGATTGCAACATCAACTTTTTCCTAGATCTTCAGGCTGCTAGCCTGCCCTGCAGATTTTGAACTTGCCTGCCCCCACAATCAGATGAGTCCATTCCTTATTTTAAGCTTTCAATCTTCCCCCACTCTCTCTCTGTGTTTATTTATTTATTTATATACATCCTATTGGTTCGGTTTCTCTGCAGAACACTGACCAATACACCCATGTTTTTCATAAACCTTTTATGATATTTATAAAACTTTTATAATTAAACAAACACTGCCTCTATTTTTGTTATCAGAGTGTGTGGGAAACCTGAAGACTCAAAGCTGTGAATCACAGCAGCCCTTGACCAAATAAATGCCCATGAAATGGGTGGAAGTTGTATAGGAATAGTGGAGGAAGTGTGTGGGATGGGGAAACCCCCACAGAGCTTTTTCCCCTTGGCCTAGAATTGCCTTCCCTTACATAGTCCCTGGTGTATTCTTTATAAAACCACTCAAAACAATGGCTGGTATAGCAAGCACTTGAAGAATGTTACTGGCTTTTATTATTATTTTTGAATGAGATGCATCTTCTCCACTCATAGTATTTCCTAGGTGAAGGAAGCGCCACTTGGGGAATAATCTGGTCTCCTCCTGCGGTCTCCACTTACAGCCTGCTGAGTTTAGGAGAAACTGAGTGTATGGCTAACAACTTACCAGAAACTGGGTGGCTTAAAGCAACAGAAATGGATTTTCCTGCAGTGCTGGAGGCCAGAAGTCCAAAATCACTGTATGGACCGGGTTGGTTTCTTTGCCCGCTCTGAGGAAGCATCCATTCCCTGCCTCCCTCCTGGTTTTGGGTGCTGGGTTTCTGAAATCCTTGGTTTGAATCCAGGTTTCTTAACCTGTAGATGCATCATGCCAATCTCTGCCTTCATCTTCACATGGCTTTCTCCTGTCTGTCCTCTGCCCTTATCTTCTAAGAACACCTGCCATTTGATTTAGAGCCCACTCTAATCCAGGATGATCTCATCTCAAGGCCCTTAACTTAATGACATCTGCAAAGATCCTTTTTCTAAACGAGCCCACATTTACAGACTCTGTGTGTGTGTGTGTGTGTGTGTGTGTGTGTGTGTGTGTGTGTATCTCTATATATACACATAGTATGTGTGTTGGGGGGGCACACTCAGCCCACCACACCGGACGTGCGCATTTCAGCTTCTTCCTCTCCTTTTCCTCTTGGAGTGAGTCTGCCTGTTGAGAACACATGTTCTGCTCTGAGTCTCCTGTGTAGGTTTTCCAGGGGCCTTGGCCTCCATTCTAAAGCTTGCTGTGGTCTAGCAATCCTTATGACTGCATGGGCAAATCTGTCTATTTCTGGGTTCAGAATTGGAAACCCACTTACCTGAAGCTATAAAGTCTTCTTCAATATCAACTTTATCCAGTAAAAGTGATAGTTTGGTCTCCCATCCGCTCTATTCTCTGATCTTATTTCTCAGTCAGCTGAGAATTCAAGAATGGAAGAAAGGTGCCCTTTTTTGGGGGGACTCCCTTGAAAATGCAATAAATATTACTTAAGCCTCAGCTCAAAGGTTAGTAACTTTCCAGATTTTCCCCTCCTTCTCGCAAGCAGAGTTAACCATGTCTTCTGGGCTCCTAGACTCCTTTGTACAATCTTTTTTTTTTTTACATTTAAATTTTCAATCCATCTGGAGTCAACCCTAGTATAAGGTGTAAGGAAGGGATCCAGCCTCAGTTCTCTGCACGTGGCTAGCCAGTTCTCCCAACATCACCCATCAGTCATGGTATCCTTTCCCCATTGGTTGTTCTTGTCAGGTCTGTCAAAGACCAGATGGTTGTAGATGTGTGACATTATTTCTGAGGGCTCTGTTCTGTTCCATTGTTCCATATTTGCTGTTTTGGTACCAGTACCGTGCTGTTTTGGTTACTGCTGTCATGTAGTTTAGTTTGAAAGACAATCTTCTATTATTTCCATTTTTTCCTGTTGGATTGTAGTTGTCTGAAGGCCACCTCCCATGTTGCATCCACCAAATAGAATTGCCTTTTGACAACCCAGATATCCTCCTAAGAGCTACAGCCCAGGACTCATGAGTAGGCACTATGCATCCTGTTACTCTGTCCTCTTTGTTTTCTTTGCTAATATAGTTCATGAATAAGAAAGGAAATGTTGCTTCTTTACTGGAAATGGGATCCAAGGTATCTTGTGCTTTTTGTGAAATGAATTTATGGACTTTGCCTACTAAAAAAATGTGATCTCATATACTGCTTTCTATATCTTATAATTGAGAACTACTTTTTCTTTTTTTTAGCTTTTGAAAGGTTAAGAAGTGCAATGAATGTGTAAGAAATAACCTAAAACTCACACATCGCCCCGCCATCAATAGTCCCTGTCAGCTTATCTTTTCAGTTTATTCTATGTCCTATAGGTGAGTGTGAATCATTAATTCAGTACTGATACTATGTAACTTGTGTACACTGACTTCTATTGAACATTTTATCAGTGAGCATTTTTTCCTTGTTATGATGTTCTCCAAGTCATATTTTTGAACGCTGTATAATATTTCTTACAAATATATCAGAATGCATTAAGTATTTTCTTTTTATCTGGTATTCAAGTTGTTTTTAATTTTTGGTTATTTTATTTTTTGAGACAGAGTCACTCACCCTGTCATCCAGGCTGGAGTGCAGCAGTGCAATCTCAGCTCACTGCCACCTCTGCCTCTTGGGTTCAAGCAATTCTCATAGTTCAATTACCCAAGTAGCTGGGATTACAGGTACCTGCCAACACACCCAGCTAATTCTTGTATTTTTAGTAGAGACGGAATTTCACCATGTTGGCCAGGCTGGTCTCCAACTCCTGACCTCAAGTGATCTGCCTGCCTTGGCCTCCCAAAGTGAATTTTTGGTTATTTTAAATAGCTCTAAAAATGTGTTTTCAAATATCTGTCATAGCTCTGACATGATTTGTAGCAAAGCTGAATGGTTGACACAAAGTTCGGATGGCAATCAATATGGTGAGATATTGTGCTGGAGAAAAGTCAGCGCTGGCATGAGTGCCAGCCTCAGCCACACCGCTCTTGGGATGAGAGCTGCTGTAGACAGTGCTGTATGCATGGGTGGGCGTGATTTCTGCCAGGACCCTGCTTCCCTGGTTATGGTGCACTGAACCGAGAACTGATGCCCGACCCAAAGGCAGCCATCCATGGAGAGTGCTGTGGCCAGTGGCCGATGCCAGAGCTCCACCCCGTGAGGTCACTGCACCCTGGATGATGAGGCCAGTCAAACAAAGCCTCTTTCACACATTTTCAATTTGAGACTTATCAGAGGACTAAGCCAAAAAGTTGGGCCGAAAAAGGCAGATGCCCTGAGAGAAGTCTGCAAACCGTATCCACACGGCAGTGGGAGCCACGACAAAGCGGGAGCCATGGAGGAGAGAAAAGGAATGCAGAGAGGATTTAGCAGCACGAGCAGAGAATGCAGAGCGGAGCGAGGCTGAGTCATCACACTGGCAGAGCACTAGAGAAGGAGCAACAGATGCTTGCCGCTGAAGCAATGTCAAGAAGAACAGGTGGATGGAGGTATACTATGTCCTGAATGACATTCCCGGCTCTGCCAGACCCGCCAGGCAGCTGCTAAAACTGCTTCCTGCTCTTCCCTACTTCCTCGTGTAGACTCAAAATGAACCATATTAAAGCAAGTCACCAGAGCACATCTCTTTTCTTGGTAACCCGAAAGAGCCTAATCAACACCGTGTAATATTCGTATATCTCTTATGGCACACATCAGGTGGCATGATGATGATTTGAGTTTTTATGATTCTCCCTGACTAGACTCCTTGAGGTCAAAGACTATATTTAATGTCTTTCAAAAAATATCCTTAGCAATGGGGACAGTTTAGTAGCATGTAGTAGGTGCTTCCTAACTGTTTGATGAAGGAATGAGGAATGTAAGTGGTGCTGTGGTCAAAATAGCCATTGGAAAACATTTTTGTAGAGGAGATAAGCTTTTGGTTTCTTGTTTTGTTTGCTATTCATAAGGGGTGTAAAAACTCTTACTCTCAAGATTTTATTTGAGGCTTGGCGTGGTGGCTCATGTCTGTAATTTCAGCACTTTGGGAGGCCAAGAGTTTGAGACCAGCCTAGTCAACATGGCAAAACCCATCTCTACTAAAAATACAAGAATTAGCTGGGCATGGTGGCACATGCCTGTGATCCCAGCTACTTGAGTGGCGGAGGCATGAGAATCACTTGAATCCAGGAGGCGGAGGTGGCAGTGAGCCAAGATTGCATCATTGCACTCCAGTCTGGGTGACAGAGTGAGACTGTCTCAAAAAAAAAAAGAATTTTATTTGACACAATGGCTTGGTGAAAATTTCTCTTAAATTTTCTTTATAAATAAAACACATTACACACACACACACACACACACACACACACACAAACACATACATGTATATTTATTCACCAAACATTTCCAGTCTAAGCTCTGCGTGTACATTACTAAGCACAGTAGAGAGAAAGCACATAGTAAGAGAGTTCCAGCCCTTGCAAGGCTCTCAGTCTAGGAAAAGAGTCACGTTAACCCAATCAGGAAATATAAAGCTATGCCGAATGAGCTAAAGTGGTGTGAAGTGCTGGGGAATTTTCTTGCTGAAATGTGGTTTTGAGTAAGATAGCAAGTTGCACAGAAAAGCACTAGCTATTAAGGTATATGAGCATCTCTTAAAACAGGGATTAGTAATTTCCTTTACATTTTCAGCTTAATGAGAAAGGAGATGTCATTTCAGCCTTTCTATAGTTTTTGGGAATGTATTGGATAGTGGGTTCCACAGTGTACTCTTTCCTGGCAACACTTATCAACTATCTTGAGGCAAGGTGTTATTACTATTTCAAATGAGACAAGAAATCGCTAATTACTGTATCCCAAATGAGACTTAGCAAACAGTTCTCTGATATAGCAGAGTTGAATCAACTTGCTGATGTTTTTCAAGAAACTGAATGAGCTCAGTTTGGCAATGTGAAGTTGCAATATCACCATGCTTACGTTTACCGATAGCATGTCAGCAATCAAGTTGAAATCTAATGTTATGAGTCAGAGGGCAAAACATTGATTTTACCATACTTAAGCTTTGAACAGTAGTTACTGAGATATCTAAGTTTAAAAAATATATAACACTGCGGAGTTTCTTGTCAGCTATTACAGGTATATTTGAGAAACAACTTCCAGTGAACACTTAAATTAACAGAGGAGATTGTTGATGGTTTACATAATTAAACTTTGACGTAAGAGATGCCAGATGTAGGTGATGGGGAGGAAGGCAGCAAATCACACTGCCACGTGTGTACCTATGCAACAATCTTGCATGTTCTTCACATGTACCCCAAAACCTAAAATGCGATAAAATAAATAAGTGGGAAAAAAACCCAAAAACTTCCCATTACTCAGACTTTCAACCTACTTACACTTTGGCACAAGTTTAATTTATGACTATTTTGAGTGTTCCAGGTATATTTTAAACAGGTATGCTGTTTAAAAACCAGTTACCAGTAATGAATCAAAATTTTCTTAATACTGTGCAAATAAAATACAGAAACAAACTGAGTATTAAAACTGACATAAACCTGCAATCCCTTATCCTAAACTTAAAAATTTCTTTATCCAGTCTATCACTGATGGGCATTTGGGTTGGTTCCAAGTCTTTGCTATTGTGAATGGTGCTGCAATAAACATACGTGTGCATGTATCTTTATAATAGAATGATTTATAATCCTTTGGGTATGTATCCAGAAATGGGATTGCTGGGTCAAATGGTATTTCTATTTCTAGATCCTTGAGGAATTGCCACACTGTCTTCCACAATGGTTGAACTAATTTACACTCCCACCATCAGTGTAAAAGCATTCCTATTTCTCCACATCCTCTCCAGCATCTGTTGACTCCTGATTTTTTAATGAACACCCTTTGCAGGAACATGGATGAAGCTGGAAACCATCATTCTCAGCAAACTGACGCAAGAACAAAAAAACAAACACTGCATGTTCTCACTCATAAGTGGGTGTTAAATAATGAGAACACAGGGAGGGGAGCATCACACACCAGGGCCTGTTGGGAGGTTGGGGGGCTAGGGGAGGGATAGCAGGGGGCAGGGGTGTTGGGAAGGGATAGCATTAGGAGAAGTACCTAATGTAGATGATGGAGTGCTGGATGCAGTAAACCACCATGGCATGTGTATACTTATGTAACAAACCCACATGTTCTGCACATGTACCCCAGAACTTAAAGTATAATAAATAACTTTTAAAAACATTTTAAAAATTTTTGCATTAGTCAAAATAGAGTAAACTGTCCTCACCGCCCAACGTGTATTACTGCTATGTGGACTTAAGTGCGTTCTGTCTAGTCTGGAGTCCACAAGCAGGGCTTGCATTTGGTTCCTCTGTGTATCCCTCCTGCCTCAAGCCTGTCTGCCATGTAGTAGATACTCAATGCATATTTGCTGAATGAAATTTCAACGTGTGGCGTCAGGTTGCATATTCTCTTGTTTACTCTTCTACAGGCTACCGGCAGGCTTTTCTCATCTAGGGTGTAAAAGAAGCTGTATATACTCAGGAGTAGTTTTGTCAGCATTCACAGTCACCAAACACCATAAATGACCCATGTTCCAGCCATTCAAAGAGTCCTAGTCCAAGGTTGAAGTTTTATTAGCTCTATTTATTGGCCCAAACATAAACTCCTTGGTTTCAATGGGGCCTTGAGCTGAATATGGAAATGTGCAGATCAAAGGGGCTCCAAGGTCAGTCAGTCTTGTGCACATTATCGTTCTTTATCAATTCCAACTTCAGTTTAGTGGTTTTGTACTTTTTCCTTGGTAGTGTTTACTTATCACAAGAATGGGAGATGCTTACCCAAGGAGTTTACAAGTGTTTCGAAACATGTCCAGCTATCAGGAGGCTTGCTTTGTAACCAGCTGCACTGGGCGTGTCACCTTCTTTGGGCATCACTCATGCCTCATGTCACCTCCATCGGGCTGCTTAATTGACCTGCGTGCTTTGGACCATCCGACCTGATACTGACTTCCCATATTTCCTGAATAACTAATGATAGATATTATATTTATGAGGATTAACCACTCCCAATTTCAGTTGGACTTGTTGGGCAACATTAAATGCTCTTAAACTGGCCTTCTTTTCCTGATGGAGTTTCTTGGGGATTAAGCATTCTATCTGCTTCACTCTGTGTCACAGTCACAGCATCCTCTCACTGAGAAGAGAATTTGTGTCCAGAAGAGCTCATGCTTTTAACTGGAGGACAATTCGTGGTGGTGACCTAGTTCCTACTGAGTGATTAGGAATGCTTTCTTTGTGAAAATCAGCTGCAGAGAAGTGAAGATACAAAAGTTAGGTTTGTTGGGATGGCAGAGGATCAGTGCAGAGCTGTCAAGTCTAAACTCCCATCTTTGAGACTGAATTCTGCTGGATTGTTAGTGGGAGGAAGAAGGGGGGTTGGCAAGAGAGAAGACTCGGTTCCACACCCTTGGGCAGTCAGTCCTTGTTGATTGGACTATGCAGGCAAATTATAGGTTGGAGGACACTATTTGGGACATGTACTGACATGTTAAAAAGAGATGGCTGCTCTGATTTTCCAGCAGTCAATCCCATCTTAAACCATTTTATTTTCAAGTTTACCTTTCTATGTTGATTTGGTTGTCTATTGGGTTTATCTCTGGGTTTATCCAATTGCTTCTTCCTAGCAGTCAAGACTGGGGAAACATCACAAGAGTCATCACAAAAGTCTCAAAGAAACATCACAAAAGTCTCAAAGAAACATCGCAAAAGTCTCAAAGGATATTGTTTTTTAATGTGCTTGGTGTGGATGTGTTGCTTTTAGTGATTAAAACCCGAACAATTCAGATAACTTTCCTCCTATTCTCTTTAGATCTTTTTGTGTTATTTTCCTGATAATGTGCAATTATACATACTTTAGAATGTAAAATAAAATAATTAAGAAAATATGATCATGAGTGAGTGTGTTGTTAAGGAAAGGGCAGAAGCTTTGGAATCTGTTGAACCTGGGTTCAAATCCTATCACTGGCTCCTTCTCAAGTATAGAATGGAATATTATGAGGTTCAGAAAGAGAGAATATGTGAATATGTGTTGTAATATCCTATTCTTTTTTTTTTTTTTTTTTGAGACAGAGTCTTGCTGTGTCATCCAGGCTGGAGTGTAGTGTCACCATCTCAGCTCACTGAAACCTCCGCTCCCAGATTCAAGCGATTCTCCTGCCTCAGCCTCCCAAGAAGCTGGGATTACAGGTGCCCACCACCATGCCCAGATAATTTTTTTTTTGTATTTGTAGTAGAGATGGGGTTTCACCATGTTGGCCAGGCTGGTTTTGAACTCCTGACCTCGAGTGATCTGCCCACCTCGGCCTCCCAAAATGCTAGGATTACAGGCATGAGCCACCGTGCCTGGCCAATACCCCATTCTTGATAGTGTAGTTTGTTGTGCAACAGGAACATTTTTAAAGGTAAAATTGAGTGGAGAGTATTTTTCTTGAACCTTTGGTTAGTATATGTAACATGCAAGAATAAACTGCTTACTCTTCCCAGAGATTCTGCCATTTCTGTAAGAGGTGGTCATGGGTAACACCTTTGCGTGCAGACTTCCTCTTGTTGCATTTTGATCTTGAGATTGGTGGATGTCTTCCTGTATCCTCAAAGGACTTATGGTTTAGTGGACACTGAGAGTAGCATCTACTTATTCCTGCAGAGATTTGAAACAAGGGGCTTATTGGCCATCTCTCTCAAAAGGCCCTGGCCAGAGAGAAGGAGAAAGAGGAAGTCAAGAGATTTGGGAGTTGGAAAGAGATGAGTGCTCTCTGTATCTGCCTGGCAGAGTAAAAGCTCTTAAGTGCAGAAAACATAATGACTGCCTTTGTTTGCTGGAAGGTTGCTGGTGTCTTTGGTTTTCAAGTTTCAGCCTGCTTTTAGAAGCAGGCAGAATGCAAGAGATACTAGATTCCCTTGAGTTCAGCAATTCATACTGTTGTGATATTTAAAAAAAATTTTAATTCATTGGCATACAAATTCAGGAGGAAAACAGGGAATTGTTGAATAAATGCATGGTATTTTTAAACCTAATAGATCAAAAGCATTATAACTTTGTGAGAAAAACTACAAAATGTGAAATATCTTGTTACTAACCCAGCAAAGTCATCTTAATCATGTAATGTGCACTGGAAGTATTACAGGAGCTACATATTCTTCTCCCTCCTCCACATTTCCATTAAAAGTGGGGGAGGGTGAAAAAAATTTATTTCTTCCCTTCTATGGACTAAAAAATATTTTAGTAGCTACCTTTGTATAATTTGTTATCATCGAGGGGATAAAAGTACTAATGCTGTCTCAATTTGCATGCCAGCTCCACCTTTTATTAACAAGCCTCTTATCTTCTCAGTGACTGGTCTCTTATTAGACAGGGT
Organism: Cebus imitator; assembly: GCF_001604975.1. Taxonomy (NCBI): domain Eukaryota; kingdom Metazoa; phylum Chordata; class Mammalia; order Primates; family Cebidae; genus Cebus; species Cebus imitator. The sequence continues at coordinate 1,284,706 of NW_016107362.1, forward strand.
TGTTATGAGAATTAAATAAGTGAATATATATGAAGTGCTTGGCAAGTAAGCATTAAATAAGTGTAATACTTCTTCCTCTGTTTTTTTTTTTTTTTTTTTACACCATCAGTTTATCCTCACAAAATTTTTGTGAAGAAGATAAAGCAGGAATCCTTGTGGAGAATGTAAAGTGTAAAATGACAGAGTAGCTAATTTGGGATCAAAGTACCTACAAAAGTGGCGCTCAAATTGAGGCATCCTGGCTTGCCACCGTATCACCTCTTAGTTCAGGAAATTGTACACGTCTACTTGGTCTTCTCCTGAATGCTCAGAAGGTGGATTAATCACAACTCTTGACTGGGTAGACCTTCTTCCCATACGCATTTATTGACTGAATAGAATAACTAAGAGGCAGGTATTGCATAAAGTAATATTTGGCTAACATTCCCTGATATAATATCACAAACATTTAAGCATTTTAGAGAAGCAATTTCCCCCTGACCCCAGGGTAACCAAATGTTTATTATTATTACTCCTTCGGTTAGATGGGATAAAGTCAATTGGTGCCACATTCAATAACTAAGTATGAACAGGCCCACACACCTGATGATATAACACAAAAGTCATATTACCAATGAGGTAGTCATTGGAAATGAAACATTTGCACAATCTGAAAGTATGATTAATCATACAAGAGATCTATTTCCATATCTCTTGTCCACAACACGGCTATCTCTACTCTTAATCAAAACACCAAAGCCTGAATCACCCTGATAGGGCTTGAACAACAGCAACTATGACAGGGAACAAAATCTAGGAAGAAACCCTCTCACTTTGTTTACGCGTCTACTGGACGCTCCAGCAGTGGGAGAGGGGGAGCCTCGAATGGCAATGCATGTGGAAGAGAGATAGATGGCGAAATTGACCGTAATGTGGAGGTGCGAAGTGAAGGAGAAAGGCCACCAAGGGCAAAGTGCTTGTTAGTAATAGACAAACGTTGCTATAAGGAAGTTTGTTGTATTTCTTTCAAGTTTTAAAAAATATTTCTAAGTCAATTTCATGTAATTTTATAACTGAGAGAAACCTTAGGACTTATGTGCCCTATTGTTTCACATTTTTGGTCAAGTAGGCAAAGGAAACTCAGGGAGGTGAAGTAATTCTTCCAATGTAACACAGCAAGCTAACAAGCATGGTAACTGCCAAGTCAGCAGGAAGTTACCAAGCTAGCTTGGTCATTGTCAAGTCAAAATAGGGCTTTTGACTCCTGTTTTCGTTCAGCGGTAGCTCCCTACTAAATCCCGTGCCTGTTACATCATTAGCACTCCACAAATATTTGATGAATAAAAGAACAAATGGCTCCCTGTCTCTCATGACTTTTGTTTGCGGACCATTTTTGTACTCCAAACTGGGGAAGAGGCTGAGGAGATTGCAATGTGCTCTGTAGTTGGGCATGGTGTTTGAGAAAGCAAAGTTTCTAATCTTGGCACAAATTCAGAGATACTAGAAAAATGACCCTACTTCTTTTTTATTTTTGCATTTGCCAAGGGGGAATAATTCAGCAGAGACGTGGCTGTTTCTAAAGTCAGCCCCAAGATGAGAATCACAGGTAATCAAAACTGCCCTTGCAACTCTCCTAGGGAGGTGTCATGTCAGAGACTGGCACGCTGTTTCTCAGCCAGTTCTCCCTCCGTCACTGGAAAGCAGGGCTGTTTTCTTGTTTGAGTATCACTGAAGCAGTTTGCTTGAATTTCGGGGTCATATGTAGAGAAATGTGCATTTTAAGCTAGAGACTGCACCATGAATTATCTATGAGTCTGGAGACAGAGCAGGCACACAGATTCATTTCTCGTGTTCACTCTGGGGCATGTGCTTTTTAAGACCAGCCTTTCTCTCTCTCTCTCTCTCTCTTTCTCTCATATATAATTGAACTTATAAAAGTTAAGTGCATGTAAGATTCAACTTCACTGTTCTACTTACTCCCTGAGAAAGACTGAACAAAATACTAATAAGGTATTCTGGAATCAAAATCTATATGAAAGTTATTTATTTTATTTTGTGGAGCTTCCTAAATAAAGATATGATTGCTGAACTTTAGACGTAGATAAATTCCTTGGCAGTGCTATGATTTTTTTAAAAATATTTTCTCTGTGGTGGCTTAGAAAAAAAAGAAAAAAAATGTTTTGTTATGGATATGGCTGGAAAAAGAAGAATAAATTACCTGACTACTGAATTTAGAGAAATTTAAATGTAAGAGAAAATCATTCTCTAACACCCCTCCCCTCTGTTAAAACAAACAAAACAAAACAACAAAACAACCTTGGTTCACACACACTTACCCTTCAAGACTTGGTTCAGTCATCAAAACCTTCTGTGTCTACCAATATCCTCAATAGGATGCTGCTTCTCTGGGCACCTCTCCCCCTTCATTTTCCCTTTTCATCTACACGTCTCTACTCCCACATCTCCTTTCCCACTGCTGTTTATATTGTAGTCTCACAGTGGACACAGACCATGGTCTCATGGAGGCCTTTGTAAGAAGTTATTCAAGTTACTAAAACTAATCTGCTCCTATAGACATTATTGAAGGAGGACTTCGGACAGAGATACCTAGTTGATTTCCTGGAGCAATACCTAGGGAATTACTCTTTTGGCTCTGAGAGGATGGTATTTTAAGTTGCTACATATTTGCTGATCTTCTGGAGATTGCTGGAACCATCCTGCATGCACAGGAAGCTTGGGCTCTTGGCCCAAATCGGCTCAGAGTCTAAATATTTGGAAGATGAATACTTGGAAATGCATTTAAACATTTAAAGCATTTTATTTGTTTTTCCAGTGAGTCTCATTGTTAGTGCAGTACAATTCTGCAGCAAGACTGTATCTGTTAAAGACATGAACCGTGTGGACAAGTCCAGGCTGGGGTTCCACCTCAGGTCTTGGCAGGAAGCCAGAGGTGCATGTCTACTGGCTAATGTCCACACTCCTAAAGTGGGTTGTTATTACAATCCCTCACCTTAAACGCCTGCATTCGAAAGTCATGCTAAGTGTCTCACTCAAATGGGACACTGGAACACACACACACAGGCACATGCACACACACACACACCACCCCCCCACACACACACATACCATTTTTCAAACCAAATGTTGCAATATTTCTTTCCTTTGTCAGTGGTGAATCTATATTATTATTGTCAACTGTCAACTCTACACTGATGATACGCTATGGTCAGTTTCCCTCTCTAGCCTTCCAGCCAAGGTATCTTTTGGCTGTTATAAGCTTAGAGGATGCTAACTAATATGAATGTATTAGATTATGTAAAACATAATTAGGGAGGCAAATTTGCTGTAAAAGCAGCATATGTATTTATAGAACTCAGAGGAAATTATAAGCAAGGTGGGGGGAGATTTCATGTTCTTTAGACCCACAGATAAACTCTGGGACCTAAGTGATTAGAACTATTTCCCTATCAATCAAATGATCTAGATAATTAGCAAACATCTACTTTGCTATGCTACAGAGTCACAAATGCATGTTGTCTCAATGGCATAGGAGGAAGCATCAGCTTCATTTCTAAAAGGTGAAGTAGAAAAAAGGGGTGGGCTGGGGTGGGGTGCGTATGGGAGTGCACCTGGCTTGGTAATTGCTACTGTAAGGTGTCTTAGACGACAATGATAATAACCATCTCGGTAGAATTTGGGATGCCGTAGCAACAGTAAAAATTATGTTAAACTGGGCCCTGTGCCCAGACTATCAGCCGCAAATAAACAAAGTACAAGAAAAACATTTCAAGAGGGACTAACTTGTGAATCAAGGAAGCTAAATAAGCCAGAGACGTGCTTGCTGAAGGAGACAATGCTTTCACCTCCTTGAAAGAGCTTTTGCCCAACCTAATTAAAATGCCCATCTAATTAAAAATCTAACCATAATCCCACTGGCGGCTCGTAGCTCCACCCCTTTCCATTGTCAAGATGCTCTGTTGAGCCACCTTAGCTGAAAAATTATTGAACCAGAGTCGATCTGAGCACACGGGCATAATTCCCAGCCTACCACAGAGTTGGAGGCAAAGACGCTTAGTGATTTGCACAGTGGATGGTGGTGTCTCACTCAGCAATGATGTATGACACAGATGAGTGCGGAGCGGCCATCTGCTGTTGGAGGAGGGTGACAGACAGAGTCTGTTCCACTGTGGCAGATGACTTTCCCAGTGCTGGCCAGCTGGCGTAGAGTGGACAAAGTTGGACAGGGCAACGATGCCCAGCAACTCTCTGGGGAAATAACTCAAGGGCTTCTCTCTTCTGTGGCTGTATTTACGCCTTTCTTCTTTACACACACCCATGCATAATAGGGCTGAAATGATAAAATACAATTTGGAATATGGAGAAAAGGGAAGAAGCACACACCTACCCTAGGGGTTAAAGTTGCTGGTCTTGAGCATGAGATATATCTTTGAGTTTCCCAGTAGCCTGGGCAAAAAGAGAAAACCTGATAAATCATATGGCACATGTTACCTGGGAAAAGAAGCAAAATGCATTCCTAGAAGAAATAAAGTTTTCCTTAACAACCTTTCTAAAATCTGGGTTTTGCCTTTTTTTACTTTTGACTTAATAGAGAGGAGAAATTGAATTTCTCAAGGCGTGCATAACAAAATGTCAAACTGCTAGAGTGCCTGGCCTATTGATAGGGAAAAGACTAGAACATAGCTTGTTCAGTCACTAATGAGAAACAGGTAGCATTCAGCAGTACCCTGGGACTGGCTGGTGTAGCCTTACCTTTTCAGAACTAATAAAATCATGATTTTTACCTTTTTCTTATTGCATATCTGTATTTTCTGAAACTTCCACAATGAGCATGTATGACATTTGTCATGCAAATATAGCTGGTTCTGGACTCTTTGATGTGAGATCCTCACCCTTCCTTCGCTGCGGTGTATTGTGGGGGGCGTGACCCCTCCAGGCTGCAGCTCTTAGGCCCCTGTGTTAGCTGGCTTCCAGCTGAGTTTGGCTAATGGGAGACTCTGCTGGGAGTTTGATGGGCAGGAGGAAGGAAGACGTCAGCGTGTTTTTCCCTCTCCTTCTGTCCTGGGGTGGTATCTCTGGCAGCTGCTCCCTCTCTTCCACGACTCCAGTTTGCACAGGAAGCCTGTCATGGTTCCAGCTTCCTCTGGGTAATCCCAGTCCCTGGGCTCTGCTAGCATCACCTCCTCCCTTTGTCCCTCCAGCCTAGGAGTGGCAGAAACTTCCTGCTGCTGCTGGCCTCTGGGTTGCCTCACCATGCCTTGTTTGGCTTCTAAGTTTCTTTCATCTCATTGCACTAACTTTTCTCTGTTTTAAATATTCAGAATGATTTCTGTCTTCCTGGTTGGACTCGGACAAAAGAGAAAAACATATTTGAAACAAAAGTGAATGGGGCAAAAGAATCTAGAGGAACATGAGTTAGAGAAATAACCAAAAAAGCAAAAGACTTCACGCATCATGGCAGCACACACGAAGAAATACCCAGTGTTGGTGTGCAGCAGCTGGAAAAGACTTCTGGTCACCTGAGGGCCTTTTTAGGCACGTTTATACACAAAAATAGCAGCTTTACTTGGAGCTGTAAGATCTAGAAGTGAAGGACAACAACCTGTAATGCATAGGAAAGAAACCCTGGACTCTTATTTAGTCATAAGCTATGAATTCAGGTCCTTGCTTGTGGTGGCTTGTGGTTTACTCTCCAGCATCCATTCTTTTATTTATTTATTTATTTAGATGGAGTCTCACTCTGTCACCCAGGGTAGAGTGCAATGGTGTGATCTCGGCTCACTGCAACCTCCGCCTCCCAGGTTTAAGCGATTCTCCTGCCTCAGCCTCCCGAGTAGCTGGGATTCCAGGTGTGTGCCACTATGCCCGGCTAATTTTTGTATTTTTAGTAAAGATGGGGTTTCCCATGTTGGCCAGGCTGGCCTTGAACTCTTGACCTCATGATCCACTTGCTTTGGCTTCCCAAAGTGCTGGAATTACAGGTGTGAGCCACCGTGCTCGGCCTCTTCAGCATCCATTCTACCCATCCCACTTGGCATAGCAGCTACAAGACTTGGATGCTACTGGTCCAACCTTTAGCCTCTCAGTTGTGGTCTTAATTGACATGGGCACATTGGCTTATGCATGGATATATACCCAAGGCCTGTTTTCGCATTCTCTGGCTACTGGTACAAGAAAAGGGAAGTCTATGACTCTTGTTTGATAATTGGGAAAAGAAATGTCCTTTCTCCTTCTGGATGGTGTGGTGGGTCCTGAGACTGCTTCAGTGTTTTGCTACTAATAGAAAGAGAAGCTGAGAATAAGGCTGGCACAGAAAGAAGGGTAAATCCCAGACAACTGAAATAAAACAGAGCGGATTTTCTAATCAAGCTATGCCTGAAGCCCACCATACCACTGGACATTTCTGTAACCTATGTTTATACATTCTCATTACTGTTTAGAAAATATGGTTTGATTTGGGGTTTCTGTTACTTGCAACAAACACAACAATGTCCCTTTATTGTCTCTGTTAGTCTGTTCTTACATCGTTATAAAGAAATGCCTGAGACTGGGTAATTTGTAAGGAAAAGAGATTTAATTGGCTCACAGTTCTGAAGGCTGTTCAGGAAGCATAGCTCTGGCATCAGCTTCTGGAGGGGCCTCAGGAAGCTTACCACCATGGTGGAAGGCGAAGCAGGAGCAGGCAATTCACATGGCAAAGCGGGAGCAAGATGATTAGCCTTGCAAAAATAAAGACAGCAGGAGCAAGAACGTGTAGGTGGGGAGGAGCCACACACTCTTAACCAGATTTGTGAGAACTCACTATTGGGAAGACAGCACCAAGCCACAAGGGATCTGTCCCCATGATCCAAACTGCTCTACCAGTCCCCACCTCCAACACTGGGGATTACATTTCAACCTGAGATGTGGGTGGGGACAAATATACAAACTGCATCAGTCAGCCACTTTGCCTTTCTGATCCTCAGTTTCCTCATCTGTAAAATGGGAGTAGTAAGATAACGTACTTAGAAAATTTTGTGAGGATCAAATGAAGTAATAAATGAGACGGTGCTTTGTAAATTATAAGCAGCAATTTGAATCTTATGATGACACATGTAACATTTCTATTGTTAATGCATTTTTATGTCTCTCCTATATAGAAATAATTTTTTATCAAGCATGCAGTTCTGTAATACCTACTTCATTGCAATGTTGTGTTTAACAAGATCAATCAGCAATAACCACTATTTCAGTCTGTACAGCTCCAAATCATTTACTTTTGAAGTCCCAGGTGACTATGCAAGCTTCAAAGGGTTTACCTCAAAACTCTTAGTCAAGTGGAAACAGATTGAGTAACCCTTTGTGTGATCACTCATAACTCACTTGTAAAATGTGTGGTTTTCACTGCCATCTGGAGCAGCCTGTGAAAGTGGGTGTGTGACATTCCTGTCACCGCGTGAAAGCTCAGGCGTGTCCAGAAAGGACCAGCTGGTCAGTCGTGCCCTCGCCTCTTCTTGAGGTTTCTGCCCTGAGGTGGTTTGTGACCTGGGAGAGAGGTTTAGGCACGGACCTTTCAAAGAGTAGAAAACTAAGTCCCCTCGGGAAAATGGCATATAATGTTTAGCTTTATAAAAAGGCAAATATCTCACTATAATAACACATTATTAAGAGTAATTAATTTCCCCAGCCTGATTAGATAAGGTCTAAAACCACAGCAGAAGTATGCAGTGTGTGTTTCTCATCTAGTCATTAGTGCATCTGAGGCCAAGTGTATTAGGCTGGAGCAGGCCTGGGGGGTGGGGGCGGTGATCCTTCCCACCAAGCCCTGTAATCTTCCTCCCGAGCAGACTTCCCACCTCTGCTTCTCTGTCTGTCTTGCCACTGAGCCAGGTCAGGTCCCCATCACAGATCACCTGTGCTAGCTTCTCTGCCTCCAATCTCAGCCTCCTCACTTTGCCTCTATTCACTCTCAATCCTGCTATATGAGTTGTCTCTTAGAATTACACCATGCCTCCCCTGCCTTCTCTCTCTACCATAAAAATTTCATTGGTTCCCTATAGCTTGTCCTATAGAGCCCAGACTCCTTAGCATGACAAGGCCTGTGGGATGTGACCCCCATTAGCCACCGATCCAGCCCCTCTGCCACCACCCCTGCACACGCTCCCCATGTGCCTTCCAAATCCAATCATAGACCTGGGGCACAGCTCTGTAAGGTTGATGGTTATGACATTTTTGTGATCATAAGAATGTGTCCTGAATGGTTTTGCCTAGGTTTTCTTCTAGGGTTTTTATGGTGTTAGGTCTTATGTTTATATCTTTAATCCATCTGGAGTTAATTTTAGTGTAAGGTGTCAGGAAGGGGGTCCAGTTTCTGGATAAAGAAAATGTGGCACATATACACCATGGAATACTACACAGCCATAAAAAATGATGAGTTCATGTCCTTCATAGGGACATGGATGAATCTGGAAACCATCATTCTCAGCAAACTGACACAAGAACAGAAAGCCAAACATCGTATGTTATCACTCATGTTAGAACATGTGGACACAGGGAGGGGAACATCACACACTGTGGTCAGTAGGGAGGGGCTAGGGGAGGGACAGTGAGGGTGGGAGAGTGGGGAAGGATAATGAGGGGAGAAATGCCAGATATAGGTGATGGGGGGATGAAGGCAGCAAACCACCTTGCCATGTATGTACCTATGCAACAATCCTGCATGATCTGTACGTGTACCCCAGAACCTAAAGTAAAAAAAAAAAAAAAAAAAAGAATGACTGGAGCTTGTTTAAAATGCAGACACATCCTCAGCCACATCCTCACAACAGTATGAGCCAGGGTGTCAAGGCTGGAAATCTGAAATTTCATAAGAACGTTGACAAAGTCAGTGCAGGTGGTCCTTGGAGAAAATGCGTGTGATCCCCCTCATCACGATGTAACTTTTTTTCTTTCACATTTGCCTCCACCTAGAACCCTTTGAGGGTGAGCCCCAAGCCATGTTCAGCTTTGTTTTCCCAGGACATTGCACAGCTCTGCACACACCAAGCTCTCCTACTGTGTTTATTACGTGGAAAAATCAATTACAGCAGAGCCGATATCTTGATGCCTCAGTAGGAATGGGAGCAGTCCTGGACCAGGGGACCCAGCATAGGGGATCGCTGGCCCAGAGAGCAGCAGCTCAGGAAATGTTAGAGAAGCAAGTGCATTGGAGGAGTGATAGCAAAACCCTGGTCAGAGGTCAAGGGTCAAAGGTCAAAGGAGGATCCTATATGGTGTTGGGTGGTAGGGGAGGGGAGGGAAGTTAACAAGAGGTCCCTCAAGGCAGTGGCTCATGCACAAGGAAGAAGGAACCAGTAAGCATAAGAGAAGCCAGAAGCACTGCACCCTGCAGTCAGCATCAGACTGCAGGAAAAGGTGGCTAGGTACTGAGTCCCAGCTCATTGCTCTAGAGAACAGCAGTTGGGAATTTTGACTGCATATTAGATTTGCTTTTGAAACCAAATGAACAGGAGAATGTCAGATTTCCAATTTCCCATCCAGAATTACTGAATGAGACTGGATATGCGTTGAGGGGATTTCAGAGCTCTTTATACCAGGAGTTCTGAAACTCTATCATTATGTGTCCATGTACCGTTCTCTTACCCCTAATTAATGCTGGTGGTTACTCAGCGGGCTATTTCTATTTTTAAAAAGTCACATTTTGACAGGGCTTACTGGCCCATGCCTATAATCTGAACACTTTGGGAGGCCGAGGTTGGTGGATTGCTTGAAGGTAGGTGTTCGAGACCAGCCTCTACAAAAAAATTATAGAGGGCAACATAGTGAGACTCTGTCTTTACAACAAAATATAAAAAAATTTTAGTGGGGTGTGATGGTGTGCAACTGTAGTCCTAGCTACTTAGGAGGCTGAAGCAGGAGGACTGCTTAAATTCTGGAGTTCAAGGCTGCAGTGAGTTGTGATGGCACCACTGCATTCCAGCCTAAGTGAAAACGTGAGACCCTGTCTCAAATAAAAATAGAAACGTATCACATTGGGGTTTTTTTTTGGCTGAGGAAAATATTTGTTATTATTATTTCTTTGCTCGTTTCTTTTCCTCTGTCTCTCTAGTCTCTTTGTCTGTAACTTCTGTTAGATGAATGTTGGCATTTCTGGGCCTAACTTTTATGTCTAAACTTTTGTTATAGTATTTTCATTTCTTTTTCCTTCAATATAGTGTTCTGGAACAATTTCTCAGTGTACTCTGCAATTATATCCTATACTCCTCACTTATGTCTATTCTATTACTTAGCACATCTATTAAGATTTGGCCGGGCGCGGTGGCTCAAGCCTGTAATCCCAGCACTGTGGGAGGCCGAGGCGGGTGGATCACGAGGTCAAGAGATCCAGACCATCCTGGTCAACATGGTGAAACCCCGTCTCTACTAAAAATACAAAAAATTAGCTGGGCATGGTGGCGCGTGCCTGTAATCCCAGC